>NC_052944.1:53237040-53837040 GCF_013358895.1 Oreochromis aureus | reverse complement strand
ATTGATGGGTGCATCCGACTTCAGCTCGAAAAGAACAGGTGAACAGGAAGCTAAACCCACATCAGTTGGCCCTCTGGACCACAACGTGTCAGGCAGTTTGGGGAGTTCAGCCACCGCCTCTGGATGATCTGTTTTCTCTCTGCCATGTGTTCTGGAAATTTCTTTGTGTTCTAAAATCACAGCATCGTTAGACCAACAAAGTATACGATAGATTTTACATTTAGGAGCATACCAAACATTTGGAATTTGCGTACCTTGCCACCAAGAGTTGTCCAGTGCCCGCTTGACCATTGGCCCTAGTTCTCTTGCCTCATGACCAACATGGACCGCCAAAGTAATGTGAGGGGCTGAATCCTCTCCCACATTGTACCAGGGCAATTGTTCATCCGTTAATTTGACAGCCGCGGCGACACCTTCTGGTCCAATGTAAATATTGTGTGTTTTTACATTCCAAGTTTCTCCCTCTAGATCACTCTCAAATTGTTCCCTATAGGTGTCGTCTTCTTCCTTATCATAAAAAAGGGTGACGTGGTAAGGATCTCTAGGCTCAGAGTAGACGGCCAAGCTCATTATCCAGGGTCTCCATTGCTGGTATGTTCTCAGAATGCCTTCCTCCACCAGCCGTCCCCAGTATATTTCTGCTGTGGACTGCTCAGAGTCTCTGACCAGATATTGAGTCTTTGAAGGCGATCCCAGGCACGGGAATTCTTTTCCTCCTGGCAGAGAGACCGTCAGGCCGTCTGCCGAACACATAATAGTTGCTCCCAGTTTCACAAGCAGATCCCTGCCCATGAGATTTACAGGCACCTGTGGTGACACCACATATTGGTGTTTCAAAGTCTGTTTTCCCAGCTGCGTCAAAGCTGGATCAGTCAGTGGCAGAGTCATCGGAATCCCGGAGAAACCCACCACACTGACTGTGCTATTTGAAAGCGTTGCACAGTCGGGTGTGTCTCTCAATGTAGAATAAGTTGCTCCAGTGTCCACCAGGAAGGGTAGTTCTGTACCTTCCACGGTCATCGACAGCATGGGTTCTGCCGCACCCACACTGTTCGGTCTCTCCGGGCGGCGTCAGTATTGCTCCCCGTCCCAGCCCCAGTCAGCGACTGGATACTGGGCGACAGGCGCTGCACTGGGATTCGGAGCTTGGTGCGCCCCCCTGTATGCAGCTCCTCCTCTGATGTTTCCGCGTGCCTGGGGTTGATAGCCTCGCCTCACGTAGTTATTATGCACCACCGGACAGTTTCGAGACCAGTGTCCTTCTGCTCCACAGGTAAAACAGCAATTCCATCCGTCGTTGTTACGTGGAAACCCCGAATTCCGAGCTCTCAGTCCACTCCTGCCGGATCCACCACGCCCCCTTTGCGAACCACCGGTCCCCCAATTCCCAGCGGGTCTACGTTGCCCTGGTGCATTGGCGGGCCAGCGGTCATCAGGATAGAGATTCGGATCCAAATCCGGCCAGTCAGGCACCGGATCAGCCCCGGGCCTTGCCACCATTACCGTTTTGCTTGGTTCTTTCAGCTCCTTTTTCTTATTGTTAAGTTTGTCGCGAGCCTCCCCCAACTGCAACTTGACAAGCAGAGCCTGGGCTTCCTCGAGCTCTTTCTTTTGTTTATTCACCGAATCCTGTTCCTGCTGGAGGCGATGCACCACATGCCTCTCCCACTGCACAGAGTCTGCTACTGCAAAGTCTGGATTCTTCTCTAAGTCTGCTGTGACCTGTTTTGGCAGTCCTGCTAGAACAGGCGGAACGGAACCACGCCCGACTTTCGCCCTCCTTACCTGGATGAATGCCTGTCTCCATCAACCACTGCTCTTTAGCTTTAGCTAAGAACTCCCCTGGTGTGTCTTTAGGGTCCCAACTTATCTTAGGAATCGTGCCGGTGTTGCGTGTTGGATACTTTTCACGAACAGCATCAAACAGGGCACTTTGGACCTCGGCAAGAGGGAGGTCATTAGCATACGTAGTGGTGCAAGCTAGCCCTCTACATCAGCTAATCCCCCAAAAGGCAGCGTCCAGCGACCCCGCTGAAATCACCGAGAGCAAGCTCTTCTGCTTCGGTCAGTGTGGTCAGTTTCCTCAGCCAACTAGCCCCTCCTTCTGTAATGGGCGGAAGTTGTTTAACCAATGCTTCCAAATCTCTGATTTTATATGCTCTATACACTGGTTCACCACATGGACCAGACATCAGAGGCATATTCAGTTGTCCCTCCTGTACTCCTCTATCAAAATTACTCTTCTATTTTTCTTCACCTGTGTCTTTTCCTTTGATGGCCCAAACATTGATCTTCTCCGACCTGGAGTGGCCTGCTTCTGTTTTCCGCCTTCATCCTTTTTTACCAGCGGTTTCTCAGCCTTATGCTTGGACCTGGGTCTGACTCAACTTCTCCCTCTTGGCCACTTCCTCTTCATCGCCATCCTCCTCTTCATCACTCCAGGAAACCTCGTCCTCTATTTTATCCTTTGGCCTCCCCTTAAGTATTGCCCGCTTCATCACTTCCAATGTGCTGAACACCTTCAGCAGGGCCTCAGGCTCCTCATACATAAGACCATGCACTTCTCCTTCCCAGTGTTCCCGATCGGGCGTTTTTTCTGCTCCACCCGATCTCCTCATCTGGGCCTGTCCTTCCTTCTGCTGACCTGGCGATCCCTTGTGCTTGGGCCGGGCTCCCAGCTCCATCGTGGGCCGCCCCTCCTCTCGGGTGTGCATCCCCTCTTCCTGTCTGTCCTGTCTTAGCTGATCCACCAGGTGTTCCTCGGACGGCATCAGCTTATCACTCATGATCCCCCTTTGTGGCGAGGTTGGGCCTTCATCTGCAGCTGAGGCCTCCAGTCTCCCACCTTCACTACAGGGCTGACGCCCCCCTGCTCTTACTTCTTCCTCTTGTCTCCTTATGTGTCTACCAGTGTATTCAACATTCACCACTCCTCCCAGGACTGTTCCTGTTTGTCCTTCAGGCCCGCGCACCTGTCCTCCATCCAAAGTCATCACCGGCATGACATAGGGTGGGGGTGGGGCACTTGGCATTAAATTAGCCCATGGGTATATTTTGGGTGTTGAGGGTCTAGCAGTTTCCTCTGTTTTGGTGGTCAAGTTCCTCATTTGCTCCTCCAACTTCTTATTTTCCTCTTTCAGTTGTTTTACTGAGGCCATTATAGTCACCATATCCCCTGCTCTGGCCGTGTCATCCTCCTTCATCCAAGATTTTGCGGCATTCCACAAAAACAACCACTTAGAGCACTTGTCATGCACCTCTCTGAGGTCCTTCATTTCTGCCTTGGTCTTTCTATTCACTGAATGACCCACAGACTCCTCTTCCAGTTGCTTCAGTTGTTCTTCACATCTTTTCCCTTCAGCTTGAAACACCAAACTCAGAGCTATTTCATCACTCAATTTCTTTTGTTGAGATGTGATGAGCTTACTTACCTCAAGCTCCATAACCTGACATTCTTTTTCAGCCGCTTTTAATGTTCCAGCATTAGCCAGTCGAACAGCTTTCTTCAGCTGTTCAAGCTGAGCCTTCAAGGGCTTATACCCTTTTATTTCACCAGAGGTCGCCCTGTCACCCATTCTGCCACACACTCACTTACCTCCTCCTGTGACGTTTTCTAGCTCCTCCTCCTCAGTTACTCTGTTGTACTTCACTTTCGGTTTCCACAACCCGTCTCCCCGCTCTGACGGCCGCTTCCTCGTCTTCTCCTGCTTGGTGACACACAGAGTTTAACCCAACTTATCATAAGCCATCCGTGACTTGACCACCCGTTTATCACAACACACTTCATTTGTTCTGACCCGGGTTCCACCTTTACACGCCCTCATCCAAGCATGTCAAACTCGGCACCCGTCTCTGCCGCTTCCACCAGGGAGACAAGAAACTCCGCCGCGTTAGATGGCACCCACCCCGGGTTATTTTCATTGTCCGCCAATTCCATTAATCCCGTAAACAATAGCAAACATTTATTTACATACTCATCCAAATCATCTAACTCAACTGTTGCGGATATGGACACTTCATACGGGGCATTCTCCGTTTCTCCATGGCAAACACAGTTAATTTCAAACACCCCTTCCACGAGTGAAATATCCACTTTACAGAACGCCTCCAACAGCATTTTCGGTTATTTTCCAGCTGGTTGTTCCCTATGTAAACCTCAAGTTCAGATTAACACTCTTCAATTTTAACCCTATTATTTCAACCAACCAACCCGTTTTTATTTTATGTTATTTTTTGTTTTTGCTTTTACTGGTAAATTAACACCAACTCCCCTCTATTGTATAACTCTTCTACTCCTAATAAGTCCACTTTATTGCGTGCTCATTTCACTGTGATTTTTTCTTTAACACTCAATCCTGTAATTTTATATCTATTAATCTGTCACGCTTATTAGTGGCTCATGATTGCTTAAGGCTTATGTCTGAACTTGACCACCGAGCTGGAGTATCATTCAATCCTTACAGGACGACCACTCCATTTTCTCTGGGTCAAGACAGCTCATTCGTCTTTAACAGTTCTCTACTGATATGTCAGCATGCTACAGCCCAACATTATTATATGGCCATGTGCTTAACAAACTCAAATCATCCGATTAAACTTTGTGTACTTTATCTTATCTTCACAATTTAATCTCAAAAGGTCATCACTTTTTATACTCAGTCCTATCACCCCAACATAGGCCGCAGTGAGTTATACTTAAATGCACCATGTGTTATTATGCACAGTAAAATTTGACCGGGTTTCTCAGAGGTACTTATTTGTTTATTTAAGCCTCAGGTAAAAACACAAGAAAACTCAAGCGTCAATATCACCCGTTATGTATTGCCTAAATTAAAACAGCTTTAACTTCAAAACATCCAGCTTTGCATCACAAGAACAATACTCCGAACCCAGCTCATCAATAACATCATTGCAGCAATGAAACAAAGCCCCATGTATATCCCCATACCAAACAAAGCAACGTAATATTTACAGTCAGTTAACAATATGTATAAATCATGCTTATGACCTCAAAAACACTTTAAACCAAAACAGAGATCCTTGTGCGTTTCACAGCGGCCAACTCATTTGCATATGTTCGTACTTTCACCGTCCGTTACCCGGTCCAGTGGTACTCTATGTCAAAGGGACTAAAGGCCTGTTGGCAGAACGATAAAAACGCAGTGGCAGCTTCACCTGGGTCTCTTTCGTGTCTCAATGTATTTTTCCAAACACTGGAATATCAGGAAACTACGAAACAGAAAGTTAAATAACTCTAATTCTGACCGTCTTATATCTGCGGACACGGTAAAACCATAATGGTTCTGCGGCGTTTCAGCCCAACAAATGCATCTCATATGAATAACACTCCCCGTACGTGAATATTCAATCTGACAAGATCCAGAAACAAACATCCTTTTTATCTTAAGAAAAATCAAATCACAGTTGATATATTCTATCTCACAACTCAGCAAAACAGTCATACACTCATGTCAAAAATTAAGACTTTACTCACAAAATGGTAATAAACAAAACCAGCATTTTAAATACACGCATTCAGCAATACATAACAATTTCTATAAACTCCCCAAAACTCTAGGGATTTCGCAGCCACGTTCTTTATTAAACAACTGTTCAAACTCCTTCGTGCACTCACGTTAGCAGCCGTTTCATTTACATAAACACAGGTTATCTGAAAATAACTCACAGAGCTGCAGCATTCTCTCCCTCAGTCAAACTCATCACGCACTCACACACTTAAACGGTGACCCTTAAGCTCGGTCACTGATCACACATTCACCACAATTACTTCAACTCTATTTATCCTCTCGTAATATACAAAACCAACCTCTTAGTTACAGACATTTTAACAAATTTTTCAAACAATAGTTACACATTCAATTTACTCGAAACCGAAAGCGATAGTCACTATGAGCGTCACTGCTCCTCATTTACATAGACACACACCATCTAAAAATAGAAGTCAGCAGGCTGATACAGAGACTCCCTTCAGCCGAGGATTTCTTACCATTATATTATTATCTTACAGAGACGTCCTTATTTTTACAACTGCACAGATTTTTTAGGCCTCTTAGCTCCTACCGATTTCGAAAAATTTACCATAACCGACTCGAACGGGCAAACCTCAGGTTTTTTGCAGTCAATTCACCAGACCAGACTCTAACTGGCCTGTCCAAATATCTAATCCTAACTTAATTTACAGGTAGCCAAATAAGCGCAAAAATAGGAGACTCTAACTCCTAGCAATTTTGGAAATTCCCCAGTTTTCCCCGGCTCGTCGTGCCGTACTATCCCTACTCTTCCGGGTAGGTCAAGGATAAACGTCTTTATCCAGGAGGGAGCGTTACCTCCGAGAAAATGCGCTTCTTAACAGACGCCGCTGTCGTTCTAGAAAAATTTATAATAATTTAAAACAACAATCTACATCCGAAGCAGGATTAAGATTGAGGCAGATCTCCCGTTGTGGACATAAGGGACTTGAACCCACGAACTGACCATCACACGTAGATCAAATGACCAACGGGGCTTCACCCCACACAATAATCAAATTCCCTACCACACTAAAATTCTCTCAGTACTGTACTTTATTAGTTTTCATTATCCTTATTTCAACCACTATGCTCATGAGATTACAATCAGAATTAAATCAAAACAGACATTCATCAGTAACTTTCAGTGAGTAGACTTTCTAATTTTGTCGTGTTCAATCTGACACTTTTTGGAAATTCACTTCAACAGGTAGTGTCTTACCTTTTTTTTAATTCGCCGGCGAATGTCCCCTCACTTCCACCACTGATTTCCGTCTGTCCGCCTGACCACCTCGGACCCTGTCCAGCGCCTCCCTGGTCTTGGCCTTTCTCCAACCACCGGAACGAGCCCCCAAATGTTGGGGTTCAAAAGTTGGAGAAAAGGAGTACGGAGGGCTCACAAGCAAATAACAACTCTGGTCCGGAAGATGTGGTCAAAGCAAAGATTTATTGATTACACGCGTGGAGTCCGAAGCTGGGCAAAGTCAGCAATCGAACTGAACCCACGATGATTAAACAAAGGTTTTATATGGGTACAATAACAAAGCCCCCCTCTTTTGCAAAAATAGACAAAGTACAGCTTACATCACTTAAACCACAAGATGTTCCGTGAACTTTAGCATAGTTTAAAGAATATTACGTCTCTTATCTCGACATCAGTTGCACTTCCTCTAAGTACTTCGGCACAATTCTACAATTGCAGCAAAAATACATCTCCACTTCTGCCCTACCAAAATAGATCTGTTATGGTGTGTATGTGTGTCTGCAGTATATGCTAAGTATGTGTCATGACCTGGTCTGCACCCCAGCTTCACCTCACACCTCTGTCATACCCAGACATAAGGCCTGCGCTCATCCACAGCTGAACTATGTGTGACTTCTAGGCTAACTGTCACACTCAAATGATTCTACTCAAACTATGAAGGAAACACTTAAAATGAACCTAAATAAAACTTAAACTTACTTAAAAGAATATAAGTGATAAATGATAAACCTTAAATCTGAGCTCTAAAGGATACAAGTAATAAAAGATAAAAATCACTCCAGGCGTATGTCATGTAAGCAGGTGTGTTGCAATTCCTTTCAGAGCTCCTGTCCTCCTCACCGTGTATTGGCAGATCATAACGCCCGCCAAGAGTTTCTGACCCTCACTTGACCAGGAGCCACAGCTCTTTAATAAGCTCAAATGCAATCATGTGTAAAAGATTAAAATCATTTTCATAACAAAAGTTCTCTCTTCTCAGATGTACCAATATGTTTGCTCGTCTCTACTACAGTTCAATCATTGAAAATTACACTGATCAGCATACTTTGTGGAAATTACAGATTACATCATGGCAAAAGCATTTTCCAGACCTCTCATTATCCAATTGTCGTTTATCTTTGGTCGGTTTAGGAATTAATGTAATTAATCCTTGTTTCATGCTAGGCATCAATTCTCCCTTTTCAATACTGGCCAGTATAGCTTTGAATAAAATTTCCCTTAAGTCTTGCCAAAAAAATTGGAAGAAATTAACTGTAAGCCCATCTGGACCAGTGGATTTATTAATCGCCATTTTCTTAACAGATGCATCTAACTCTTCGATTCTAAAGTCAGATTCACAAAATTCCTTAAATGATTCATCAATTTTAGGGATCAGATTATCTATTTGATCAAAAAGGCATCACAATCTGCTTGGGAGAACTGTGAGGAGTATAAATTGAATAGAATGTATAAGTTTCATTCTCCAAAATTTTTTAGGGTCGTCACATTCAATGCCGTCAATTAATAGGAAGATATAAAATTTCTTTTCTCTCTGCTCTTTTCTAAATTAAAAAATATGAGGAATTTCTTTCCCCTCCTCAATCCACTTGGGCGTGAACGCACAAAAGCTCCTTCTGCTTTTATTTAGGTAGAGCTGATCTAATTTAGATTGCAACTCCATAAGTTTACTCCTTTCTTGGCTATCTAGATCATCTTTACTACAGCAATAAGTAATTTCTTGGAATAATTTACATTCATATTCTCTTTGTTTTCGACTTATGTTTTTACTGAATTGAATACTAAATTCTCTAATTTTGAATTTAATGAATTCCCATTTACTGATATATCCTACAATTAAATGGTCAGCCGTAATATCTTTTATAATTTTTTTGACTATGTTACAGTAATCTTCATTTTGTAAAAGTTTGGCATTTAACTTCCAATAAGTTCTTTTATTTGATTGTCTAATTTCCGATTCTAAGCATAGTTCAATAAAGCAATGATCAGAAAGAGGTGCATTTGACATCACAACTTTTACAGTGTGGTTAAAAATGTTGTCACTTCCTAGCCAATAGTCTATTCTAGATTTACAAGCTCCATTTGGTTTAAACCAGGAAAAGCTTTTCATTCCTGGATTTCTTACTCTCCAAATATCTGTCAAATTGTTGTTTATCAAAAATTCTGTAATTAGGTTATTTTTTTGTGGTCTACCTGTCCTTGAGGGCCATCTATCAGTCCATTCATCAGGAGTCATATTCCAATCACCACCCATTAAAATATATTCCGTAGGGTATCGATCTTTAAGTTCAAAAATATTTAAAGTTATATCTTCTAACATCTTTTTTTATTCTGACTTTCATTATTATATCCATAAACATTGACTAAAATGAAAAACAAACTTTCAACTCTCATTACAGCAATCAACCAATGACCATTCAAGTCAGTCCGTTGTATTACAAGATCCCCAGGAAAGTTATTGAATAAGATTGCTACACCCCCGACCTCGTTGAGCCATGGCTAAACAGGATTTTGCTGCCCCATTGGTTTGACCAAAAAAGATACATCACTATCAGATGAATGAGTCTCTTGTAGAAAAATACAGTTTGATTTTTGACCTTTGCAGTACAAAAATAAGGCTTTTCTTTTAACAGATTCTCTTAAACCCTAACATTTAAAGAACCAAAACAAATGTTAACATTCAACATGAACTATAGACAGAAAATCACTCACCACGTGAAAAAAAAAAAAAAAAAGAAAAAAAGTACTAAATGCTGAGCTCCTCAGACCGCGAACAAGTTTCCACTATTTCAGTTTTTGTCATTTTCAGTTCTCCTGTGTGTCCTCAACTTTGCGTCCATCAATGAAGGCATGTGGACCACGAAAGTAGGCTCGTTTACCGCACGTCTTGCTTCCTCCACCAGAGGCCATAGGCGTTGTCGATCTTGTATGTCCTCCTGCGGCAACATCTCTGCAAAGCTGATGCCTTCTTGTTTGCAGATTGAAGAATCTTTGTGCGCCTCCACAATTCTTCTTTGATTCGCCTTTGTGTGAATAAAATAATGATGTTTCTGTTTCTGCCATCAACTCGTTTCCTAAGCGATGAACAATATCAACGGCCTCTTCTAAGTTCAAATCAGGGGCGATCTTCTGAAGTGTTTGCAAAACCTTCACTCTAATGTTTTCGTCTTTGTCTTCCTTCACCCCTTTCAGCTTTAAGCACCACCTCATTCGGTAGCGCTCTTGTTCTCTCACTCTTCTTTTCAAGTCTTCGTTTTCTTTAAGTAGCTGTTCATTCGCATTTGTCAGTTTAACAACTTTCAGTTTGCAGTCAACTATCTCTGCAGCATTAAACTCCACAGCCTTAGCCAAGCTGGCAACCATAGCTGCACTTTGTCTGTTTTGTTCCTTGATATCATCCAGTTGTACTTCAAATTTCTTCTCAAGTCCCAGAATGGCTTCAAAAATCGTTTTATTGGAGATATCATCTTCCTTCTCTGAAGATTTTGTTCTTTTCTCATCCGGCGGTTGTTTTGATGGAGTTGGCGGCGCAGAGTCTGCTCCCGTTCTCGCTTGTTTAAAGCCCGTTGGCAGCTTCAGTGCTAGCATAGCCATGGTCACTGACTTTAGCATGCGAAGACGTCTTAACATTGGGGTTTGACGGCACAAATTGCAGCTTTGCATTCTTAATAACCTTTTGGGCATCCATAGTTGTAATTCGAGTGGAAGGAGAATAAAGTTACTTAACAAATTTGCGGTCTTTCGGAGCTCCTGAAAAAACACGACTGTTCAAGCCGCCATCTTGGTGCCCTCCCTGTCCCAATTCAAAGTGTACTTCAAATGCATACTCCAAACGCGCCGTCGATTTCCCCAAATATCAAGCGTGGTCCGTTGCACGCTTCGTGGCCCCATATATCCCACAATCCATAGCGCGGCGGTGGGTGTGGATAATTTTGCCATAAAATACGGCAGAAGGGAGCGTCAAGAGTGAACTGTCAAAAGTAAGTACTGAATATTATGTCACTTATTTATGTGCGAATGTTTAAGAACATTAAAACATTACTGTTGGCCACATGTCGGCAAAGTTATGTGACATTAGTGATGTTTGTACTTTCAGCGTTAACTTGGTTTTAAAGCCTTTACTTTAAAATATATATATAGTTTAATCTTGATCTTACAGAGAATGTGATGATTTTATGGATAATTAAAGTCAGTCATATATCCACAAACACAACAAGCTGAAAGTCAGTGATGCTGCTCGGTTTGCAGTCCTGAATATGACGGCACAAGCAGGATTTACTGCACTGTTAATGTTAGCTAAGTTATATTGCTGCCTCTGTTCGGTGGTGTCGAGCCAAACGGACTTTAACGTGTGTTTGAATGAGCTGACGGTTCACTCGTTAAGCTGAAAGAAAGATGCTTTAATCACAGGAGTCACACATGTGTCCACTGGACCATCTGGGAACTCTTCTTGTTCAGCACTCGTAATAACACAAACACTAAATCCTCCTTCTCTTGTGCTGTTTTGTAGCAGTGTATACACCTGAGACTGTCACCTGTCTGTCTGTCCTGCACACTCTCTCTGTTTCTTTCTCTCTGATTGTGGAATAAAAGTATGAACATGTGTTTATAAGTTACACTTGTGTTTGAATCCTGCAGCTTATCACACATTTGATTTCCATGTGTGACAACTGCAAGTGTCCAGAGTGAGGACAGACTGAGGGACCCACTGCTGCACATCATCTGTGAGGCTTTGCACCCTGATGATCCACCAGGACAAACTCAGCAGTGTGTGAGGAAGAGGAGGAGGAAGAGCCAGCAGCAGCTGACAGATGGAGAGAATAGACAGACTGTTCCCTGTTTGTGAAGGACTGCTAGGAAAGTTTAAAATAACTAATTGTCTGTCCTGAATCAGTCTTATTAGGTAATGTTCAAATAATGTTATCATTCCAGTGTTTTCAGTGTGGGAGAAAGTACTCAGGGCCTTCAAGTTACACACTATGAAAGGCAGCAACAAGTTTAATATTCAGAAACCTAAAGTATGTATCAGCAGCAGAATGGAGCTAAAAATAAATGTTTGCTTCAGTTCTATGAAGCTTTGAGTATTTTGGATTAGAAGCACTGCTGTGTTTGTTGCATCATATTGCTGTAATTGTTTATATGCTTTATATATTCTGAGGTAAGTTGATCTATAGTGTTACATCATATTCTATAAGGATGTTATGTGTTTGTATACTTTCTGCCCAGTTTGACCCATTTAGCAGAAGTCGGCCTGTTTAAGGCTCTGATATCTATTCTGTATGACTTAAAGCAGTTATGACACGGTCTGATTTTCTCACCCAATAAAGGAATATTTCATATATCAGTCTACTCTTCATTCTATCAGAAACAGTTATCACAGCTCGTACATTTTCTTTTTACACATATATGTAAGCATTGAGCCAAATTTAGTAATGCCAACATATTGAAATAACAATGTTTGTCTCATATATATAATACATCTGTATATACACTGTCAGAGATACTTGTCTTTGAGTGAAGATTTAAGGTGATAGGAAATATAATTAACTGCTACTTGCATCTTTGACCCAGAGTTCAAGCTATATATATATATATATATATATATATATATATATATATATATATATATATATATATATATATATATATATATATATATATGACAATACATATAATATTGTCCATATTATATTAACATTACCACAGTGAGATGACTTTAGTCTCATGAATAACATTAGCTAATTATTATTTACTAACTAATCTTGAAATGACTGTTCAGTATAGAAATGAAGCCCAACTATCATGTTTTACAGTCCTGTGGTCTCAACTAATCAAAGTGATGTCATGACAAAAATGAATGAACAACAAAACATTTTTCTCCTTCATTTCTGTCAAACAAAGCTGTATGAAACATTTCTCGCGGTTAGTATCATGGTTGCTAGGCAACCTGAACAGCGCGACAAAGGCTAGACCGTCCCATTTCACAAGCCTCTCACTTCCACACTTCCCGTACTTGTAGTACGCACCGTACGTAGTACGCGTAGTGTGCGTACTTCAAGCGTGCAGACCCTGAATTGGGACACAGCCATTGGCTGTAGGTATTACAGGTACTGCGCTGCAGTGGTTTGTATCATATCTATCTAACAGACTCCAATTTGTACATGTAAATGGAGAGTCCTCTTCACACACTAAGGTCAATTATGGTGTTCCACAGGGTTCAGTGCTAGGACCAATTCTGTTTACATTATACATGCTTCCCCTAGGCAGTATCATTAGAAGACATAGTATACATTTTTACTGCTATGCAGATGACACCCAGCTCTATCTATCCATGAAGCCAGGTAACACACACCAATTAGTTAAACTGCAGGAATGTCTTAAAGACATAAAGACCTGGATGGTCTCTAACTTTCTGCTTCTTAATTCAGATAAAACTGAGGTTATTTTACTCGGCCCTGAAAATCTTAGAAATATGGTATCTAAGCAGATTCTTAGTCTGGATGGCATTACCTTGGCCTCCAGTAACACTGTGAGGAACCTTGAAGTCATTTTTGACCAGGACATGTCCTTCAATGCACATAATAGACAAATATGTAAGACTGCTTTCTTCCATTTGCGCAACATCTTCAAAATTAGAAATATCCTGTCTCAGAGTGATGCTGAAAAACTAGTTCATGCATTTATTACTTCCAGGCTGGACTACTGTAATTCTTTATTATCAGGAAGTCCTAAAAACTCCCTGAAAAGTCTTCAATTAATCCAAAATGCTGCAGCAAGAGTACTGACAGGGACTAGAAAGAGAGAGCATATTTCTCCTGTTTTGGCTTCCCTTCATTGGCTTCCTGTTAAACCCAGAATTGAATTCAAAATCCTGCTCCTCACATACAAGGTCTTAAATAATCAGGCCCCATCTTATCTTAATGACCTTGTAGTACCATATCACCCTATTAGAGCACTTCGCTCTCGCACTGCAGGCTTACTTGTTGTTCCTAGAGTATTTAAAAGTAGAATGGGAGGAAGAGCCTTCAGTTTTCAGGCCCCTCTTCTGTGGAACCAGCTTCCAGTTTGGATTCGGGAGACAGACACTATCTCCACTTTCAAGATTAGGCTTAAAACTTTCCTTTTTGGTAAAGCATATAGTTAGGGCTGGACCAGGTGACCCTGAATCCTCCCTTAGTTATGCTGCAATAGACGTAGGCTACCGGGGGATTCCCATGATGCATTGAGTTTTTCCTTTCCAGTCACCTTTCTCACTCACTATGTGTTAATAGACCTCTCTGCATTGAATCATATCTGTTATTAACCTCTGTCTCTCTTCCACAGCATGTCTTTATCCTGTTTTCCTTCTCTCACCCCAACCGGTCGCAGCAGATGGCCCCGCCCCTCCCTGAGCCTGGTTCTGCCGGAGGTTTCTTCCTGTTAAAAGGGAGTTTTTCCTTCCCACTGTTGCCAAAGTGCTTGCTCATAGGGGGTCATATGATTGTTGGGTTTTTCTCTGTATCTATCATTATAGGATATACTGTACAATATGAAGCGCCTTGAGGCAACTTTTGTTTTGATTTGGCGCTATAGAAATAAAATTGAATTGAACTGAAATTGAATTGAATTGTTTTAAATTTTTCTGGTCACCTTACATAGCAATACCAACAATAACCATTAGATGGGAGCAAAGCAAATGTTTATGTCGTATAAATGTGTACTTTATCCAAACAATCACATCACAAGAAGGTGTTACGGCTGGTCTAGGGGACCCGACTGCAACAAAAGGAATGATCCACCCCCTGCTCAACCCCAAGCAGCACATCACACCATAAGTTAAAATATGAAATGGTTTATTTACAGACACAAAACAAAAATGGGTTTCACAGGACTCACTCAGGCTTCGGGGTGGACCCACGCCAAAATAACAAACAAAAGGAAACTAACTCAAGGGAGCAACTGCTTACCTAGCCCCAAAGAAACATAACTAAACAACAATCACTTACCTCCCTGACTAAGCTCTGTTTAGTTTTAGCAGGGGCAAGCCTGCGCTGCGAGGACCCGCAAGTAGGAGAGGAGGATGGCAGCACAAAGGAAGAACCTGGATATAAGAAAGTATTTTTCAAAGAAACCTGTAAGTCACTTAAAGCCAAGTTCACTCATAAAATGGGTCCGCCATAATAACGTTACAGGCTATGCTATGCTTTGGCCTACATCAGTCTAAAATTGTATGTAACCATGAATAACGTGTTTTGGAAACTAACTGCACAACAGGCAGCACTATTAGTTATCTCAGTCTCCCAGAGTAGCATTTCTAATTTTGATTGAAAGTGTCAGAGAAAACGGAGCCTTGAGCAACCCAGGATATTAGTTTACAGAGTGTCACGGATAATGGGAAAAACGGACTCAGTCGCGGAGCTTTTGATGCGAAGCAGACAGTGCGTTTATTTACAGTGCCCAAAAACAATCCTAAAACAAAGCGAAGTGCAAAGTCCAATAGTGATCTCCTCCAACTCCCAGTGGTGCGTAGGTGAATTTCCACAGTGATCATCCGAGTGTGTTTTTCTTTTCCTCCGAGAGCTTAACCCCGCGGGCTCCCTTTCTCCAACCTCCTGCTCCGTGTTTCCTCCTCCTGAAAACGAGCGACACAACACCGGTGAGAAGGCTAGCCGGCTAAAGCTAAGTTGAAGTTTACAACACTTTTAACTACCGATCTTCAAGTACAATCCAGCGTCGACTGCCGTCTGGACACACAGTTAAATACCCCAGCTCATGACGAAGGATGATCAGTGACAGCTGGGTGGTTGATTAGGTGCAGGTGTGTCAGCCGCTGGGTGGAGACAGCAAGGGTAGGGAGGAGGAGAGAGAGACACACACGCACACACACAGGCAGGTCGCCCCAGGAAGGACCGTCTGGTCATGACACAGAGGCTGTTAAAATTATATGTCTAACGTTAAAATGTTGGTGACACAATAATTTCATCCTAATGGTACTGACATATTCATAGGGTTCATTTTTGAGACAAAATATCATGAGGTAGTCATGATTTTTCCAAATATTCCACCTTGTAGTGCAGTTTGCACAAATTGTTTTTTAAATGCACTCACCCTACAAACATTACTGAGAGTCAAGATCTGCACAAATTGACAGAAACACTGAAGCAGCTACACATTTTACTCTTATTGTCGTTATGTCCTATTTGTCAGGTGACAGAAAACCAACACAAAGCTCAGAGAGTAATGGTGATACAAGATAACAGGTGAAATTGGATGATGACTTGGTGGTTCATTACTGTATTTGAAGCACATGTGTGACTGCATGTATGTGGAATGTCTCACTGTTATTTATCAGGTGACAGAGGCAGCTCTGCCATGTTGTAGCTCGGACAGAGGTGAAGAGGCGAGGTCACAGGTGACTGACTGATGTTTTGGTGCTATAGATTAACGAGAGGAGAAGGCATGTGTTTGGCTCCTTCACATAGTGGACATTGAGTTGTTGTGTGGGACACCAGTAGTCCATGTCTGTTGCTGTAACAGTAGTTCATGTTTAGAATAAAAAATCCCAGCGCACTGATTTGATCGGGGCAATAGTGCCTAAAATGTTGCATAATTTTGCTGAGAGGTCTTTTACTTTGTGGTAATCTTAGATGAGTAGTTTTATGGACAGAAACCAGCAGGTCATTCAGTGTTCCCTTAGTGCTAATGTATCAGAGATGTTGGTGTACTATAACTGAAGTAATGTTGTTAAGTTCTTAAAGTCATATTCTTTTATTGTCATGACTGTATTTGAAGCTATTTTTTATTTTTGTATGATACCTGATTTATATGGAATATGGCTGAAGTAAACTAAAGTCTAAAATACTTAGTCATTTGTTTAATAGTAATTTAACATTATATAATTCACATATAAAACTATGAATTGTAATTGTAATTTTAAATGGTTGAAAAGCATGTAGAATAGCATATGTAGGCAAGTATAATTCTCATTTTTTTTATCAAGAAGCAAAGACAAAAAGGAAAAAAAAAAAGAAACCGGGCAGGGTTCGGTGGTTGAATCATCCGTCCCCACCAATGCCAAAACCAAATCTACGCCCTTGATCTTGAGCCACAAACAACATTCCTGTAACAATGTAGAAGTTGCAATCAGTTTTTGGCTGTGACATTTAGATATCCTTTATTTATCCAGTTAAAAAAAAATCTTGTTGACATTACAACATTTATTTTTTAAGAGTAATCTGGCAAAGAGGACAGCAGAGAGCGAAGCAAATATATAAATAGTTCTGTAAACACACTTTAAGTGGACAAAAAGGATCAGATTGGTTATAATGTAACTACAATAACACAGAGTTATAAAGATACTTGAAAAAAGGGTCATTTTTAAATTATATAACCTCTTTGTAAACTGTGTTCACTGAAGTCTATTCACCAACATACATAAAGATATTACACAAATTACACATGGAAACATTGGAAACCAGTTTTTAGCAGGCAAACACTTTTTGGCACAGCACTGGCAATAATTCAGTCACTGAAATTATCCATGAAACTAGCCAAGTAATTCCTAAATGCGTGTAGATTGAAGAAAATTATTTTACCTGGATATGATTGTCTCTGATGAGCGTAAGGTACAAAACATGCCGGCAACGACAATAAAGTTTTTCTAGCTCCTCGAGAATTAAAATGTACAAAAAAACCCAGAGGAACATTTCTGTGTTCATTTTAAAGTTTTCTCACAGTGGCGCTAGCGACCGGAAAAACACGGAAATAAGGGCGGACTTGAACGAAGGCTAGAAGGCTGTCCACAGCCCATCTGTTATGTTGTATACTCATTGTTTGTTCAATAAAGTTTCTATGGGAAAAAAAAAAGTGGTTGTCCACAGCCACTCACTTCCTGCCTACTCGTCTGTCGAAGGACACTACCTACGTGACGTAGGTAGGTAGAATCCTTCGGAGCATCCTTCCCCTGAATTCGGACACAGCATCTTAGCAGGATGTGAGAGTCCATGTGCTTAATAATTTCATTCGGGCATATTCAAAAAATGTCAGAGAGAACATCTTTGCATGTGTGATAATTGCCATAGCTGTTGAAAATTTGTCACTCTTATGGCTACAAACATTAAATACATCAATGTAACCAAACTTTTGGAGATTGTTATTTTTTTTTCCTGAAAAGCATATTCTGGTGTTGCTGTAAGATCGCTTCAAGATGGAGTGATGTAATAGGAGAGTCAGATGCCTCTATCTCACATATAGAGGGTTAAAGAGACAAAAAGATGTTGCTTTGTCTCTTTAACCCTGATTTGATGTTGTTACAAATACGAATGAGGTTTATAGCATAAAATGAGATGGCTGTCATCTTAATGCCACCCAGCCATCAAAACCTATTGAAAAGACAAGGATGACTTTGTCAAATGTCTGAAACACTGGGAATTAGAAGCGGAAATTATGCTGAAATTAGCATTTATTGACATTATGTAGTCTGTCAAAATGCGCAACTAACTGTGCCCCACTGAAGCCAAGCACAGAGGAGCTGAGCACCACATCAAAGCAACTAAATAATATCCTGTTTTTTACTATCATAATGTCACCAGAGCTCACTCAGCTTCTGACTTTTGCTTTTGGACCACATTTCGGTCAGAGACATGCTCAGTTTACAACTTTGTAGTTTTATTTCACTGCTGACCACAAACATGGTTTATCTGTTTTTGAAAACAAGTAACAGAGTAGCGACTGACCACACCGAGTCTATTTTAAAGCTGCAGGAGCGTTTTTTCTTGTAGCAGCATTCATATATGTGTAAAAAGGCAAAGCAAGTGCAACTAAAAGCAGATGATTAAATACACAAACTACAACAAAATAGACACGAGCACATCAAATCCAGTTGAAAATGCACACACTTTTTCCATTGGTACATGTATTGCACATGTGTATAGTGACAATTAAGGCATTCTATACTATTTAATAAATCTAGATGACATCATCACTTTCAATCTTTCTCAGATGTATTTATCTTTTCAGTCAGCTCTGTCAGCAACCTGTAAGACATCAAAAAGTACAGTATAAAAACATTATTTTAAATGAACAGTATTTTAAAACAAGGAAACAGCATGTTTTGCTGCATATTACACATTGAGCTTCAGATGGCCTTTTTTATGCAAGACATTGGTTTTTCTTACTTTATGTAGTAAAATCAAGGTTTAATACTACACGTTACATCCGCTTTTTATGTCAGCATTATCTAACACAAAAGCTTGAGAGTGAGTATAGCTCATGAGATGAGAAACTACAGATAGTCCACTGGCATCTAATAACATGGGAGCTTATGCTATCTATTATCTATATTATCAAACCCAAATTCATCAATCTTAATCACACACTGCTTATTGTCTGAATGCAGCATATCAGGCATCACAGCCCACAGTCTTACCAACTGTATTGTAGAATAGGATGGATCCTCTGCTATAGGCCGGTAGATTCCTGCTGAAGGCATTTTTGTGTTGGTTCCTGCTTCTGATTCTTTAACAGGTGAAATCACATATGTCATTAACCCAAGCTTTTAATTAATTTACTTAAATAACTTGAATAAACAGTTATATCGCTCATCAGTAGTCTCAAACAAATATCCAGCGGGCCAGATTGGCCTGGCAAAAGAATCCAATGTCACAGTCTGGACAGCTTTGGAAAATATGACAGAAGGAATACATTTTTGGACTTTTAATATTTTTTTTAAAGAATTTTACAGCTTTTCTTGCTGATAAAGACCTCACCCACAGCCATTCATTCCACACCAAAAGAGTTAAGTATTAGATTGACAAATGACTCAAAAAAAAAAAAAAGTCACAAAAACTATTTTTTATAAGTAAGGTACAGTCTGGACAGTGATCTACCCAAAGTTTTTCTGTAATTTTACATATTTATTATGTAAATTGAGATGTGCTGTAGAAATTTGACTTCTTTATATTATATTATATCTCAGGGATTAAACATCTTTAATTTACCAGAAAGTTTCACTCATCTGGCCCACTTGAAGACAAAGTATGTGGCCCTTGATGCAAATTGAGTTTGACATCCCTGACTAAGACAAATTACTGGGTGATGTTTCTAATATCTCCACTGATGAAAATAGCTTTGAATTAGAATCAGTCTCACCTTGTGGTTGAGTGTCCCTTATGGCGTAGTTGTAGTGAACAGGTCTAGACGACAATACACCTTCATCTTCTGATGGGGAGGGACAGTGGAAGTGAAGCGATGGATAACTACAGTAACATTAGTGATACTAATGTACAACAAATTTGTATTTGTTTTACTGCATGACAAATTTTGAAAGTGTAGTTTGAAACTGACTGCATGTGGGAAATTGTACTTCATGCCACATGTAACCATTTTAAGATGCACAAATAAATTTACAACTATCACCTTAGAGCACATCTCTAAAAGAGGAAATTTAGTCTTATAGTCTTTGTGGTTTTCATGCCTATCAAACAAAGATACAACAACTACCACACAAGAAATCTAAAGCAATCTTTTCTTTATAATAACTTTGTGCTATTGCTGCTCAGTGACATACCTTTCCTGCATACATTGCTCTGTCTGCATCCACTGTGCTGGCCTCTATGCAGACTGAAACAACAGATTAAAAAAAAGAAACTATTTCTTAGTTCAAGCCATTTAGTTTACAACCTTCACTTTCTGTAAAAATCTATCAACATATCTGTCTGACAGAATCACCAGCCACAAATAATAATAATAATAATACTAATACTGATGATGATGATAATAATAATAATAACAATAATAATAATAATTGTTCTGTCCTCACTAAGTGTTGTCCTCGTGAACGTAGACACAGCTATACAGACAGCTAAACACTCTCCTAATCAAAATCCAAGGAACAGGCCAATGTGTTGAGTTGGATGATTTAATAAGGAAAAAGTGTGTAACTGTTGACAAAACCAGAAATAAACCAATAAAAATGTTGCATCAATATACAATAATACAAACACACCAGTAAGTCACATATTCAAAAATATGAGCAAAATATTTATCTGTTTAGTGAGTGCCCGAATAAAACATCAAATGAAATCACACTCATGATCAAAATGTTAAAGAAACCTCATGGCATATGAGCTAGCTTAACCTTACTAGCTTAGGTTATACATGCATTCAAATTAAATTCAAACTACAAACTATATCACGCCTTCACAACAAATAATAATGCACACAAGTCGTCTCAGTGATAATAAACAATATTACTCACAGATGATGCCGTTTATCAACTTGTGAAGGCATGGATGACAACAGATTAACAGAGGTGAAACTGCCTCTGGCTAGATCTTGCAGAGTAAAAAATACACAAAAACAACCACTAGAGGGCAAACTGCAGGACAGAAAATACCTAATGCCAGCATAATAATAGATGTGTAAGGTGTTTATGTTGTTATGGAAAATCTTGAATAAAAATTGCAACCAACAGGCGGGCATCTCTTTGAAGTGAGGTTTATTAAAAAAGAAAAGAAAAACTGCAGTGGAGAAAAACCTTCAGATCACACACCTAACCCATTTTTCTGAGGGAAAGACATCACCCTGAACCCTTTTATACCTCCCAAACAAAGAACATTCCACAGCAGATCAATTATTAGCAGATCCTTATCAATCTAGGAACAGTTCCGACCATCCGTCATCTCATCTGCAACAGGATGTTCAGAGCCCTCAAGAGGAAAATGAGTCTGCTGTGAAGGTGCAATGAAACTTCAGCCCCACTTGTGATCACATTCCACATACATACAACTGATGTCAAGAGTGAGCTTTCTATAGTAAGTACAGAAAGTGTTACTACTATTACTACTATAAGTGATGTGATTAACACAAACTAAAGAAATTTCCAGTACAATGTTCTGACCTGTTCCATCCACAGCTGAGTCTGCACAGTGACAACACAATGTACAAGAAATGGGGAAAAAAAAAAAAGATTTAAAACATTATATGCCAAACGTAATTAATTAGAACTTTTTTTCCAATTTAACAGCACTTAAAGTGCAGTGACTCCAGATTACTGCTGCTTAGAAAACTTTTGGCTTAACAGTACATATTGTGAGTTTGCAGCACAGCAAAACAAATGCAATGAACTCAAAGTTATGAATGAAATATATTGTTGATGTTATTTTCTTAACCTTTGTCCCAGTAAGAACCTTTTCCAAAGCGATACAGTCCCACTGCCACCAACAGAGCAGTAAATAAAATGATGCAAATGATCCAGGGTGTGGCCGCAGAGGAGGAATGGCTCATGTGTTGGTGACTGCCTGGAGTAGTTATGTAATTTACATTTTGAGAGTGTAAACAATGGTTAGAAAAGACAGCAAAGTTGAAATGAGAGAAGAAAGATGAATCATCCAAATATTCATGTCAGTTTCTTGATACTGATGTATTTAAAATCTTGTCACTCAAATTAAAAAACACTTGTTTAAATCTGCCAGTATTTCAAGGAACATACTGTACAAACATATTTAACAGCTTTACTTAGAAAGTGCATCAGCAATCATTTATATCAGATGTATGTGTACACCTTGTTTTGAAACATCTCACCTGTGATGTTCAGCCAACTCTCTGGTGATTCTCCAGCTCCTGAGATGTTGCACTTATAAAGTCCTTCATCTAACTCCGAAACTCTCTGTAGGGCCATTTTTCCTGTAGAGCCTCCATGGATGAGATATCCATTTTTGTAGAAATCTGCTGTGAAGTTGGAGGAAGCAATTTTGTTTCTGCAGCAAAGAGCCACAGTTTCTTCTTTTAACACTCGAACAGCAGGACTCTCCAGGATCACAGGACCATCTGAAACAACAAACATTTGATGTTAATATTATATTAACTGAGTTAAAAGGAATCAGTAAATATTAAATATTCTTTCTGCAAATGTACCAGTGACGGAGAGGTTGATAATGTTGCTTCTTGTCCCGCTTTCAGTCTCATACCAGTACTCTCCACTGTCATCTGTATAAGGAGTTTTAATCTTGCAGGATGATCCTGCTGCTGTCCTCTCATTCGTTTTGTTACATGATTTTACTTTCCCTCTGAATTTATGCACAACTTCACAATAATCAACTCCTTCACAGTAAAATGTTACTGCTTCATATTCAAAGAACTGCAATCTGTTTGGATAAATATGAAGAGAAACTGCATCCAAAAAAAAGAAAAAAAGTCAGTTTAGAGTTTTACCACTAAGGCTATGTCCACACGTACCCGGGAATTTTTGAAAACGCAGATTTTTCTATTCGTTTGCACCTTTCGTCCACATGTTTTCAGTCACTGAAAACGGAGATTTCTAAAAACGCCTGCCAGGGTGGATATTTTCGAAAACTCCGTTTTTTTTTTTTTGGTTTTTTTTTTTTTTTTGTCTGTCCCATTTGGTTCTTAAGCCGTCAGAATTGTTGTCTGAAGACCAACAAGGATACCAAATGGATTTATTTTGCCAAATGGATCATCATGGCATTGCCGTATTGGTCCATTTGATCAAACTTTGTTGTTATTATTTATTTTATTTTCAGTTGTTACAGATGGGACAGACATGACTGGGGGATAGGAAAGGGAGAAAGAAAGAGAGGAAGGAAAAGAAAAACAGAAGGGAAAAGGGACAGTGAGAAAGGGCACTTATAAAGACAAAGAGAAAGAGAAAAAAAAAAAATCTCTTGGATCACCTGTTGAGAGAAAAAGAAGAAAAGACAAGCAAAAAAAACCAAACAAAAACAAAGCAACATACTAAACACAACACCATCACGTTAATCTAGCTGAGTGTGAACAGCAGTAAATACTAAATATTGAAAGTTGTTGTGCAGCACGCAGGACAGACAGCGCACAATGTGCTTTGAAGTAGCAGCTAAGAAAGGTGTAATTTATGTCTACGAACAGTGAACACCCGTGTGCACACCTGTGTGGATCAACGCGCTTGTATACAAAAGGTTTCCCCATGTAACGGTCTGCTAGAGGGTGTGGAGGCCCATAGCCCCGTCCCCCAGGGCATGAAGCAGGCATGGAGGAGATCCAGGCTCCAGACATCCAGAGGACCCAGAGTGCGAGAGCCCAAGGAGCACCACCGGAGGGGCATCCGTGCCACCTTCCTGGGAAGGGCTGAGGAGATCCCCAGACGAGGGGTCACCCAGTAGCCACGGAGCAGAAGCCAGAGGGGCTGCACTGGCGTGCCCGCCCGCTCTGCCGGCAGCCAGCTGTGCCAGAGTGAACCGAGTTGCAGGCCCCGAGGCCGAGGCCCGAGGGCCCCTTTGCCCCGGAAGAGGCCTGACCGAGCGACAGGCATCGGGCCCCGCCAAGTAGCCACGGGAGTGAGCCGGTGCATACCTGAGCGCCCAGCCCGGACACCAAGAACCACCAATGCACCAACCCCTGAGGGCATCAGCTACCAGCAGGGAGTGTGGTGAGGGGAGATAGGCCTCCACACTTGGAGGGCCTGGGAGTACCCAGGGAGGTGGAGTCTAAGACCCGACCTGACATATAGACACAGACAAACAGGCACACACAGACATAAACATGCTTTCCCACCCTCATGCACACATATACAAACACTCAGCACTCACCCAACGTAGGGATAGACATATATAGACATGTACACACAATCATACTCCCCAAACATACTCTATGCCCCGGGTCCAGGTACCCTCGCCCCAGAGGGGAAACGGCACCAGACCCAAGAGATGTGACCCTTTCCCCGGGTGGAGGCAAGCAGACCGCCCCAGGCTCCGCAGCAGCAGGGAGACCAATCGGACAGCCAACACCTCCTCCCAGCCCCCGCCCGATGGCTAGTAGAGAACGGGGTGTGTGAAGACCCCATACCTCCCTCCTCCCGCTCATGTGTAGTGTTGCTGCGTGTTGTTCTAAAGTGCATTTAAAACAAGGAGGGCATGGTGCTGCTGCTGCCAGAGAGCAGCAGGTGTTAGCACGGCCCCTCCCGAGAACCCTCAATGTCTACATGGATTTAAAATTGAGAGGTGGGCACCGGCGCCAGAGGTAGGGTTGAATACACAGACCGTCCTCTGGACGCCGTTAACGTGATCACCCTCAAGGCCCTATATATATATATATATATATATATATATATATATATATATATATATATATATATATATATATATGTGTGTGTGTGTGTGTGTTATGAGAGTGTGAATAATGTGGATGTCTAAGTTGTGAAATAAAATTGAGGCACAGGTGGCCAGAAGGGGACAGAGGGGGGGGAATGCCTCCCCTGCACCCTGGTGACACACCCACACCCCAAGGCCCTACCTGTGTGGGTGGGTGTGTTGGAGCGGGAAGAGGGAGGCAGCCGGGATGGGGAGGACAAGAAGGAGGGCAAGATGCCCTCCTTAGGGCCAGCTCCCGGCTGACCCCAGTAGGCACCCCCGTCCTCTAGTACCCACCAAGGCAAGGGAGCCCAGGCCCATCCCGATCGGGGCCCACGGCAGCAGCACCGCTAAGCCCCACAGGACCTGGGAAGCCCACCCCACCCCACCGCAGAGGAAACTATACCCACCCCAACATTCAATCATCTCCAGACTACACAAGACAACAGACACCCAGGTTAGGTTTATTCTCCACCTCTCCTGTGTCTCTCCCCACCTGCAGAGTGGACTTCTGCAAGGATGGAACAACCTCCCTGCCAGTTCAAGAGTCCCCAGTTAGGTCGATGCACCAGAGGCCCCTGCGCCAGGGCTGAGCCCCGTGCACCCACCGGCCCACAACCTCGGCGACACACCGACGAGGACCGAAGCCCCCAAGGCCCAGCCAGAGCCCCATCACGGAGACAAGCACCCCGAACCCCAAGCCCCCGCCTGCCCCGGATCCACTCAGGGGCAGCCAGGCTACCAGGCCAGTAACCCACGTCCGCCAGTACAGACCATCCCCAGCCCCGCTGCACGCAGCCACGAGGAGAACACCCTCTAAGAGCGACCAGAGCCACTCACCAGGTTATGACCACAACCCCCCGGGTTGTGCCCTCCAGGGATAACGTCTCTAGGGGCTCTCCTGGCGCCCTAAGCCCATCCCAACCTCCACATCAACCACAATAGCGAAGGCAGGACCAAACCATGACCCCCACCCCACTAGGTGATGAAGCCGATCAAAGGAGCCCAAAGGGATTGATCAAATGTGGTGGCAGAGGCTGTATCAAGACTAATGTGATCTATTAGATGGTTTTATATTGATTAGAATTAAGATTATTTTTATTTTTCCAGTTAAGGAGGACCGTTTTCTTGGCAATGCATAGGGCTGTAAAAACAATGTGGGCTGTGTTTATTTCTGCAGTGACCTCATCCAAGTTGCTCAGCAAGCACACTAAAGGGAGGCTGGAATGTTACATTTCAGACACTTTGATAAGTCTTCACATATCTCACGCCAAAACTTCTGCACTGGTGGACAGAACCAAAGGGCGTGGATGTAATTGTCTGGTGTATTGCCTTGACAGTGTGAGCAGTTGTTGGAAGATGTAAAGCCCATCTTGAACATCCGATGACCTGTATAGTGCACTCTATGTAGTATTTTGTATTGTATTAATTGCAGACTGGGATTTTTAATCAATTTAAATGTTTTTAAGCATACCTGAGACCAGAAGTTTTGGTCTAAGCTTACTGATAAATCTGCTTCCCACTTTGCAATAGGAAGGGATATTGATTCATCTATTTTAGAAAGTGTTCTGTATATTTTAGATAATGATTTGGGGGATTTAAGAGTAAGAAAGTGTACCGCACTTGGTGGTGTTTGTAATTCAGCTTGACTGAGGTTAAATCTCTTTTTACTATGGATTTAATTTGTTGATATTCTAAAAATCTTTTCTTGTTGATCCCATATTGTGTAACTAGTCTGTCAAATGGAATAAATTCTGTTCCCTCTAATATATGTTCTAAGTATTTAATTCCTTTACAACTCCATTCTGGAAAATTAATCATATTATTGTTTTGTAATATGTCAGGGTTATTCCAGATAGGTGTACGTTTGCATGGGATTAATGAGGACGCTGTCATTTTAGAAACTCCCACCACGCTGTCAGAGAAGAGCTGATGTTGATGCTTTTAAAGCATTCATGTCTTTTGATGTTTGAGCTGATAAATAGTAGGTCTGAAATTTCTAGATTATTACATAGTGCCTGTTCTACATCTAGCCAGGGCTCATCTAAGAAGCTGCGTTTAAACCATCTAGAGATGAACTGAAGCCTGTTGGCTAAAAAATAGTGATTAAAGTTAGGCAGATCTAATCCTCCTTTATCCTTGGTCCTTTGTAATGTTTTTAAGCTGATACGTGGGGTTTGTGTTTCCAAAGGAATTTAGAAATACATGAGTCTAGAGATCTGAACCAATCTTGTGATGGCTTATTTGGGATCATTGAAAACAAATAGTTTATTTTTGGCAAGACCATCATTTTTATAGCGGCGACCCTTCCCATGAGTGATATGGGTAAAGATTTCCATCTAGCCAGATCGCTTTCTACTGTCTTTAAAAGCGGGATGTGGTTTAATTTAGTTAATTCTGAAAGCTTAGGAGAGACATTAATACCTAAATATTTTATATTTCCAGATTGCAGTGGTGTAGGAGAAGAATTATGGAAGGAGCAATTAATCGGAAGAACTGTAGATTTTGACCAGTTGATTGAATAATCTGAGACTCTTGAAAAAGAATTTATCAATTCAATCACCCCAGAGATATTGGTTTGTGAGTTTTGGAGAAAAAGTAACACATCATCTGCATAAAGGCTGATTTTATGTTCTACATTCTTGCATTTTATGCCCTTAATTACTGAATTCTGTCTAATTGCTGCTGCTAGTGGCTCAATAAAATTGCAAACAGTGAAGGGAGAGTGGGCATCCCTGCCTGGTGCCCCTCAGGAGACAGAAGCTGGAGGATGTTTGGTCATTTGTTCTGACACAAGCTGTTGGGGAATTATATAATATTTTTAACCAGTTGATGAAAGAGGTTCCAAAACCAAATTTGTGTAAAGTTGCAAATAGAAATTTCCAGTTAACTCTGTCAAATGCTTTTTCTGCATCAAGAGACAATATTATGGTTTCAATGTTTTTGCTGCATGAGTAGTCTGTTAAATTAAGTAATCTACGTGTATTTGTTGATGAGTGCCTACCTTTTATGAAGCCAGTTTGGTCAGGATGAATTAAGAGGGGTTATTTTCTCTAATCTCTTTGAGAGAGCTTTGCAGATTATTTTAAGGTCTACATTTATAAGGGATATTGGACGATAGCTTGAGGGATATACAGGGTCTTTGCCTGGTTTTAGTAAGAGACTGATATTTGCAGAGTTCATATTTGGTGGTAGTCTGCCATTTTCTTTGATTTCCTGCAACATTCTGTAAAAAACTGGTGCTAGAATCGTCCAGAATTCTTTGTAGAATTCTGCAGGAAAGCCGTCTGGACCTGGAGCCTTATTATTGGGCATACTTATCAGGGCTTCCTGGAGTTCACCTGGCATCAGTGGTGAATCCAGTGCCATTGCTTGGGTGTCTAATAATTTTGGAAGAGTTATGTTGTCCAGAAACTGATCAATTTCGTTTTTAGATGGGTTTATTTGTGGTGTATATAAAGTTTCATAGAAATCCCTAAAAATTTTGTTTATTTTTTAAGATCATATATTGTATTCCCAGATAAATCTTTAACAGCACATATAGTTGTTTTTTTCTTTATTGATTTTTAACTGGTTAGCAAGAAATTGTCCGGATTTGTTACCATGTTCATAATTTTGCAGGCGTAAGTCTTTGTACTAAGAATTTAGTCTTTTATTAATAATTTCATTTAATTCTAGTTTTGTTTTGCGTAAATTGTTTAATATTTCTTGATCTTGGTGTGATACATAGGCTTTTTCTAAGGATTTGATGTTTTTTTCCAGTTCTTGAATATTTTTGTTTTCTTCTTTCTTCTTATGTGATGAGAAAGAGATTATTTTACCTCTCATCACAGCTTTCCCTGCTTCCCAGAGGACAGATGCTGATGTTCCAGGAATGTCATTAAAGTCTAAATATGAAGTCCATTCTTTTTTAAAGTATTTGATAAACTCTTCATCTTTGAGCAGCGATGTATTAAATCTCCAGTTTTTACTTGGTGTGGTATTATTCTTCTGCATTAGTGTTAAAGATACAGGAGCATGATCGCTGACAGCTATAGGATGAATCTCAGTGTCTGAAATGTCACTCAGCAGTGAGCTGCTGACCAAAAAATAATCCAGACGAGAGTAGGAGTGATGAACATGTGAGAAGAAAGAATATTCCTTACTGTTGGGGTGAAGGGAGCGCCATGCATCGCAAAGACCAAAGTCGCTCATATACTGTTTGATTATATTTGTGGACTGCCAATTACGCTGAGTTCCTGTTGTATTGAGCCTATCCATTTCTTCATTTAGTCCCAGGTTGAGGTCTCCCCCAAGAACAATTGTGCAATCTAGGTGTTCGGAGAGTGCACTAAAAAAACCGTGGAAGAATGAGGGGTCATCAACATTCGGACCATATATACTTACAATACCTAGCTTTTGGTTAAGTATAGATAGTTTGACTATTAGGAATCTGCCCTCTGGATCTATAACTGTATCGAGTACTGTGAAATTAATATTTTTATGTATTAGAATTGCTACTCCTCTTTGTCTAGAATTATAACAGGCTGAGAACACATTAGGAAACTCAGGTGTTTTAAGTTTATTCAGACCTGTGACAGGCATGTGGGTTTCTTGTAATAAAACAACGTCTGCCTGTAGTTTTTTAAGTTGGTTAAGTATTTTTAACCTTTTTTCCCTAGAGCCAGCTCCATGCACATTCCATGAGACAAACCTTAGCGTGCCCATAGTTGTGTGTTTGTGGCTAATGACATATGCTGTGTGTCTTGCTTAGACGGGTGAGGAAAATGGAAACACATCTTTTTTTTTTTTTTTTTTTTTTTTTTTTAAATAGAGAGAAGAAAATGCGCAGCGTGAAGCTCCATAGGTCTGACTATGTGTGTGCATAATAACTAAAATGAGCAAATGTGTGCGTGTGTGTCCTATATCTGTGTGCACTGTGTGGCTGTTGTAAATGTGTTGCCTTTAAACGCATGTGTGTGCGTGATCGTGCAGAGTGAGCATGTAGAAATAGACAGTGTCCTTTGTGGATGGATAGGGAAACAGGTGATCGACATAGTGAAAGAAAAGAGAAGCAAGGAAACCAAAGAGCAAGGTGAGTGACAGAGAGAGAGAGGAAAAAGAAATAAGAACGGAAACATTCCAATTAAAGCATTGGCGGAGAGTGACGGTGACGTTATACTAAATTAGCAAACTGATATTACATAGTTAAGCAAAAGTTAATACAAGAGAGTGTGAGTGAAGAGAATAGCGCAGCGGATTCTTATCTGGTGTGCGGTCAATACAGCCATGGAGTGATGCGGGGTCGCGGTAGAGCTGTCCGTCCACGTAGAGCCGGTCCATGGCGATGACAGCCCGGAGCCTTTCTGAATAAAACTACGTCGGACTGGGAACAGGACCCTGCGTCGTTCCAGGATCTCTCTGGGGAACTGGTCGTTCACGCTGAAGTCCGTTCCTTTCAGCTCTCTGCCGCGACTCTTCACCTGCTCCTTCTGCTTAAAGTGGCCGAATTTGGCCACAATAGGACGCGGTCTCCCGCTTCCTGTCTTCGGAGCCCCGATGCGATGCACTCTTTCAAACCCTGTTTTTCACCGTGTCCTCCGGCAGCTTCAGGTGGATTTTAATGAAGCTTCTCACGGTCGTTTCCGGGTCCTCTCCGGCAGACTCTGGAATACCAGAAAACACAAGATTATCTCTCATGCTACGGGCTTGTAAATCCATAACGGTCTCTTTTATTTTTTTATTTTCTATGTTTAATTGGGTCACATTTTCGGTTAGAGATTTGACCGAGTCCCGTAGCGTGGCGTTTTCTGCAGCAAGTGTTTCCACCTGCTTCTGGCTGAACTCCAGGGATTCTTTTAGAGATTGAAATTCCCGGTGTAAGATCTCCACCAGGGACAGCCTCGCATCAAAACTGGACAATCGCTTATCGATTGACTCCAGGATGTCGACGATATCTTTGCCGGCAGGCGATGTTGTGCCGGGGGAGTCTGCGGGGCGATATCTTTTAGATGATGGCGTCTCAGTTTTGGCCGGGGAAGACATGCTCTGGGCCTTCTTCATTACTAAATCTTCGAAGCACCGGTCGATGTATTCTTGGAGAGCGTCTAAACTCTCCTCGTTGTTCTCCAGGGTGTTAGAGATGATAGGACAGATGTTGTTAGTTATATGACAGTTGGTTAGTTTATTTGACAATACTGAAGATTAAAGAAACTTTGTTAAATTCTAGGCTACCATTCGTTTGTTTTGTTTTTTTCCGCCAAATCTCCGGCGTCTGACGTCACCTACAACATGGGTCCTTACCTTACCGCCGTCACTTACCTCTCACTCCGTTTTTGCATATACGTGTGGACGAGGAAAACGGAGAAAACGCAGCGTCAAAGGTATGCGCCTTTTTTGACGTCACACTGTGCGCCACGTTATTGTTTCGGTGAAATGAATTTCTACAATACTGTTACTGTTAATTGTCCTCTCTGCAGTGTTTAAATGCTTACATATACACACACAGTTACTGTCCCTCCACACATACGACTCGGTTCTGCTTCTATGCCCCATCTTTGTTTACTATTTCCCACCGAGGCTTCTAGACTTCTGATTGGCCAACATTTCTACACGGTTAGGAATATATCGGCACCTGTTGTTTTGGCATGTTGCTAGCAGTGTTTTCCTTCATTTCTACGTTTACGTGTGGACGGGATTATTTTTTAAAACGAAAATGGAAAATCTCCGTTTTCAAAAATACCCGTGTATGTGTGGACGTAGCCCAAGACTGATGTGCTAGACTTGAGCAATGAAAGAATAAAAGACTAAATAAAATTGTTTTTTAAAAAGGGCATCTCAATTCCTGTGATGTTGATACATACCAGAGAATGAGGTTCACTAAAATACCAATAGAACAAATTTTATTGCTTCCTACTTTTCTTCTCAATTGTTGTAAATATTAAATAGTGTTCATATAGATGAGCAAACAGCTGGTACTCACCAACGTCCTTATCCTGTACACCCAGCAAAATCATGATGATCATCACTGAAAAGAGATAAAAGAACTAAAGATTTACTAAGATACTTTTTGATTCCTACAGCTATGAGTGTGTGTATATACACACACACACACACACACACACACACACACACATACACACACACACACACATACATACATACATATATATATATATATATATATATATATATATATATATATATATATATATATATACACACACACACACACACACACACACACACATACATATATATATATATATATATGGATATAGATATGAAACAGTCCTACAGGGATGTGAAATGAATGATTTATTTTCTGTGTTTGATTACAAAGCGTGAAATCAGGGAACAGTTATTTACAAATGACTTTCCCGCAATGAAGACATCCCACCACCACCAGCAGCGCCACCATCGCCACAGTGAACACAGTCCGTGAGATGAGGTAAATACGGCAGACGAGTGGTCTCTCTGAGTCTCTGTGTGATCGGCTGCAGAGATGGTCACATGTATGAGACACAGCTGACTTTAAGTGTATTTAAAGCATTTTTAAAAAATATATAATTTGGTGATTAAAATATTATCACATACTACATTTCTGTTGAATAGCTAAAATGGGCTGGCCTTCGTCACCTTGGTTAATTATTGATTATGTGATTATTAACCTGTATATATCACCAATATTAACCTCTCATCTCATGCTGAGTGTCTAAGAAAGCATCTTTTTCTCAGCTCACGTGAACTGAAAACAGGACAATGACCAATATTTATTTAGTGGCTTATTGATTTAAAGGTCTGAACGAATAACTGGGAAACTTTTGTCACTTTACTATCATCTGTTACTGCCTTTATAAATGAGATACAAGTCTGAGTCAAGTCAAGTATACTTGAGTTTAAACTCCTCAGTGTGACAGTGACTGTGACCAGTGTAACCTGTTTTAGTAATCGAAATTAGCAATATTGTGGAAATACTTCAGAATAGTTCAAAAATGGTACCAATAAATAGACAGCAGCTTTTCTTAGTGCAGGAAAAATAATCATTTATATCACACTTGTATGTATCTTATTTGAAACGTTGCTGTTTCTCACCTGTGACACATGGCAGAGAGACAGACAGCCAGCTCTCTGGTGATTCTCCACCTCCTGAGATCTTGCACGTGTAAAGTTCTTAATCAGACTTGTAAACTCTGTGGATGGTCATGTTTCCTGTTGAGCTGTTCCCTATGTGATGCCCATATTTATAGAAATCAGCTGCAATATTGGAGGAAATCATCTTGTTTCTGCAGAGCAGCGTCACATCTTCTCCCTCCAGGATCACAGAACCAGCTGAATGACATGAGATGAGCTTTATTTGCTATGAAATTCATTTAAAACAATCATGAAGTAACTTTTGTCTTGATTCAAACATACCAGTGACAGAGATGTTGACACTGTTGCCTTTCCTCCCTCCTTCAATCTCACACCAGTGCTCTCCACCATCGTCCAAATAAAGACTTGTCATAATGCACAACGACTTCACACTTTTTTGACTACAGCACTGGACCTCCCTGTGAGTGCAGCCATCTGTCATCACAGAGCAGATGACCCCAATCAGTTTTTATACTGCGACAATAACAAGTGACTATTATGTCTGTCTTCTTCCAGAACTCTCCAAAAGTTGATTCTGTTCATCTGGACGTAGCGTTTTGTGGGAGAAACGTTTCATCACTCATCGAAGTGACTTCTTCAGTCTGAAGAAGTCACTTGCCTTGTGTCTGCTCCCTCCTGGAATCAGAAAGACAGACAAAAACAAAACCCATCTCCCTGCCTGTACTTGATCATTTTACTATTACTCATTCTAATATCTAGCTCAGGACATTCTGTTTGGACTGAATGACAAAAAGTTTTGTCATAACTTACAGCAACAAAGGGGTAAGGTAACAAAATTATTTTTTCAAGCATAAATTTTGGGTCACCAGTTTGGTTCAACTGCATATTTTAATTTGTTGCTATTTCTTAAAAAGAAAATATATACAATTTAAATAATCTACATTTACTTCATATCTTTGTTGTCACTTTGTAGATTAATCTCACAAAATACGTTTGACTAATAAAATATTTTACAGTGTTGTGCTTAACTCCCTAAATTACCTGCCGAGGCTTCACTCATTCATTGTTATGACCCCACTTTGACCTTTGAAAAAAAGGTTTCTAATTTTGCATATGACGGACATGAGGTGGTTGTGGCATTAGTAGAAAACTTTAACAGACCTTTATAGCCTGTTAAACAGAAGTTTACTTTTAGAAGTTAAATAGAAGTATTTAAGGAAGCTAAGCCCAGAGGAGCTAAGTCTCACCTTCGAGTATGTGAACCACATTCTTAACTTCATGATATTTTCACCAATTCACTCAACCTGCAAATCTTAATTTCAGACACAGTCTAATAACAAACACACAAATGTAGAAAACTGATTTCCCTTTGACTTTATTGAACAGTTGAAACTTTCACATTAGTGTTGCATTGAACACACTCTTACTTTGTATGTGTACTAAACCTCACTTTAATCAGGGATATGCTCAGGCTATGCAGGTATACTTCACTGTTGACCACAAAGTCGATGTGTCTGATTAGTGGACAACCTCAGTGAGTCATTTTTAAAACTCTTTTCTTCATACACTTGTAATAGGACAAAGCAGATGGAACAAGTTGTTTTAAGTTCAGCCTATAGACAGACAGATGGCTGCTTTTGTTAACATTCAAATTGCATATCTGTTCACAATGATGTGGGTCTGGCAGCCAGCTGTACCTAATGGAACATATACAAGTTATATCAGCTAATAGAGATGTACACCGAAGCTGAAAATGCACAGCTTGTTCAGTTACAAAAACAATATGTAAGAGATCTGGGTTATCTGGGTCACTCTCTCAGATGTGACTGTGTCTTCAGTGTCCCTGCAACCTTTAAGATACACATGAATTGGAGAGCAAAAATGTAAAAAGGGTAAAAATCATTTTTTATGATCCATATTAAATACTACTATTCACTTCATAGAGCAGTTTTTAATTTTTTTGTCTTGATGCATGCTAAGTCATCCAGGTGAGTAAATCCCAAAAGGTTGATTCTGTTCATGGTGTTGTGCCTTCTGGAGGAAGAAATACAGAAAGCTGTCTAAACTTAAGATCTTAGAAACTGCCAAGAAAACACTGACAACCTTATCTCCAAAAGTTGAATCTGTTCATCTGGACGTAGCGTTTTGTGGGAGAAACGTTTCGTCACTCATCCAAGTGACTTCTTCAGTCTCAGCTGACTGCAGGATTCTCCAAACCTTATAAACAGTACATATATGTCCCACAAAACGCTACGTCCAGATGAACAGATTCAACTTTTGGAGATTTACTTTCCTGGATGATTGAGAATGCATCAAGACACTGACAACCTTAGCTAACTATATAGATAGAAGCCAGGGGAATAAACTCTCTCTCTCCACTGAACCATTCCAGGTGTACTCTCAGTGGCAGGGGAACAATATGAGAACAGAACCAACCCACCTGAGTAGGATCCAGTAACTGTCACAGTGGAAGCTGTCCAAGAAAGAGTCATAAGTAGCACCATTCCAGGCTTGTACATTGACATGGCAGATGCTTCTAGCAATGCTACTGTACTAGTGCAAACCCATATCTGGTAGTGTTAGTGAGGGCCAGGGGTTGTACCACTTTCACTACGGTTCACTAAAAACACCACAGAACACATTCTTTCCATACATTGTCTGCTCCTCCAAGCAGAAAATAGTAAACATTGTTCATATCAATAAGCAAATTTATCATACACACTGACTTCCTGGTAATGTGTACAGAACAGGATCACTGAAGAGACAATAAAAGTTAGAGATTACAAAAACTCTTGTTGGTTCCCACAGTTGCTGGCAAAGGTATAATAACATCTTATAACTACTGTAGCACACAAAAAGCAATACTTTTTATCACCTATGTGATGTTTACAAAAATTTTAGGTTTAATAAATAAGCTGTAGTTTAGTTTATGTGGAAATAGACGTGTTACTTACATAATTTGATGCACATAGCTCTGACCTCCATGATACCGTGCTGCTGACTGTGTCGGCATGTGACAAATGTAAAAGCAATGTGTCAGAGTAAATTGTTAAATGTTCTCATTGTCCTTAAATTAGTAAACCGTGCCTTAAACTGAATGTTTAGATATTCTTCTGTTCCTCCCCTACACATCTATGATGTTGGGGGAGGTAATTAGCTGTAGCTGTTTAACTGCAGGCACATTCCAGGTGAGATTCTGGTTTCCTCTGAGTCCACTCCCGGCCATTTAGGGGCTCGCCTATGCTTGCATATGGTGAACCATTAAAGTTAAGCCGTATCTGGGTGTGGGGAGATGACCTTTGGATAACTAGGAAATGTGGTTAAACAGTTGTAAGCAAATATTGTGTTGCAGGAAGACACACACACATACAGGGCCTGACACCCCAGGGGGTTTTACGATGGGTGGTGCTTGTATTCACTGTATTCAATAAAAAGTTAAATAAAAATGGAAGGCTGTTTCTTTGAAGTTGGCTAGGAGACAGGTGAGGAGTGTTCAGCTCCAAGAGCTTGGTTCCGGCCAGCCTTCCCTTGCTAGCAAGTTTACGTTGTTGTCTTGCTTTCTTCATGGGTGATGAGTCTCTGAACTAGCGGGCCTGTGGAAGCGCAGACCCAACACAATGAGCATGGGTGTTTTCCTGTGTGGCTTCATTCCGCAGCTAAACCAATGTTAAACCTTTAAAAATATCTTTCAAATAAGCTATATTGCCTTCAAGTTACCTGCAGTGTTTCAATTCACTATTAAAACATCTTCTATATTGCCAGAGTTTCCAAGTTTCCCACCAACCACGCCTTGGTGGGAAGACTTATTTGAGCTGAAGTCTCACAGTAAGGCTCTTATATCACAAATATATACTTTAATTACAACATTGGGCAATTAGTCAACCAAAAAAAATTGCTTCCAGTTGGGAATAGCAACTGGGTCTTAAGTTTGGGGAAGATTTCTGGGACAAGTAATTGACAGAATTTATACCTCATCCTCATGTGCAAGACTCTCCCTTATTCAGTTTAAGAAGGTATACAGATTACACTTCTCAAGATCTAAACTATCTAAAATATACCCCAGTATTCCTGACCTGTGCAACAGATGCAACACCTGCCCCTGTGCTTTAACTCATATGTTTTTTGCCTGCCCGACACTTCAGTTATACTGGACTTTTTATTTTGAGGTGCTCGCTCATGTTTTGAGTGTTACACTCAAACCATGCCCACTAGTTGCCATTTTTGATGTTTCTGAAGATGCCGCCCTAAACCTTAGTCGTAAGAAGTTGGTTATTGCTTTCACTTCATTGCTGGCACGACGTTTTGTTGTCTTGGAAAGCTACTCACCCTTCAACCCTGGAAGATACTGGAAGATGTTATGTTCTTTTTAAAAACTGAGAAAATAACATTCAGACTTAGAGGAAATGCTAATAGGTTTTCACAGATGTGGCAGCCTTTTATCATTTACTTCAATTAATTGAAAACAATTACACCAGACTAATTTTGAGTACCATGGGGGTTTTTTTGTTGTAGTTATTTATTTATTTTTTATGGGGGGTGTTGTTTGTTTGTTTGCTTTCTTTCTCTGTGTGTGTTTTATTTAATTGCTTTTCTGTTATTGGATTGGACCTTGGGATATGGATTGGTCATAAGCTGTTCAGTAGTTCTCAAAAAACATCCGAACTGTAATGGCCTGAGCTTTATTGTGGTATGTTTTTGTATCATTTGGTACTTGTTTAATTTGTCACAGCCAGCGGGGCAAGCAGTGTGTAAATTATTAAAGGACCCAAAATGCAAGCACGGCTTCTGATGAGAGTGAGTTTTATTCAGGAGGATGACATACAACAAAAGGCAAGGGTGGCGAGAACAGAACTGACAAAATCTAAACTGGGAAAACTAAGAATAAAGCTAACCAGAAACCTTGAGACGTAGACAGATGCAGGGGAACCACACAGGTTGACAGAGGGAGTCAACGCAGGCAAACCAGCAACTAACAGAGTCAGATACAAGACTTAAATACACAGAGGGATAATGAGGGAATGAGACACAGAAGGAGGGCACAGCTGGGAGTAATCAGACATGACGAGGCAGAGGAAATGCAAACTAAACACACTGACATGAGACAGAGACCTTCACAACAAAACAGGAAACTCAAAAGACACGCAAAGACATAGACTCAGAGACATGGGCTTTACACAGAGATCTGACTACACTAGAGGGGAAACACAGGCAGGGTTGACACAGAACAGGGGGAGCACAGAATAAACACTGGGAAACCAAAACACAAACAGTCATAATTCATAATAGTATCAAAAGTAAAAGTACAAAAACCAAAAACACTGGGTCACCGACCCAGGACTGTAACATTATTAGGCCTGGTATGTCAAACTACATGTAAAAATTCTATAAATAAAGAGGGAAAAAGTGGACTTGTGCACTGTAAGTTAACAGACTTGGAAATTAAGTTAAGACACGGGAGAACCGGATGGATTAAAAGTTTTAAAGATGGTTTTAGTTTGAATTCCTTCAGCTGCAGTTGGTTTTGTTTAACACTCTGTGAGTAAAAGATAAATATACAAATTGCAGCACATGTTAGCAAGGGGATATACCTCCAGTAAGAAGTGAACCACCTTTGTAGTACAGAAAACCTAGGGGTAACCTAAAGTTACCATGATAACACACAAGCCTGTTTTGTAATTCAACAATGGAGCTGTGCTGATATCACTGCTTAAAAAAGAACTATAACCACTACGAATTGCCAATTCTGACTAAAACAACACATCCATGCCCATGGGATGAAGCTGTTCAAAAACATACACCTACTTTTATACCCAGGACCTGTATGATCACAGAGGAAATACATCAACATAAGATGTGTTACGGGTTCGAAATTGAGGACGAGAGTAAAACAATGATGGTCCAGAAGAGGTCAATCAAACAATTGATTTTAATGAATACACGCAGCGTGGAGAGGTGCAAACTGCAAAACAGTTGTACATCTCTGCCCAAAATACACTCTAGATTGCTTTTATAACATCAGGGTATTGTAATGCCCCTTCTTGCGTTTACAAGCACATAATTTGCATGTACAGAACATTCATGTATTTTAAGAATTAAATGCAACATAGAGGTTCCTCCTTGTGGCATACTCTTCCGAATATGGTGATGACCTAAGGCCTTTGAGGTCACCCTGGACTGGGCATCCTTCCGTCACCTGTAACTAGGCAAACTCAAATACCACAAGAAGCTGAATACATTCAGGCCTTTGCTCAGCTACTATTTTACTATAACAATATACTCAGCATATGAGTTATGATATATATATATTTAACTCAATCATTTTAAAGTAGTTATAACTGCACCTGTAATAAACATGTTAATATTTAATTATGATAACCCCTATAATATCAATTATAACATAATGCCAGCAGCTTCAATAAACACTTCGATGAAATGATAATTACTGCAATGATAAGATGATGGTTATGTAAAATAATCCCTGTAATTCCACATTCCCCTTTTGACGTCTTCCAAAGACGTCACTACACCATTCCCAGGTCCACTACCTTCGCTCTGACCCTCTCTAGCCGCCCCTGACTCAGCAAATCCGACAACAACCTCATGTCCTCTAGGTGGTCCAGCAATAAAACACCAGCTCCCACTTGAAAACACTTCATGCTTAGGTAATCTCCGCTCCTTTTCTGGGTCCCTCTCTAGTGGAAATCTTCTCCTGTAAGGGATAGAAAACAAACAACCTTTCTCTGCTACACCTTACTAACTTACTGTGTTCATCTCAGGTTCCTGTCATTATTCAAAGTTGGTTCACAATATCATATCAGGCAAAATCACAAACCCTACTGCCACGTCTACTTTGTTAAGCTCTTCAGTTAGACTCTGTACCGGTTTGCCAATCTGTGTGTACATGCCTCTACACTTTTAATGTCTAAATGCACATCTGGATGTATGTGCACTTGTATGTCTATCTGCATCTATGAGTCAGTGGTTTGTCAGATATAAGGCGTTAATGTGAGAAATGTTTCCTAACTATTAACTCCTGATATTGGCGGGACTTTCAGGGTTGGCCAACCTCTTAAGTTTGGCCTTTTACACTTTTACTAAAGAAATTTTTAACAGAGCCCAAAAAGATTTTTATTTTGCTCCTGTGCTTGACAGGTTAAGCGAAGTTGTTTTTTGTTTTGTTTTGAAATTTTTCTCTTCTGTGTGTGTGTGTGTACATAAGTAAGAATATGATAATCAACATAAGATCCCTGGTTTGCAAATGATTTTCTGCCCCCGCTGCAGGGCAACATCCTACATCATTTGTGGTGAGTCTATGTTGGCTAGCTTAATACAGATATGTAACAGTTTCTTGATTACATTGCCCACTCAGAGTTGCGCAGTTTCAAAGTATGTGGAGAATTCAATACACATTTCTTGGCTAATTATTTTCCCAATAAAAGTGAAATCAAACATTACATTTGATTTTACTTATGTATTATCCTGTTCTGGGCTCTATCCATTATATTAACTTTATTTAATCTCCATACTCTTTATGTGTGTGAGCAACGCTTTTAGTCTTATTAAACACAACCCAAGTAAAATGCACACCATCCCCATGTCAGCCTAAATCTCCGCTAAAAAGCACACTTCAAAGTTTTCTATCTGGATTTACGCCTCTTTTGGCCTCAAGCATATACATAACATGCCAAGGTTACTGTTAATGCCAGTTAAACAAGTTTCCATTATCTACGACATTTTGTTTCACCCGGCTCACCCTTACACATTTCCTGTTCACTTATTGCATATTTATCTTTAACACCATTTACCTCAGTAGTTGCTAAGCAGAAACAAAGCAACCTGTGGTCCACCTTTACCCTGTAAAATAAACCCCTGTCATGATTGTGTCTGTAAGCATGTTTTGCATTCATTCATTACACTCCCCGCCATTCCTGCAAGTTAGAGCTGTAAAGTTGAAAGTTACATCAAGTCCAGGCCTTTGGCCTGGCCTATATATAAATCATGTGTGTTTGTAAGCGTGCGTGCAATTCACCTGCTATGTTCTCATCATCCCTCAACATGTATCACCTGGACACTCTCACCAGTGAAGCTTAAAACCTGTTTGGACGGAACATCAACTCTAAACAAGCACAGTTATGCATTGTGTATAAAATTAACTCAACCTCATGGTAACCTACCTAAGTACCTGTCTTAAGAGAGACCTCTGCACAGCTCAGACGCCAATTGCAAGAGCTCTCTAACATTAGAATCATCAACTGTGACTTATATAGTGTTATTTCGGTACTTTACACTTCACACATTTTCGAACGTTGTTTATATGGGGAGTTCCTCTTTTATGTCTATATTTATTAATATGCCTTGTGCACTAAAGCTTCCTGTTTTTCAGTCTGGCTGAGCACTCGTTTGTGAGTATAAACTGGCCTCTACAAGCCTTCATTAGCAGATACACATTACAAATACTTCATATATACAGAAAAACCCAATAATCCACATTTCACTATTTTGTTCTTTGGTTCAGATTTGGATTCTGTATTGTTCTTCATTTGTTATTATTTTGTCATAAAATAAATCAACCAAATAACTTAAGCTGTGTGACAGCACCTTGCGTTCACGCCAGGCTGTGAACTGCCCTGAAGCTACACCCCTTTACCCCATTTACTTTCTCAATCTTAGTTTAAACTATTCCTGACCTTCTCCTTTTCTCATCTGATCATCTCAAGCACGTCCTGTACCAAATTTGCTTCCTCTTTTCAAGCCCACATTTAATTACAAGCTCAAACAGATTTGCCCTATATTGCTGTCTCGACGTGTTTCCTGTCAACTTAACAGAGTTATTCTCAGAACTCAGAGCTGAGGTTCCCCTTTTCTAAGTCTGTCTGTTCTACAAGAGAGCAAGTCGGTAAACAAGTTTATCATCACAAAGGTTATTAGGTAAAGGTCACGTAGACATTTGCCTAGTAACCCTAAAAGAACACATTTCATGTAGCTAATCGCATATATTAACACCCCCCTTTTGTGACACATCTCATGTGTTACAAACTCAAAATCTTGCACTCAGGTTAGGCAATTAAAAGAAAAGTTTAGTCCTATCATATTATGTATAAATGCTCGGAGCTTAAACCTGTGTTTAAGGAATGAAATCAAATTAATCATCATGTGAAATCCTTTCTTGGCTCCATCCACAGCCTGCATCCTTGAAACGTCCTATAAACAAAAGCCTGTGTTAACCAGAACATCACCTTTTATACTCAGTTTATCCACTTATGATCCAACCTGTGTTATAAAACAAAAGTTAAAACAGAACAATTATCAGTCATGTGTCCAACCTTAGTCCAGTCTTTTGTCAGTGTCCAGTCGGTCCAACCTATGGTCTGCCTCGTCCGTCCAGTCACCATCCATTTACACACATTCACTCACATGCATTAACATCAGGTATTGCTGACAGTGGAGACTATCTCGCAAATATTCAGTCTTCACTCTCAGCAACATCAACTCATTTATTTGTTTTACTTTGTTTTTAAGAAAATAGTTCTTTCTGCTTTTGGACTGGATTGGCTCATGGCAATCCTTTTAGACAGAGAGTTAGCCTTCTCCTCTGCCTATTGTAATCTGGAGAAGGTCACCGAGAATTTTCAGCGCTGTTATCCACTCTTTTGCAGGCCTGCTTAGAACAAAATGAGAAAAAGAGAGCTGATTATTAGCTCATCAAAACACAAAACAAAATCACCTGACAGGTTTTTTCTAAGTGCACTGTTATAGAAACTATGGGCCCTTTTAGACATGTCCATGTTTATCAAAACTCCCTCTATTAAAAATAAAACAACAACCTCAAAAATCTTCAACAATCTGAAATTTCACCCGTTCGACACACTGAAAACCTCGCCAAAAGCTGCACCGTTTCGTACACAACAATAACCCCCTTTAGGCACTTTACCATACTCAGATTCAGCCTAAGATATAAACACATTATAACAATGTGTCAACACTAATTTATAAACCTCTTAATCAAATTTACACCTCTGAACAGTCAACTTCTCCTTTAAGGCCTCAATCACACACACACAGCAAGCTCCTCTGTCCACATTCACACAAGCTCTCAAACTTTTTCCATACTCAGCCATATCTCAACAATTTAACTTGGCAAAAGAAATACTTTTTTAAACCTCATGCCACTATTCAATTATTTTCATTTTCTTTCTATACTAATCACTTGTTTTGATCACTCAGTGCAAGAGCACTCCTAAGTCACCCTTTTAAACTAGTTTAATCAGTTTATTCAACATTCACACCATTCTATCACTCATACAAGTAGCAAGCCGATCTTCATTGCGTATGTTTGTGTGTGCTATTTTGCATATATGGCTTCACAGTCTCACAGACACTTTCCCATTCTCCAGTTAAAGAGTCAGTTTTCTCCGTCCCCCAATCACTAACCCAAATTTTACTTCCCCACCTTAAATCACAGCCCTGCTGGTCTTCCACCACCAGTTAGGGCTTGCTGTCAGGTTCCTGGACACTGTAAACAATTCAACCAGAAACTTGCCTTAACATATCCATTCATGTTAACCTGTAGTTTCATCCGACTCCTGGATCTGGAGAATTGGTCCAGGTCTGCTTGCCCCCAAAGATAACAAAACTAAGACATTTTCATTATTACCACAAGTGCTTAAATGACCCATTTCTCTGTCTCTGGTCAGAAACACCAATTATGCCATGCATGTAAGCGTGTTCTTCCCTGCATTTTATGTTAATTGGGTGTAAACTGCTTCTTCATTAAATTAATTCATTGAGTTTCTCATTGCATTTCTATGTATTCATGTTAATGTACACTACGTGTAAGCTGTTTCTTCATTGCATCCTATATATTCATATTTAATTTATGCATTTCACCACTGAGCTTTAGATTCAAACTATCTCACTTCTGATTCATTTCAAAAATAATCTCACATGTAACAATTTGTATGTGTGTTTTCTATTCATTAAGGTAATGACAATTATTTCTTTCATTATTCTTACCTTTTCTAATGTTTACCTCTTTGTTATGCTGTAGTGGACATCCCTAAACAATTCATGAGTTCAGGCTTCAATTTTCAATCCAATTATATCCTATATTCTCGCAGTCAAACTCGTCCAGCTTCATCTCTCACTGGTCCTCTCTGCACAATGTCCTGTTCGGGCTTCAAAGCTCCAGCAAACACAGTCTGTTTCTTCTCTGTTTTGATCTTTCCGTATTCTTCTTCGACATTAAGTTCCCGTCCGGCTTTTCAGTCTTCTCTTCCAAGATTACTTCAAGCATGGCAAATATGACACTCAATGTCCAGTGCTCTTCCACAATTCTTTATCCCACTGTTCAACTGCCCAGCCTGTATTTTCACAGTACATCTTGCATTACTCTTACATGCTGCTGCTGGTCGTCAGTCGTCATCAGTGTTAATGGATCAGTGGCACTGCCGTTTGCCTGCTGTATTCAAGTCCACGATGTTCTATCGGTCTATCACCATAGGCCTCACTGAAACACCTTGATCAGAAAGGAACATATGTGAGAATCCCCTTCATTGATTACAGCTCTGCATTCAATACAGTGGTCCTCAGCAGGCTGGTCACCAAATATCTCAACTTGGGTCTCAGCTACTGTGTATTTTGATTAAAGACTCCTTATCAAATTATCCAGAAGCAGCTTGTGAATATGAAACATGAAATGCACACTATCAGGTTTGTTTATTTTTCTTTGGGTTTTTTTCTTTTTGCGCAGACATAAAGTTGTAGACAGTTAACACTGAGTAATTATGGCCAATATTTTCTTGACACTAAAAGCAATCCCTTTTAAAAGCAAGCTTATACAAAAGAATATTTGTGACTTTATTATTTCATCCATCCATGCGTCCATCCATCCATTTTCTTCTTACAAAAGTCCAGTAAAAGAACACTGTTCTTGCAGGGTGTTCCTCCCAATCACGCTCCTCCAAGTCCCACTGTTGTTGCCCACATAAGTGTTGAATAGTAGGACAACAGTGTCCCCAGACCTCAAGCTGGACTGGAAATAGAAATAGACTAGCAACTATTTCATGAACTGTCGTGAGACCAGATTGGGCAATGGCAATGGAGAAAAGGTGTTCGTGTACTTTAATAAAGTTACATATATATAATGAGGCATTTTGTTTGCGTATTAATTTGCATGTCATTAATAAAGCTTATTGTGGGATTCTTTTTTTTATTTCAGGTCTGCATTTGAATGTGTTCATGTGTACCTGGTGGTTGGAAAGATTTCAAATTTAGAAATTAATTCCTTAATTATTGGGGTTTTTTTTTTTTATCTTTTTTGACATGGAGGTCACAAAAGGTTAAGGTGGGTGGCACACTACTGACAATTAAATGTTGTAGAATAAGGTTGTGTGAGGTCATGTGAGAAATTTGGTCAACGATTTTATTTTCATTGCAGGTTCAGGCTACTTGGAGTGTGTTCCAAGGTTATAACATTTTTACACTTTGGGAAAGTGAGGCTGCTTCAATGACCCCTGATCATTTATTTTTTATGCAGGGAAAAACAGAAAACCAAACGTTTATACAGTAACTGTAAATTAGCTGTATGTTTTACAGTTACTATAGTAAAATATAGTAAAACTAGTAAAATAGCTGAGCGGAAAACCCCGTTACATCTGACACACTGTAAACCTGTACAACACAACTAGGGATAGTTAACTCCAATAACAGGGGGACCAGGAAGTCTGTCTTTAAAGAGGGTTGCGTCCAATGGGGGGCAATTGTCTCAACACCAGTGAACATTGTCCACAGCGGGGCCGCTGATTAGAGAGGAATTATGCAAAATGGGGGTCCTAGCATTACTACTGACTGTAACATTAGATCTGATAGCAGTGTGGGGAAGAAGGGAGCGCAAAATTAAATTAAGTAGACATCAGCACAGTCAAATGATAGGCAAATGTTGTTGTAGTGGCTAATGCAGGCTATGATTGGGGATACCTGCTAGATGCAGAGGCTTTGTCAGTGACTAGTATTTCAAACTAATACTCCAAAACATAGCACAAACCTCACAAGAATAATGACCATAAACATAACAAATGCTGAAGAAGTATTAGAAATGAGTTACATTGACTAAAATAAATTGTTAAATTGCGACTTCCCCTTATCACAGGACTATTTTGTTAACCTTACCACTGGAACGGCTGATGTGTGATGGCTTTGCATGGGTCATAAGCTGAGAGCTAGACTCCCCTTTGAATGGAAACGAACCTGTGCAAACCTTCTCTGATAAGCCCTTTTAAGTTGTTCACCCTCCCAGACTTTAAGCTCAAAATCAAATACCTGCAGAGTTCTGAGTCAGTCTTTTTCTGTTGGGTGACAATTAAAAAAATTGTGTTGATTGGATTAATTTTATTTATTATACTCAACAGTGATTTCGGAGTCACACTCGGGATGTAGGGAATGTAGTGAAGGGGCTCTCTGAACAACTACATGCAACTTCTCTGATGACTTGGCAGAATAGAACGGCCTTAAATATGTAACTGGCAGAGAAGAGTCGGGTAAACAGGATGTCCAGGGCTAGTTGTTACGTGTCTATCCTTAACAACACTGCACCTGATGGCACTGTGATTCGAGTATTGTCAAATCCGATTGTGTAATACAAGAAGAAACTAGAAAACATTCTGAAAAGTTGTCACTGAAGTCGTTGACAAAAAGGTTATATTGTATAGAAAAGTTTGTGTCCTAGTAATCGATTATCACCCAGTTTAACTCAATCCATGAAACCAGACTTTTAGAATGCTAATAATTAAGATAATGTTCACAAGTAAAGAAAGTTTGGAAGCAAAAGTAGTACAAGCAGATCATCTATTCATTAACTATACAGAAGTTGTAATCAAATTACAAACAAGCACTGATGGTAAGATAAGACAAATTAAAAATAGTTAATAAACATTGTTCCTACAATGTTCTTTCATACAAAAAGGGGTTTTAAGAAAAAGTAAAGGGGACTGACAGATTCAATTTAGCATCACCAGCTAATCATGCATATTTTTGTGAGAGCTGAATGATCAACTGGTTCAAATCATTTGAACTCCACAGTTGTTCTATTAGAGCTCGTCTCGGGTTCTACTTCTGACTGACACTTTGTTTGCAGCTTTGTTAATGTTGATAGCCGCCCTGATTGCAGATTTCATTGACGTCTCCATCCAAGCATGAGGGAAGGCTGTGTGCTCACCAGCAAAGTGGACCCTGCCTTCACTTTTAAAGAGCTCCATAGCATACTCTAAATGTTGGTAGGGTGTTAATAAAGCGAAGGCACCCAAGCTATAAGGATCCAAGCTCCACTTCTTCACTATGACCCCTGTGCAGAGATCCCTGACTTTCTTGCCATGAATCTTTTCCAAATCTCTCAAAACCAAATCTTTAAGGTCTTCATCACTTGCACCTAGGAAGAGTAGTGAGTCATCAGACCAGGTGTAGGAAGCCAAGAGGACCCCGATGGTTTTATTTGGGAAATTCTGACTGGGATAGTAGATGAAACGAGATGGCCCATCTGTGATGCTCTTTCCCCCTCGGATGCCATCATTCTCCCAGAACTTGTTTTTGAAGGTGAGCATGATTTTAGTAGCGCTATCATAATGCACAGATCTCAGGGCCTCCATCTTTTTGATGGAGAGAGGGGGGTCGAAATCTATGAAAAGAGCTGCTTTGGCTGTTGTTGTTACCAGGACAATATCAGCTTGAAGTTTAGCAAAAGAAGATGGTTGACCACTCTGGAAGGAAACACTGACTCCTTCATCTGAGTGATTGATATGCTTGACTCTGGATTTAAAAAGAATAGGGACATCAAGTTCCTTAAGAAAAGCTTTGGGGAGACCATCAAACCCACCAGTCACTTCATAGTACCTTCAAAATGAAAAGACAGAGATATATATTTATTTCATTATTTTTATAGTAAACAATTTCTAGTAACAGTTAGCACAGCTGCTATGTCCCACACTTCAAATGATTACAATCTACAGTTCCTTTAAAAATGCCAATGAACTATTAATGCACTCGATAAAGGTCAAAATTTCATTTCAGTACCAGAACATTTCATGACTTGATTTACATTTCTTAAAATTGTGAACCCTCCATTGGAAATATTATACCTTCAGCTTACCTAGTAGGCCTTACCTTACTGTGTCACTAACATCAGTTTGGTCATAGATCAGTTCAGTGAGTGCAGTGTACATAAGGCCCTGCTCATTAAGAATGTCTCCGATCATCCTAATGGCTTCAGAACTCAGACCGCCTTCTTCTTTCAGGTAATCCTATTAGATAAGCAAAGTTTCTGGTTATGAAATTAAAGTGGTTCATAAGGATAAAACTTTAGCATTTATAAACTTTACCTTCACTGAATACCGGTCAAATTCCTTCAGTGCAGCTTTGCAACCATGTTTTTTGACTTCATATTTCACCTACAAAAAGTATAAATAAAGACAATATATATATATATATATATATATGAGTGTGTGTGTATGTGTGTGTGTGTGTGTGTGTGTGTGTGTATAGCATCATTGTCTTGCATATTTCCACAACCCTCTATCCATAATCACATACTGTGTATGCTACCGTTGTATATAGTGTATTATTTTACTTACTTTGTATTTGTTTGTATTTTATTTGTATTGTATTGTATTATATTTATTATATATATTGCATATATTGAATTGTCTTATCTTGTCTTATTTTATTTTATCTTATCTTATCATTCAACAAACAAATGCATGCTTATAAACTTAGAATTAATCTATTAAAAATCTATTAAAACAGGATATATAGGAGGAAGAGATGCGTAACTGTAAAAGGTACGACTGTGCAGCAAAAAAATCTGCCAGTTCCAGTAGCTAAGCCTAATTGTGGAAAAATAGTGGTGTTTGTGTCTCAACATTTAATGCCTACTGGTAGAACTCCCCTACCACTTACGTACTTTCTCTAAAGCTTGCTGTAGAAGATTGTCAGCTGATTTATGGATCTCATTTGCTGTTAGATTGTATTTCAGAATGTCAGGCTTTTCCTTTACTTTGGATGTCTTCTGTGGCTGTATTCCATTCACCAGGTAGAAGGTATTGTTGTCATCCATGATAAAATCATTCAGTTCAACTCCCAGGTCTTTTGCAAACTGAAGGACAATTCTGTTGAAAACCAATCAGGTTGTGAGTGTCCCAAAGGTTTAACAGGAAAATTGGAAGCAGAAGTAGATTCCACTGTGGTACTAAAAATGGCCAGCCTTTAAATAACTGATTTTACTCACTGGTGAAAACTTGGGATCCTCATAGCCCCAAGTTCAGCATACCAGCCCTCTTTGTCATTCCTGTAGGTATCCACGCGTCCACCAACTCGTCCACTAGCCTCTAATATGATGACCTTATTTAAATATTACAAAACACAAAACAAGTTTAATATGTATGAAATATTTTTCTTGCTTTGATTACCTAAACACAATAATCTGTTTTAACTATTATTTTATTATAAACAATATTTCTAGTACATATTCTAACTATTAATATAGGTAAAGGGATAAAGAAAACAAAGTTTCCTCTCTCAGAAATAAATAACTGGTGTATAACACACACCTTATGTCCTGCTTTGTGAAGTAGCCTAGCAGCTGTCAATCCAGCCATGCCAGCTCCAACAATGATAACATGATGAGATGTGTTTCTTTGTGGAAGACCGGTCTTGGCTGTCTGCAGAAGCTGATCGTAGTCAGCATCATTCAGACAATCAGCTAGCGTGGCCTTCAGCCTTTTAGCACCATTGCTTTGACACAGAGTGAGCAACAACACAGAGACGACAACTAGAGACATAACATAAGAAAACACATTGCAGGCTTTACCTAAATTTTCATTTAGTCATTTTCATGCCTAAAACTAAGCAACATCTAGAAGGAATGGAAAAATGGTGAATAATATTTGAATTTGGACAAAAACTACTTTTGTTTTTTTATGTATCTATTTGTAACAAAAAGAACTTGATTTATTAGTATTAACTTTGTCTTTTGTTTTTGTTTTTTAATGCGCCGGCGGGCCCATTTTACAAGTGCTTTTTAAACGACTGTAACTTTGTCATCGTTTACACTAGAGCAAAATTTGGTGAATAACGGTAACACAAAGTGTTCACAAGCTACTGCTATCTCAACACAGAAGGAAAACTCGACTCCGCCTAGGTTTGACCATGTGCGCTTCGGACTATGGTAACTCATCGACCATTTGAGCAAGAGAAAAAATTCACCCGGTTACTGAAAGAAGAGAACCTGCACTTTACAGGGATATTTGGTGTATTGCGGTAGCACAAACGGTTTGCAAGCTACTGTTCTGGAAAAAGAAAAGCCAACTCCACTTAGGTGTGCTTTGCACTAGCGTAACTCCTTGACCATTTGGGCAAGAAATACATTTTAAACGGTAACTAAAAGACGAGAAAACGAGCTTTACCAAACTTTACGGTGCATCATTAGGAAGCACAAGCTGCAACAGACCAATCACATGTAAGAATTGATGACTCACGGAGCAGAGTGACGGGTGTGGAGAAGTGGCAACGCCCTTAAAAGGCCTGGATGGATTTAAAAAACTGAGTGACCTAGGCCCAAAAACTTTACTGTACATATTTAGTATAGTTCATATTTAAAGTTGATGTTTTGTTACATTTTGTTCCTGTTGAATATAAGTTTCCACTTAGCTATAAATCTCAAAAAACAGAGTCCAATTTTTATTTTTTTCCACTTTTAACTGTTGTTTCATTGTCAGAACAATACTGTACAATAATGTAAAATGACTGCCAGATATTGAAAGCTGAGGTTATTCTGAAAAAAGGGGCAAAAGAATTGACTTCTAATATGATTTTTGGCCCTTTTACAGCCAAAATTACCAGATATGTCCGGGCGGCCTAAATGATGCTTGGTCAAAAAATTAATCTGGATTTTATAACTGTTTACATCTGAATGCTGACAGTATTTCAGTAAAACAGTGGAAAATATGATATACTCACATAATTTCACTGCATGTGGATCCATTTTCACTTTTGTCTTCTATTCTCTGTCATAACATGAATAGGAATATATATACAACTCAATGTATAGGAAAAGCCAAAAGAAAAAAACCCTGCAACTTTTTAGGATATCAACTTATTTTGTTCAGTTTAAGAAATAAGAACAGTGTAATAATGTCTTCGGTCTTTATTATTTGAAACAGTAGTGAGATATTTTATACTTTACTAACACTGAACTCTATTATTAAATATATTTCATCTTAGTAATTGTGTTGTAGTAAAATTTGCATTAATCACTTAATCTCTCACCTCTAACTATACACATAGAAAAAGAGTTTAATTACATGTGTGTGTATTGCTACTGAATTAATTTTTTTATTGCACTAATCATGTTATTTCACTCATTACAACTGTGTTAATCAGTTATAGTAAATCATTCTTGAAATCACTGTATGCATTAATGCTATAATTTATTCTAGTTTTTTTCAATAGATCATAGCTATAGTTCTACAGTTTAAATCAAACAATAGTTCTTACCATGTGAGGCTCTGTCAGAAATGATATTGAGTCAGAAACTCAAACTGTCACGAATGACATTGTGGCCTCTCATATAACAGGGCACTGAAAAGCTGCAGGAACCCCCCCTCCCCCCCCAAAAAAACCAAAAATCCAACCAAACAAACAAAAGAAACCCAACTGTCCTAACCTGTCAGATCATATTGTTTTGCCAAGTATTATTTGGAAAGGTGTGTCCATTTGTTTTTCTCTGAATTTTCTTAGAAGAGTTTTATTTTCCTGGAAGAAGTCAAAGAGATAAATGCATATATGTGTTCCAAAAAAAATAAACAACCTTTACTTATTACTAGTTTATACATTGAGGGGGGTTTAGTCTCTGCCATTTATGGTCACAATTTTTCTTTGTGTTGTTTTTTTTTTCATTCACCCATCTGAAAATTTCAAAACTTCAGTTCTACAATCATAGACACTAGCAACTACTAGCACCTACAGTTAAACACTCAAAAATGTTTTGTATGTAAAGCAAATGTATATTTTAACCTGACAAAATCCACTGTTTTTTTTAAACAACTTGAAATACATGTAAACCAATTATAGGATCCAGACTACACATAATAGGAGTCAGCTGAAAGAAGTACTCGTACATGGAATAAAAATGGGATACATAAGTCAAGCATTAAAAAATACTGCTGACTTGACATAGAATAATAATGGTCTTACAACAAGTAGCTTAACATATAAATCATTAAAATACATAGAGCTTTGCAAGTTATTCAGTAACTTAGTTAAACTGCAAATATTTATCAATTTAAAAAAATATACAGATAAATTGATAAAGAACAGTCGCGTGCTTTACCGTGGGCAATTACTTCTTTACCAGTATCTATTGTCTGGTATGCAGCCTAAGGGGTGTGTCACTTCTTTTCCATGGAAAGAAGAGTTCAACAACTGAAAGTCTCATATGTTGCCAAAGAAGTGTCAACAATAAAACAAGCTGTTTTGATTTTGATGGCTTTTTTAAGACCCATTTTGTAGACCCGTTTGTCTAACATTGTGTGACTGTTATATAGAATTCCTTCAGTTTGATCCTAATTTCAGCTTTAAAAAGGGGTAAATAATTTAAATATGCAGAATGCGTAACAGTAACAGGAAACCTATTATTTGAAGAGGTGTTTTACTTAGAAAAAAATTACATTTAACCCTTAAATACTATTCATATTCTATAACAGGGCCGTGCAGCAATGGGGCAGGTGCTCACAATTAAACAGGGGCACATAAAGCCAGGCTGAATAACAACAACCCACATTTATCAAAAATCTAATTTGGAATCTAATATGGAATCGCATCATGTTAAAAGAGACAAATATATGTGTTCCATAAAAAAATCGGCAAATTTTGGCATACTTGAAAAATAAATCTAATATAATCTGTTTAATAATGTATAATTTATAATAATCCATAATTATGTGAATATGCATATTAGATCATTTTTAGTGAAATATAAGCTCTCCAGACAGGCAGGGAAAGCCCTGTAACTTACTTTAAAATTAAATATTTTCCCTAAAATGGTGGACAGAGCTACAGACCCATAACATTCTTACTCAGTAAGCTAGCAGCTAATAATCAGCACTACTTTTGCAGTTAATAAAAGGACAGGTAAGATTTTGTTGCGCTGTTGCACACACAGCAGGTTTATTTGTTTCAATTCGTCAGTTGCCACGAGACAACTTTCCAACGTGTACATAATTAGCTAATACTCCTGTGTGCTATAAACTACAGTGTACAGTGTACACCATACTTATTGGATATTTTCTGGAATTAAATGTGAACCAAAGCATTTTTCCAAAGGTGTCATATGCTATAAAATACTTTTAAAAATTAGGCAAGGGAAATTAAAAAAAGCACATTTTTCTATGTTTGAGTTACAGTAACTTTGACGTAGTGACCTGCAGTAATATTTACATCTCTGATGAAGTCTCACAAGTGTTAGCTTTATTTTGATACCAAGATTGTATATACAGAGCTACTGTAATAAATGGAGAGAAATACTTTATTAGAAATAGAAATATTTATTTTTGGCATTTCATTTTCAAGCCCCTTCTCTCCCCCTCTCTGCACGTGCCTGTTCTATACCTTCACAGTGTGATTTGGGTTAATTTGAACTATTACAGAATATTGTGTCCTGTTTTTCCACATACCCTCATGTGCTCAAGCCCCCAAGACACCTGTATTCATACCTCAGACCTGTGACTTGACCTGTGATGACATGAGAATTTCCCCATGTCATCACAAAATCCCACAAAATCCCACAATCATAACAGTTACCCCTCAATTCTTATCCTCTTAACCTCACTATGAACACCTCGGGTGAGTGTGGCTAGCTAGCTACTTCTAGTTATGTGTGTTGTCTGCTGTCTTGAAGTTAGCTTAACTATCTCTGCTGGTGTTAGCCTTCTCTGCTTAGTTGGTGTGTAAGCTGCCCATGTAGTGCAAATTTCGAGTCTTTCTGTGGAGCGTCTTGTTTTGTGTTTTGGTATGAATACCAAAGCAAAGGACAAATCTGCTTTTCTCAGGAGTTTCTCTTTGCATGATAGTGTCCACCACAATGCATACCCCATCTGCCTAGGGACTGACCTTGATAGGAGAGCATTAACTAAGCCTAAATCCTGAGCATTTTGTTGCCAGCACTAGCTTTTAACTCTATAAATAAATAAAGGTACCACCACCAAACTCTATGGATGTACATATCCCCACGTTACATTTAATAAAGAATGCATATTCTCAGGTAATTGCAAATCCTCAGCCTGTAGGCAAAATAAGCCAGTTCAGGTGGGTGATGCGTTTTGCCGCAGCAACACTGAGGGGCGGCAATGCCTCATCTACAGTGCTGCAGGCTAGCCAGTTGGCTGCTTACCTCCATCTGTGCTCTCTGTAGGTAGTACAAACTGTTGCTACTGGTTATGGGTTGCAATTTTGGGCCAAGCCACCTTAATAAACAATACTACTACTGTAAACACTACTGCGTGCAATGACGCATCACTGATACTGCAATACGACTGGTCTCCGCTTTGGTGACAGAAAATGGTTGGTACAGCCGTTAATTTGTTGTTCAGAAGAAAGGGGGAGGACTTTGTCCCATTCTGTACCTGTGAGTCTTGAACAAATATCTACAAAGGTATACATTCAAGATGCTAACACTCAGAGAGCTTTTAAATGAAATTGGCCTGGGGAATTTTTTATGAAAAATCTATCAGATGCATATTTTCATGTAGGTAGACACCCAAACCACAGGCAGTTTCTGAGCTTTGACGATAAAGCCTAGAAATATGTGCTGCCTTTGGCCTGTCCCTTGTTCCTCACACCTTCACTGAATATGCAGAGGCAGTGTTAGGCTAAGATGCAGACACACGTCTCTCTGATAGAGGCTATCTAAATGGCAGGGCTCTCTTAGATTCCAGAGAGTAGGCAGTGACACAGCTGTCACTAATTAGGTTACACATTCAGACAATGGCTTTCTCAGTGAAAAGTATCAAATTTCAACTTGACCTCTGTCATCACTGTCCCATATACATACACACAGACAAGGCATGTATGGTTTCACACTTTCATGATTCTTTAAATCCATATTTTGTGTTGATGTGACTCACACTAGTGGATCTCAATTGCATCAGAACAGCATCAGTGTAGAGAAAATTGCAGCATGTCTGTGAAGGTTCTCAGTCATCCAGGTCATCATAGTCCAAAGTGCTTGTAAAGAAGTTTCTTGTCAGGTGCCAGGTTGTGTCAGGAAAATAGTAAATTTTATATGAATAGTAAATTTCAGTATATCATTTGGGGTTTTCTTTTTTTTGTTTGGCAAGCAAAATATTGGTAGTTCAGTTTCAGTCACAGAGACAAAGTCTCTTTGGAGTTGGTTCAGGAAGAGCCTATGGCATAAAACAAACACGCAACTCTTGCCATGTTGGCAAGAGAGCAGTGAAACGGTAGCTTTTAATAATAAAATCTTCAGTGCATAAATTGGAGCAATCGGTCTCCTATAGGGACTTCAAACAGTAACTGGTCTCTATGCATTTCCACTAAGTGAAATTATCTCTTGTTACGGGTTCGAAATTGAGGATGAGAGTAAAACAATGATGGTCCAGAAGAGGTCAATCAAACAATTGATTTTAATGAATACACGCAGCGTGGAGAGGTGCAAACTGCAAAACAGTTGTACATCTCTACCCAAAATACACTCTAGATTGCTTTTATAACATCAGGGTATTGTAACGCCCCTTCTTGCGCTTACAAACACATAATTTGCATGTCCAGAACATTCATGTATTTTAAGAATTAAATGCAACATAGAGGTTCCTCCTTGTGGCATACTCTTCCGAATATGGTGATGACCTAAGGCCTTTGAGGTCACCATGGACTGGACATCCTTCTGTCACCTGTAACTAAGCAAACTCAAATACCACAAGAAGCTGAATACATTCAGGCCTTTGCTCAGCTACTATTTTACTGTAACAATATACTCAGCATATGAGTTATGATACATATATATTTAACTCAATCATTTTAAAGTAGTTATAACTGCACCTGTAATAAAAATGTTAATATTTGATTATGATAACCCCTATAATATAAATTATAACATAATGCCAGCAACTTCAATAAACACTTTGATGAAATGATACTTAATGCAATGATAAAGATGATGGTTATGAACAGTAACCATAAAATAATTCCTATAATTCTTCAATTCCCTCTCTTGACGTCTTCCAAAGACGTCACTACACCATTCCCAGGTCCACTACCTTCGCTCTGACCCTCTCTAGTGGAGATCTTCTCCTGTAAGGGATAGAAAACAAACAACCTTTCTCTGCTACACCTTACTAACCTACTGTGTTCATCTCAGGTTCCTGTCATTATTCAAAGTTGGTTCACAATATCATATCAGGCAAAATCACAAACCCTACTGCCACGTCTACTTTGTTAAGCTCTTCAGTTAGACTCTGTACCGGTTTGCCAATCTGTGTGTACATGCCTCTACACTTTTAATGTCTAAATGCACATCTGGATGTATGTGCACTTGTATGTCTATCTGCATCTATGAGTCAATGATTTGTCAGATATAAGGCGTTAATGTGAGAAATGTTTCCTGACTATTAACTCCTGATACTCAAGGAACTTTCCTGTTTGCCGAACTTCCTAGGTTTGGCCTTTTACACTTTTACTAAAGAAATTTTAACAGAGCCCAAAGAGATTTTTATTTTGCTCCTGTGCTTGACAGGTTAAGCGAAGTTGTTTTTTGTTTTGTTTTGAAATTTTTCCCTTCTGTGTGTGTGTGTGTACATAAGTAAGAATATGATAATCAACATAAGATCCCTGGTTTGCAAATGATTTTCTGCCCCCGCTGCAGGGCAACATCCTACATCATTTTGTGGTGAGTCTATGTTGGCTAGTTTAATGCAAATATGTAACAGTTGCTTCATTACATTGCCCACTCAGAGTTGCGCAGTTTCAAAGTATGTGGAGAGTTCAATACACATTTCTTGGCTAATTATTTTCCCATTAAAAGTGAAATCATACATTGCATTTGATTTCACTTATATATTATCCTGTTCTGGGCTCTATCCATTATATTAACTTTATTCAATCTCAATACTCTTTATGTGTGTGAGCAACGCTTTTAGTTTTATTAAACACAGCCCCAGTAAAATACACACCATCCCCATGTCAGCCTAACTCTCCGCTAAAAAGCACACTTCAAAGTTTTCTATCTGGATTTACGCCTCTTTTGGCCTCAAGCATATACTTAACATGCAAAAGTTACTGTTAATGCCCGTTAGACAAGTTTCCATTATCTACAACATTTTGTTTCACCCGGCTCACCCTCACACATTTCCTGTTCACTTATTGCATATTTATCTTTAACACCTTTTACCTCAGTAGTTGCTAAGCAGAAACAAAGCAACCTGTGGTCCACCTTTACCCTGTAAAATAAACCCCTGTCATGTTTGTGTCTGTAAGCATGTTTTGCCTTCATTCATTACACTCCCCGCCATTCCTGCAAGTTAGGAGCTGTAAAGTTGAAAGCTACCTCAAGTCCAGGCCTTTGGCCTGGCCTATATATAAATCATGTGTGTTTGTAAGCGTGCGTGCAATTAACCTGCTATGTTCTCATCTTCCCTCAACATGTATCACCTGGACACTCTCACCAGTGAAGCTTAAAACCTGTTTGGACGGAACATCAACTCTAAACAAGCACAGTTATGCATTGTGTATAAAATTAACTCAACCTCATGCTAACCTACATAAGTACCTGTCTTAAGAGAGACCTCTGCACAGCTCAGACGCCAGTTGCAAGAGCTCTCTAACATTAGAATCATCAGCTGTGACTTATATAGTGTTATTTCGGTACTTTACACTTCACACATTTTTGAACGTTGTTTATATGGGGAGTTCCTCTTTTGTGTCTATATCTATTAATATGCCTTGTGCACTAAAGCTTCAGTCTGGCTGAGCACTTGTTTGTGAGTATAAACTGGCCTCTACAAGCCTTCATTAGCAGATACACATTACAAATACTTCATATATACAGAGAAAAACCCAATAATCCACATTTCACTATTTTGTTCTTTGGTTCAGATTTAGATTCTGTATTGTTCTTTATTTGTTATTATTTATATTCAGATTCTTTTTTGCTAGTCTTGGTTTGTTGTTGTCTGTTTGGGAGCTGACATAGTCTCTATGAATAAACTTCTTTTGGTTGAGTAGCATCAGGAGAGAAGCTCCAGAGAGGCATCTTCCATGTTAAACACTAAAATATAACATAAGAGATCTTCTCAACGTGTTGTATATTTTAATATTTCCTTATTATTTTGTCATAAAATAAATCAACCAAATAACTCAAGCTGTGTGACAGCACCTTGCGTTTACGCCAGGCTGTGAACTGCCCTGAAGCTACACCCCCTTTTACCCCATTTACTTTCTCACTCTTAGTTTAAACTATTCCTGACCTTCTCCTTCTCTCGTCTGATCATCTCAAGTACGTCCTGTACCAAATTTGCTTCCTCTTTTCAAGCCCCACATTTAATTACAAGCTCAAACATATTTGCCCTATATTGCTGTCTCGACGTGTTTCCTGTCAACTTAACAGAGTTATTCTCAAAACTCAAAGCTGAAGTTCCCCTTTTCTAAGTCTGTATGTTCTACAAGAGAGCAAGTCGGTAAACAAGTTTATCATCACAAAGGTTACTAGGTAAAGGTCACGTAGACATTTGCTTAGTAACCCTAAAAGAGCACATTTCATGTAGCTAATCGCATATATTAACACCCCCCTTTTTGTGACACATCTCATGTGTTACAAACTCAAAATCCTTCACTCAGGTTAGGGCATTAAAAAAGGTTAGTCATATCATATTAAGTCTACATGCTCCGGACCTTCAAACCTGTTTTTAAGGAATGAAATCAAATTAATCATCATGTCAAATCTTTTCTTGGCTCCATCCACAGCCTGCATCCTTGGAACATCCTATAAACAAAAGCCTGTGTGTTAACCAGAACATCACCTTTTATACTCACTTTCTCCACTGATGATCCAACCTGTGTTATAACCCAAAATAAACTTACACAGAACAGTTATTAATCATGTGTCCCCTCAGTTCATGGTAACTTAAGTTACATCAATGTTTCCCTTTTAGCATTTAGCATCCTATAATGTAATAACATAATCCAACCCCAATAAATAATTTTCTCAACGCACACATCAATATCCCAAAATCAGCCTCCCCAGATTTAAGTCTCCCACTTGTCCTGTTTGTCAACCTTTTATTTATTTCCCCTCTTGGTCCCATCACTCACATTCACTCACATGCATTCACACATGATATTTTTTGCTGATACTGCAGCCTTCTGCGCACGTCATCAGATGCTCCACATCAGCAAAATGAGCTCAATCATTTGTTTTATTTCGTTTTCCTTTTTAGGAAAATAGTTCTCTATACTTTTGACTGGATTGAATCGATCAATCCATTTTAGACAGAGACTTGCCGCCAATCAGTCTCTGATTGTAATCAATTATAATTCTGTAATGCCCACCTGATTTTCGTACTTGGTAATTTTGTCAGCGCCGTCAGTTCACTCTCTTCCAGGCCTGCTTAGAACAAAAATGAAAAAAGAGAGCTGATTGTTAGCTCATCAAAGTACAAAACAAAATCACCTGACAGGTTTTTTCTAAGTGCACTGTTATAAAAACTATGGGCCCTTTTAGACATGTCCATGTTTATCAAAACTCCCTCTATTAAAATGAAAAACAACAGCCCCAAAAAATCTTAAACCATCTTAAATTTCACCCATTCAACACACCGAAAACCTCGCCAAAAGCTACACCGTTTCGTACACAACAATAACCCCGGTTAAGCACTTTACCATACTCAGATTCAGCCTAACACCTTACAACAATGTGTCAACACTAATTTATAAACCTCCTAATCAAATTTGCACCTCTGAACAATCTACCCCTCCTTTAAGGCCTCAATCACACACACACAGCAAGCTCCTCTGTCCACATTCACACAAGCTCTCAAACTTTTTCCATACTCAGCCATATCTCAACAATTTAACTTGGCAAAAGAAATACATGTTTAAACTTTATCACATTATTTAATTATTTTCATTTTCTTTCTATACTAATCACTTACTTTGATCAATCAGTGCAAGAGCACTCCTGAGTCACTCTTATAAACACTTTTCTTTTGTTTTTTCCATCTATTTTAAATCTTTCCATCAATTGTATTAACCATTCACACCATTCTCTCACTCATACAAGTAGCAAGCCGATCTTCATTGCGTATGTTTGTGTGTGCTATTTTGCATATATGGCTTCACAGTCTCACAGACACTTTCCCATTCTCCAGTTAAAGAGTCAGTTTTCTCCGTCCCCCAATTACTAGCCCAAACTTTACTTCCCCACCTTAAATCACAGCCCTGCTGGTCTTCCACCACCAGTTAGGGCTTGCTGTCAGGTTCCTGGACACTGTAAACAATTCAACCAGAAACTTGCCTTAACATATCCATTCATGTTAACCTGTAGTTTCGTCCGACTCCTGGATCTGGAGAATTGGTCCAGGTCTGCTTGCCCCTAAAAATAACAAACTAAAACATTTTCATTATTATCACGGACGCCTAAACGACCCATTTCTCTTTTTCTAGTCAAAAATACCAATTATGCCATGTATGTAAGCGTGTTCTTCCTTGCGTTATGTGGTCATGTAAATGCAGTGTAAGCTGTTTTCTTCATTGCATCCTTATATATTCATTGCATTTTCATGTATTCATATTTAATTTATGCATCTTTTCACTGAGCTCTAGATTCAAACTATCTCACTTCTGATTCGTTTCAAAAATAATCTCACATGTAACAATTGGTATATGTGTGTTTTCTATTCATTAATATAATTGTCAGTTATTTTGATTATCTTTACCTTTTGTATTGTTTACCTCTTTGTTGTGATATGGTGGACATCCCTAAACAATTCATGGGTTCAGGGTTCAATTTCAATCCAATCATCTCCTATCTTCTCGCAGTCAAACTCGTCCAGCTTCATCTCTCACTGGTCCTTTTTCATTCACAGTGTCCTGTTCGGGCTTCAGAGCCCCAGCAAACACAGTCGGTTTCTTCTCTGTTTTGATCTTTCAGTATTTCCTCTTCCTTCAGTCTTATTTTCATTTGCTCTGTTTTCTTCTCCATTCATCTTTTCTATCTTTTCTTCCAAGATTGCTCCAAGCTTGGCAAATATGACAGTCAGTGCCTTCAAGCAGACATATCACGCTGTTCTTCACCAGCATGCATGTTGCATCACGTGCTTTCTTCCATGCTGCTGGACTCATCAGTCGTTGTCAGTGTTACTGCTTTCGCCTGCACTGTCTTTTAGCTTCCGTTACTTCTTCACGTCCACGATGTTCTATCGGTCTTCATCAGGCGATTGACTGTCCTTTGAACTTCTTCTCCGCTTCAGGGACAAAGTGAGAGATCCAGCCGCACAATTTCGAGCCAAAAACTGGCTTATTCTCCCAATTCTTTTAATCTACTTTTCTGCTGCTGAACTCAAGGTTGCAATGTTGAGAGAGTCCACCTGTATTGACACACTAAAGCATACAATTAGTAATATATTCATTTTTCTTAAAGGCTTCATTTGCTCCATGGGCCTCGTCTGTCTCTCTGTGTTCTTTCTGTACACACTCAGTTCCCATATATGGGCATGCAAAGTTCCTGTTCACTATTTCCTGTCGCTGCAGCCCCGGTACACAGAGCCATATTTCCTATTCTTCAAACTAATCTAACTCCTTTGTTTTTACACACGTTTACAGGTTCTAACCTCTTTAGTCATTCAGTAATCGTCTCACACACTGCCTTTTCTTTCAAACTCCCCCTTTTCACTTACTCAGACAAATCACACAGTCACTCAAATCAAATACTGACAGCATTCACACAATTAAAATCACTCGAAATACGCTTTCATACGAGTATCTTGGACATGCCTTCCATGATCAGAAAGAGCAAGTCAAAAGAAAAAAGAAAAAGAAAACTGAAACCTCTCATAACATCACTGAAGGTCAAATATCTTCATAGACCCAAAAGTAAGCATATTATTTCCCTAGTCAAAAGTCAAACCGTTACTCACAGTAATTTTTAATCTCACAGCCTTTGTGTTTTGAGTCATGGTCAGTGGCCCCTATTTCACAGCAAACACGCACCTCTGTTTCAACCAGCCCTGTCTGACCATCCGTTATTGGAGTCAACACAAGACTAAACGTAAAGCCAGTCATATCTCTGCTATCTTCTTCCAAAACTCCATGGTCTGTTTCCTCCATGGAGTGTACAGGTTACATTACAAAACTACATTTGAAAGCCACTCGCACACATGCAAAATGAGACAGACATGTATCATAAAGTAGTCATCGTATTTAACAACCATAATGCCAACAAAGTAGAAATAAAAGCAATTCTTCCCTTAAAACACCAATATAAGTCGTCCTTAACCCAGTCTCTGCAGTCAGTCATTAGCCACTCATTCGTAAACAGGAAATGTCACTCTAAATAAGTCACAGGCATCTCATTTACATAGACACAGACACACTCTCAAAATAACCAGCCTGCTGCAGTGCCCGTGGCAGACACAATCTATATACAAACAGTCAAATTATAATACAGAGACATCTCATAGATCAAATATTTACAAGGCCTTAGATTACACAACCTACAGAATTTAGACAAAATTTGAATTAACCCTCCAAGGGACAAACTCCAAGTTTTTGATAATCAATGACCCAGTATCAGGTCCAACCTGTGTCTGGTCTAATTGCTAAAGTTCCTAAGTCAATTTAAAAGCGTCCAACGCCCAAGGTCCAACCTTTATTACCCAAACAAAGTGCATAAACCGTTCCAAACGGTAAACTGATCCAATCAGTAGCTATTTAGGAGCGTCGTTGTTCTCCACACTTGCCAAGTGAACTATCCCTCCCAGAGGAAGATGTCGATCGTCACCGACAAATTGGAAGCGTCACCTTCCGACAATGCACTTTCTTAGAACTTCCCACAGTTCCGTTCTAGAAAAATTTACTTGTATTTTAAAGACATCCTATGAAACCACAAAACCGACTGTATTGATGTCCAAGCCCAGCTTTATATTCAATTATAACTGTATGACCATATACAGATTTCAAATGACCTATATCCTAAATTCAGTAGTCCAACTACTTTAAATTCTCTTTCCTTAGCAGTCCAACTGCATTTCCTTTAATCAGTACTGTCACTTAACCTTACATTATCATTACTTCAACTTCAATTCTCATGAGATTTTCACCAAAATCAAAACAGACCTTTACCAGTAATTTTCAGTGAGTAGACTTTCAATTTTGTCAGAACCAATTCAGAATGCATATTCTCAGGTAATTGCAAATCCTCAGCCTGTAGGCAAAATAAGCCAGTTCAGGTGGGTGATGCGTTTTGCCGCAGCAACACTGAGGGGCGGCAATGCCTCATCTACAGTGCTGCAGGCTAGCCAGTTGGCTGCTTACCTCCATCTGTGCTCTCTGTAGGTAGTACAAACTGTTGCTACTGGTTATGGGTTGCAATTTTGGGCCAAGCCACCTTAATAAACAATACTACTACTGTAAACACTACTGCGTGCAATGACGCATCACTGATACTGCAATACGACTGGTCTCCGCTTTGGTGACAGAAAATGGTTGGTACAGCCGTTAATTTGTTGTTCAGAAGAAAGGGGGAGGACTTTGTCCCATTCTGTACCTGTGAGTCTTGAACAAATATCTACAAAGGTATACATTCAAGATGCTAACACTCAGAGAGCTTTTAAATGAAATTGGCCTGGGGAATTTTTTATGAAAAATCTATCAGATGCATATTTTCATGTAGGTAGACACCCAAACCACAGGCAGTTTCTGAGCTTTGACGATAAAGCCTAGAAATATGTGCTGCCTTTGGCCTGTCCCTTGTTCCTCACACCTTCACTGAATATGCAGAGGCAGTGTTAGGCTAAGATGCAGACACACGTCTCTCTGATAGAGGCTATCTAAATGGCAGGGCTCTCTTAGATTCCAGAGAGTAGGCAGTGACACAGCTGTCACTAATTAGGTTACACATTCAGACAATGGCTTTCTCAGTGAAAAGTATCAAATTTCAACTTGACCTCTGTCATCACTGTCCCATATACATACACACAGACAAGGCATGTATGGTTTCACACTTTCATGATTCTTTAAATCCATATTTTGTGTTGATGTGACTCACACTAGTGGATCTCAATTGCATCAGAACAGCATCAGTGTAGAGAAAATTGCAGCATGTCTGTGAAGGTTCTCAGTCATCCAGGTCATCATAGTCCAAAGTGCTTGTAAAGAAGTTTCTTGTCAGGTGCCAGGTTGTGTCAGGAAAATAGTAAATTTTATATGAATAGTAAATTTCAGTATATCATTTGGGGTTTTCTTTTTTGTTTGGCAAGCAAAATATTGGTAGTTCAGTTTCAGTCACAGAGACAAAGTCTCTTTGGAGTTGGTTCAGGAAGAGCCTATGGCATAAAACAAACACGCAACTCTTGCCATGTTGGCAAGAGAGCAGTGAACGGTAGCTTTTTAATAATAAAATCTTCAGTGCATAAATTGGAGCAATCGGTCTCCTATAGGGACTTCCAAACAGTAACTGGTCTCTATGCATTTCCACTAAGTGAAATTATCTCTTGTTACGGGTTCGAAATTGAGGATGAGAGTAAAACAATGATGGTCCAGAAGAGGTCAATCAAACAATTGATTTTAATGAATACACGCAGCGTGGAGAGGTGCAAACTGCAAAACAGTTGTACATCTCTACCCAAAATACACTCTAGATTGCTTTTATAACATCAGGGTATTGTAACGCCCCTTCTTGCGCTTACAAACACATAATTTGCATGTCCAGAACATTCATGTATTTTAAGAATTAAATGCAACATAGAGGTTCCTCCTTGTGGCATACTCTTCCGAATATGGTGATGACCTAAGGCCTTTGAGGTCACCATGGACTGGACATCCTTCTGTCACCTGTAACTAAGCAAACTCAAATACCACAAGAAGCTGAATACATTCAGGCCTTTGCTCAGCTACTATTTTACTGTAACAATATACTCAGCATATGAGTTATGATACATATATATTTAACTCAATCATTTTAAAGTAGTTATAACTGCACCTGTAATAAAAATGTTAATATTTGATTATGATAACCCCTATAATATAAATTATAACATAATGCCAGCAACTTCAATAAACACTTTGATGAAATGATACTTAATGCAATGATAAAGATGATGGTTATGAACAGTAACCATAAAATAATTCCTATAATTCTTCACTCTTTATCTGTAACCTGAAACACGTACAAACACTTGTCTCTTCCAAGGAAGACAGCACAAACAAGTTAGTTGTTTTTTTTACTTGTATTTCAGTTACACAATGTTGGCACGAACACCTATCTGAATCAAAAACAAGTGTACAACTAAAGTAAGAAGAAAAAATTTCATGAATCATACACACACACACACACACACACACACACACACACACACACACATATATATATACCGTATAATGCAAAAGTTGGCCAACCTTGTTAATAGTCATTATTTTCCTGTATAAATCGTTGGTTGTTACAATAAAAAATGTCAGTTAAATATATCATATAGGAGACACACACAGTGATATCTGAGAAGTGAAATGAAGTTTATTGGATTTACAGAAAGTGTGCAATGATTGTTTAAACAAAATGAGGCAGGTGCATTAATTTGGGCACTGTTGTCATTTTATTGCTTCCAAAACCTTTAGAACTAATTATTGGAACTCAAATTGGCTTGGTAAGCTCAGTGACCCCTGACCTACATACACAGGTGAATCCAATAATGAGAAAGAGTATTTAAGGGGGTCAGTTGTAAGTTTCCCTCCTCTTTTAATTTTCTCTGAAGAGTAGCAACATGGGGGTCTCAAAATAACTCTCAAATGACCTGAAGACAAAGATTGTTCACCATCATGGTTTAGGGGAAGGATACAGAAAGCTGTCTCAGAGATTTAAGCTGTCTGTTTCCACAGTTAGGAACATATTGAGAAAATGGAAGACCACAGGCTCAGTTCAAGTTAAGGCTCTATAAGCTATAATAAATAATAAATGCTATAAGCAGCCAGTATCGCTCTTTCAAACTAATTGTGTTTTAATCACACTCATTTTGTGATTCTGATGTCACAGCATGCAGCGATGCAAGCATTTTATTTATTTAAAAGCGGATTAAACGGGAATTTCTTCCGTAAGGGGTTTCATGGTTTCAGAGTAGTTTTTAACACAACAGATGGTCGCAAATAACATTCACCACCCCTTTAGAAATAAATGCTGCAGTGATACTTCTAAAACCAGTTGCCCAGACCCGCTCCGTCTTTTCAACAGCTGGCTAATTGGTTGAATTTGTTCAGGATTGCAAAAGCCCACTGCGGGTGTCATTTAATTGTTGGGATTCCTTAGGAAAATGTAAAAGCCAACAGGTGTAGCAGTCGAGCCGGGACCCGACCTATTGTTTAAAGTGGCCGGTATCGGCTCTTTTTGTAATTCCTCGACAAGGTAAAAGGGGCAGGTGTGGCAGTCGAGCAGGGACCCCGCCTATTGTCTGAAGTAGCCAGCAACAGCGGACCCTTAGGCCTATCTTGGCCAGTTACACCGGATCTCAGCAACTGCGTGCCCCACCCTCATTGTTTTAAACTTGCACAGCAAGGTAATGCCCTGCAGGTGTATCACCCCCCAGACTTATCGGCACCCCATCTATTGTTTTTGGAAGCACCCGGCCATATGAAGCGTTCCTCAGAGCGTGAGACCCTCACCATTTCGTGTCAGGACCAGCGCCGGTGCAGACCATTTTCTACCCACACAGAGCGTTTCTGACCAGTCGGCATTGCTTATGAAGAGAAAAGCAACAATACAACGCGGTTCTCTGTTCCACGACATCCGCGGTCCTTTCACACGGTAAGTATGTGTATTATAGCCAGCGCTTCATAAATGCCTGTCTGGCAGCGCAGATTATTCAAACTGTTTTTAAAACGTGACTCATTTGTTGTCCAAAAAACATTTAATCTAAATTTGCTAAGTTACTGATTTAAAAATATATATTTTTGAATTTTTAGCTGGATGTCAAACATATGATAGACTCTTGAGCATATTTATATAGCAAAATTCACAGTGGTATAACCATGTTAAATAAAAGATGCCCAACTGTGCACCATTGCACTCTAATACAAGCCTTTAAACTGTATGCTGATAAGTGCATGAAGTATATCTTTACCTCTATAGCTGAAAAGATTCTGCATCCATAATTTGTGGATCTATTGATTTGTTTTTAATGTGGCACTTTTTTTCACGAACTGCAGATGATGAAATCCTCTTTATTTGATAAAGTGTCCCTAAGCTACTACTGCGGCTCATACTTACGGAGTTCCCTAGCTACTTCTTTACTATGTCAGTAAACTTTTTGAAAAAGAAAGATATGGTAGATTTAAAGACACATCTTAATTGAAGCAAAGGCAAAGAATCTGAATGAATTTTATGTGGCTGTTCATATTAAAGCCATCAAAGAGTGAAAATCCAAAAGCTGCTGCAATCCTTTGTATTAATGATCTCTCTCTCTCTCACTCTCACTCTCTGTGTGTGTGTGTGTGTGTGTGTGCGTGTGTTCACAGAAGGAAGGTCAAGGCAGGGCAGGAGGTTTTTTTTTAATGCATTTCCAATCAGCTTTTTTTTTTTTTGCAAGAAGTGTAGCTCATACACTGCAATAAATGTATTCTGCTACATCTGCTAATGAGAGAACATGTTTTTTCATCATAAAGACTGTGATATGAAACATTGTTAAAGTGTCACTTCAGTAATGCTGCTGGGAGAAACAAGTGTTGACTCATTTTTTTTAAAATACATGACTTAAAACACTAAACTCTAATTTCAAAGGTTTATTTTAAGTTTAAAGAATATAACAGCTGGTAAGATGATGAGTTTTGCTTCTTACTGTCCCTGTTATGTTGTAGTATCCATTATCATGTATGCTACTTTGCTCTGTGGACTGTAAAATGTTTCATTGTATTCATGAAATAAACCAGACTTTCAATGTCTGAATCTTTTACTGTTTTTCTGCTTTTGTTCACTCCAAGTTGACAAAACCCTCAGACATTCAGAGTTAACTCACTAACAGTGTGGAGCAGTCTCAGTGTATTTAGCTGCTTTTACCATAAACACAATCAGTTGACTGAGAGAAATGTCTGTAGTCATCCACTTTGGTCATTGTGAATGTTGAAGGAGATTTGTTCCATAGACACCTTATACTAGTGTTTCCTACACTTAATCCATCACTACTATGTTCTATTTAAATCCAGATTCCTTTTATAGTTTGCAGTGAAATTTGTTAAACCGTTGCTTAATGGGACAGAAGTACACGTCACTCTTTACTAACACATTTGTAGATAAGTTTATTGCTGGACAACACAGCTAGCAGTCTCACTCACTCTTTAGGTTTTTGAAGTTTTGTGTGTAATGGTTTAGCCTCTCACACCTGACCCTTTTCTCCCAGTATCACAACAGTACGACTCCTAAAGTACGGCTCAGTAAACAAACAAGGACTCTAAAGTCAGAACAGAAATATACAGTTGGAAGATTAATGATTGCGGGGGTTTTTATGATGCATAGTAAACTACCCCCTCTTCTTCTTCTCTGTGTTGATGTTGTTCACGTGTGTGTGTGTGTGTGTGTGTGTGTGTGTGTGTGAATGCCTTAGAAGTCAAAGTATACATTAGCCATACTTAGAAAAACATTTTTAATTTCATTTAGAACTGAGATTCTAAGTTGTAAGCAGAAATCTTATGCTCAGCCAGGAGTATGTTTCCCCACTTTCACAATGTTAAGATGTCAAATCCATGATCCAACAGATGGTTTGTCACACGTGGGCAAGAAGGGCAAGCCACCCCATACTTACACAACCTCACACACTATAGATTTTTAAAGTTCTTGTGTACAACGGTTTAGCTACAGATATAACTTCTACTTTTGATAAAGATTCAATTCAATTCAATTTTATTTATATAGCGCCAAATCACAACAAAAGTCGCCTCAAGGCGCTTTATATTGTACAGTAGATCGCACAATAATAAATACAGAGAAAAACCCAACAATCATATGACCCCCTATGAGCAAGCACTTTGGCAACAGTGGGAAGGAAAAACTCCCTTTTTAACAGGAAGAAACCTCCGGCAGAACCAGGCTCAGGGAGGGGCGGCCATCTGCTGTGACCGGTTGGGGTGAAAGAAAAAGATCACTCCGTCTGCATATTTATTAAGAAATAAAGCATCTTTACTGGGATATTTATTGTCAAACTATGCGATTTTCCAAATGTGTGTGGAGTAAAATGTTGTCACCAAGAATCATTCAGGATTAACAACACAAACTGTTTTGAAAGCAGAAACAGTCTGCCTTATAGTTCCCATACTTTACCGCTAGTTTTACAAACACATTCTTCTTCATATCTGTTTAATTGGTTTTTTATGAAACTGATTTTCAATAGTACAACCAACGTCTAATTTTTCCTTGCTCACCAGTATAAATGCAAGAATTTTGCAGGCTTTATTGAAACTGTCACAATTTAACACTCAATGCCATAAACAGAGTTGATCCATGTCTCTATGGACACTGTTTCATACATCAACAGCTCTGAAAATCACTTTTAAAGTAATGTAGAACATGATCTCTCTCACTCTCAGCGTCTCTAAAAATCCCAGCAAACTGACAACCACCTCTAAACAAGGGGGTTAGTTTATAGGTTTTTTGTTTGTTTGTTTGTTTGTTTTGTTTTTATCAGGCGCAACACCATGGATGTTAGACTCTTTCACCAGACCATGTTGCTAGCCCAACCACCAGGCTCAGGGTCTCTGAGCTCTAACCCCGGCTGCCAAATGTGCCTCTGAGCCTCTTGTGCCTTTTCACCACCAGACTAAGTTTGTAGTCTCGTCTCACCTACTAATATTATTTTATTACAGGACAATATTCAGCTAGGTTACTACTTTGACTTTCTTACTTTAAGCACATTTCTGAGCCCATACATTATCAAACTTTTACTTGAGTATTTCTGACGCTAGCAGCTATACTTCTACTTAAGTAAAAAATGCCTGCACTATCGGTATAAAGCTGTCTTTAAAAAAATATATAAATTAAACCTGCACCACAGCTAACTCTTTTTAATAATCAATAACAAGTGTATTTCTTAGATCTACTGATACAGCCAAAACACTCTGCTTGTATAATGCCATATTCTCTCCCAGCGCACCCGTGTCTCACAACAGGGTGATTCCCAAAGTACGACTCAATAAACAGAGACTCTTAAACCAGAACAGAAAGATAAAGTTGGAAGATCAAAGATTAAGGTTTGTGTTTTTATAGCACGAAGTAAACTGTCCCCTTGTCTTCTAGGCCTTGGCGTGTGTACCTTAGAAGTCAGATTATACATTAGTCATACTTCCAAAAACATTTTGAATTCCATTTATAACTGAGATGTCAAGCTGATATCAGACATCGTATGCTCACCAGGAGCATGTATCCCCAACTTCAAAACCTTAAGGTGTCAAATTCACAAACCCAACATGGGCTCATTCAACACAGGGGCCAGAAGTGCATGTCACCCTTTACTGACACACTGTAAATAAGTTCAATACAGGGCAACGCGGCTAACAGCCTTGGAAACGCTTTACATGAAATAAAACTTTTTAGAAAACCCTTTACAAGAATAAATGTGATGATCTGTTTTACCTGAATCAAATGTATTAGTTTGTTTACTTGAAATAAAAGTTATTTTGGAAACCCTGTACATGAAGTAAAAAGTATCGTGTTGTGAGTTCTGGCATTAATATTTCCAGCTGATAAGGACACGTATTGCATTTCAAACGCTTCATACAAAAGACTTTTAAACATCCACTTTGTCTGTAACGACAGTATCAAGCTACATAGCATTGTTTTTACTAAAATTCAACTTTCTCAGATGAAAATTTTTCTGCTCTTTAAAAATTTCTTTATTTTACTGTAACAACCCCTGAATGCCATTTTAGGATGATATTCTTGGAGATTCCATATATATAGAAATATGCTTTTGGAGTGAGGGTATCTAATACACAAGTTGTAACTGTGTTTTGTACTACCAGCTGTGAGGGCTCTGCTTTTACTTTGTCTCATGAGTATGTATTTTTCAAAGGAGATCTTCATCAAGTTGATTTGGTACCATAGTCTTGTTGACAAGATTAAAAGACACGTCCATTAGAGTTCAGAAACATTTCAGTTTGATTAAATTAAAGTTGTTTTTTTTTTAACTACACAGGGTTTATTTTCTCACCTGATATAGTTATCATATTGAACATGTCAGTGATGAAAGCAAGAAAATAAAGAAAAATAGTAAATGGCTGTCTAATTAAATTGTTCCTGTGAACCTTAAGCCCAAAACAGCCTTAAATCATCCTTTAATATGTTCGGTGTTACAAACTTGAAGAACCACAGAAAAGGTCATCAAAAATTAATCTAATCAGTTTTCAGCCTTCATTCATATTGAAATGTTGAAATCTTTCTTGCTAGACCAAATTGCAGCATTTGATACCGCTGACCATAACATTTTATTACAGCTATTATTAAATGGAGAGTCCTCTTCACACACACTGAGGTTAATTATGAAGCTTCACGGGCTTCTGTGCAAAGACCAGTTCTATTGACATTATACATGCTTAGAAGGCATAGCATACATTTTCACTGCTATGCAGATGATACCCACTTTAATTGGTTAAACTGTTGAGATGTTTTAGATACATAATGAGCTTTAATTTTCTGCTTCTAAGTTCAGATAAAACTGAGGTTATTGTAATGGGACTTGAAAATCTTGGAAACACTGTGGCTAACAAGATCCTTACTCTGGACGGCATCGTCTTGAGCCGTCTGTTGTAGTGATTTGGCACATTATAAGTAAAACTGAAGCACACAATCCCGTCGCACAACATCAACATTTATTTATATACAAAATAAAAATGCTTTTTTTACAGAAAAGAATTGTAACTTCACAATTCATCACCGTTTACGTGGGTACATAGGGTAAGTCCCCATCCTTATCCCATAGTGATTCGGGTAATTTGTCAGGGCCGTGGAAGGGTGGCCATATCAGGATACATGTTTTAAAAATGCGCTAAATGTAGGATACATGTTTGAAAAAGGATACATGCTTTTAAAAATGTGGCAAAATGCAGGTTACACATTTTAAGAAAGAAAAATCTGGATACATGTTTGTTCTGTCCTCATTAGATGTGGGCGTGATTTAGCTTATCCAGTTTGACAGACAGTGAAAAGAATGAGAAGAAGAGAATGCTTTGAACTGAGATTCTTCTTTACTTCGATCTGCATCTCCAGTTTACAATGCCATCTTACTTAAGGCTTCTTATACATGGTATCCCGTATCCATTTTCATTTTCTCTCCTTTCTCTTTTCTTTTTGTAAAACTAAATAAACACAAAACAGATAATTACCTTCTCATTCACTGAGCATACATAATGTACTAATTGAAACTTACTTTTAATGACAACCAGCAAAAACATAAATCTTAAGGTTGCCTAAATTAAACATAAACATCACCTTCAGTTAACTAGCATTATTGCTCATAGCAAGTTAGCAAACACATGCTAACATACAGTCGCTAGCACACAAATAGCTTAACAAATGAGTAATGACTATACAGCTGAAATAGTAACTCAGTATACTCAATTTACACATGCATCACAAATCCGATAGTTAAGGTGATAGTACGTAATGGAAACTTACAGGCATGCGTGGGCAAAGGTTTCACCTCCACTGAGCACTTGTAGCAAACTAGCTGGGCATAACAACTTCCCAAGTACCAACTGTGGCCACAAGAAGGTGCCAAATCATACAAACAAAAGCATATTACCACATTAAAGTTATACCAACACAATGTTTGAAAAAAAACATAAGCAGGGTAGCTGTTTGAAACATACGGTACAATGCGTTTTGGGGGTTTTTTTTGGAAAGAATCAGTGTTTCAGAGAAAACATTAGCGGCCTCCTTTGTAACACTCTGTGACCAAGCGTAGCTGTCCAATTTTCACCACGTCCAACCCCACCAGATTGTCGTATACCTCGGCGATGGCATCAAAGACTTTCCTTACCGATTTCAGTTCGTGCAAGAGAGTCTCTGCCACCGTGCAGACTTTGACGTTGTCCATTTTGATGTTGCGAGCAATCAGCAGACGTTGAATCGAAGGAATGAAGCGAGGGGTGAGGAGTCTTTTTCTGATGCTGTAATAATTTTCAGCTTAAAAGTCATCCTCCAAGACCAACACGTTCTCACTCCCAACTCGTCAAATGTGTGACGCATGGTCAGGCTCCCTCTTCTTCACTTATCAACGCGCAGGGTACCCCCCTCGCGTCGAGAATTGACGTGCAGGGTCCTCTTATTGAATACTATACTGATCCCTAAACGTTGTTTATTGACGACAAGAGATTTCCGCGGAAGAGCCTGTTGTCCGTATATTTATACATTTCCAAAATCACATTGTAGTGACGTGTACTGAACACAATATATTATATAATGTAAACAAATACTTGAGAAACAGCAGATACAGCAGATAAATTAAATACAGCTATTACTTTTGTATCGTTTATTGTATTTATGGAGGGAGAGGTGTATGCTGGGTAATGGCACAGCTAGCGACTGGGTGACTTTATCCACCCGCTTCGGATGTTATCAGTACATACAAGGGGCGTTATTAGCAGAAATCAGTCCCATAGATATGGGCCATCCACCTGCTAGATTGTTCAGAAGGTTGTTATCATCCATCCAGATGGAGGATCAGTAACAGGAGCGTGGGAAGACTCCAGAATCCACTCTGGCTGGAATCCGGTGGATACAGCAGTGTTACAGGTAAGACCATTTAAACGGACAGCATTTATAGAATGACTATTAAAAGTCAGCGAGTGTCAATAATGTTAATGTGGTTATGTTAGTAATACACCGAGTGCTAATATAACAGCTTTAAGATGCATTTGTAGATATTATTACGTGTTTTACCGTCTTTATGGTGCTAGCTTAAAGTTACGGTGTAAACATTAGCTTATGTTGTAGTAAAGCTGTTACTGTTTAAACGATGTTGGGACAGAAATATTAGCTTCTGTCATGACTGATGAAGTTACTAGTTAATAAAGTTTCCAGTAAAGTGATTAATCGCAGCCACAGATTGACAGTAAATATCCCGATTAGCTTCAATGCATCTGTAATAAATATGTGCAAGTTTCAGTGCTTCGAATCCACACCATAAAGCTTATCTCCCTTATCTTCGAAAAAATGGCTTGAGACAATGTCTTCTTTAACATTAATATGTGTTTATTAATATGTGTTCCAATCATTCTCCGCTGTACTGTACCAAGTTGTATGACGTGAAAAAAAACATGTGGCCGTGAGGTCTTCAGACACATCTAGAACCTAGTCCTCTAGTTTCTTTCAGCAGCTCCTCCTTCTAGCTTCAACTCCCTCTTGACCTGTAGACACCAGCAAAGCAGGGGATCTCAAAGTACGCAAACAAATTAATGATGTCCACATCTTTCTACTAGTCACTGAAAATATGTCTCCTTTGAAGACTGATTAGACTAGACTGGGGATTTCCAAGTGATGTCCATCTTCAGATTCACTTTCAGAATCTGAAGACTTTAGAATGATTCTGGGCTTTGATTTGTTTTTTGATTGACTGATTTCAAAATTATCCTCATAGTATAAGACTTCCTCTCTTCTTCCTATCTTCCGCTTCCACATTGCTGTGTGCCTGTCTCTCTTCAAACATGAGCTCTAAAGTCGTCTGACAGCTAAATCCTTTGGTTATGTTAAGGGTGAAAGACTGTACTGTGATGTAGAAGTATTTATCTCTTCTGGCATAACCACTTGATGTGCAGGTGTGAGGTATATAGAGCTAGAAAATATGGAAAAACAAATTGGTTTGCAGATGATGGAGGTTAGAGTGCAAATGTAAATGTGTTGGGTATAGTAGCATATGTCCTCAGTTATTATTTTTACTTTGTAAATATTTGTCACAGAAAAAAAACCTAAAGCTAAACATAATTTGACCCAAATACCATACAAGGGCTAAACCAGTTGTTTACTAAATGTCGAATGTGTTTATGCAGGCGCAATGTTTAGTTTGAAAAACGAAATCATCATGAATGTCAGTTATATATTTGTTTTACATGTTACTGAATGAAAATATTACATCGATTATTATAAAAAGTTTCCAGGCCTCCACCAATGTAATTATTAATCCTTATGAGTAGTAATATACGTAGCTATGGCTTTTTTGCCCCCCACACCCCACCTCTCACCCCACCCCCCACCCCCAACCCTGCTCGTCCATGTGAGTGCGTGTACGCGTGTACGGGCTTTGCACATGCATGTAAGTTCAGGGGGTCATGTGAGATCACATGTGTTTAACAGCGTTTTATTTAATGAAACCACTATGTGTTTTAATTAAACTGTTTTTAAGGATTGTATAGATCTCAGCGCTCTGTTCTTTACACATAGATGATTTAATTTAACTAGTTTAGGAGAATTTCACATTCTTTTGGCACTCTGAAAGACACAGGGCCTAGTAGTTTTTAAACAGAGTGCCGCAAATAACAGGTATCCCTTTAGAAATAAACTTTTCTTGTGATACTTCTAAAAACCGCGTATTCCCACACAGCATTTAATTTAACTAGATTAGGAACGTCGGTATCAACCATGACGAGCAGCCAGGACATCGCCCAAGCCACAGCCGCTCTAGGTACGTCTACAGGCGTATGCACCCGAGGCCCTCATCGTAAAAAGCAACGCTGTGAAAACGCCGTAGATGAGACTGAGTTTAAATTAGAATATCGAGGCAGTAATGGGTATGTGTATACCGTTAAATATACCAGCGGAGCAGTTATACTTCGTGTAGATTGTGGTGAGGGAGTGTTTTGGGGGGAGTCACAAGTCATGTCTACTAAAAACTGGAAACTCTTTCGCACTGTTGTTTGTGCGGACTTGGACAATGTGGGCTTCCCAGAGATGCTGTATGTTTCCCAGTGGAACAGTCCAACAGGCCCTGAGCTTTACAGGGTCGAGGCTGATCGTTTTAACCGCAGCCCCGATGACTTTATTTTTCTCAGTGTATGTGATGACAGGGAAAGTTTTATACCTGCCAGAGGGGTTGAAAACTGGAGGTTAAATCCTTACCCTCTGAGCATAGAAGAGAGCACTACATGGTTTAAGGACATGTTTTTTATACAGTGGTGCGACTGGAGAGCTATGCTGCGTCTGTTTAGCCAGATTGACGACACCATCAAGAGGGATAGTCTCAACACTGCGTACAAGGGTATTAGAAAACGCCTTGTTTTTGATGATTTTGCGACTTGTCCGAAGACTGGTATGCCTTCTACCCTGTGCAAACCTAAAATCATAAGGCCGTCTGACAACTAAATAAACCATATATGGGCAGCACGGTGGCACGGTGGTTAGCACTGTTGCCGCACAGCAAGAAGGTCCCGAGTTCAATTCCACCATCAGGCCGGGGTCTTTCTGTGTGGAGTTTGCATGTTCTCCCCGTGTTTGCGTGGGTTCCCTCCGGGTACTCCGGCTTCCTCCCACCGTCCAAAGACATGCAGTTTGAGGGGATAGGTTAATTGGATAATCTAAATTGCCCATAGGTGTGAGTGAATGTGAGTGTGAATGGTTGTCTGTCCCTGTGTGTTAGCCCTGTGACAGACTGGCGACCTGTCCAGGGTGTACCCCGCCTCTCGCCCTATGACAGCTGGGATAGGCTCCAGCGCCCCCCGCGACCCTGAAAAGGATAAGCGGAAGTGAATGGATGGATGGATGGATGGTAGGTGAAATATGTGTGTGTGTGTATCTATGCAACAAAATACAACATCTTTTTATTGTTCTCATTTTCAGAGGGAGACATGCTAGCATGGGACCTCTCAGACTAGCCAGACTCCCCACCACCAGCGTTGCTAATCCAGACCCCACCACCTCCTCCCCCCTCTCCACAGTTGCTGCAGGATCCTACAGGATCAGGTCCGTTTGAGGAAACCATTATCGACATCAAGCTTGCAACCAACCACCTGGTGATGTTGGCGCTAAACGCCTTTCTACAGGAAACATGCTACGGATGTCAAACGGCTCAACCCAGTCAACTGCAACACAGCTGCTTGCTCGAATTGCCCGAGTATTACTTTGACACCCACTATGATGATGTGATGCTAAGGCTCAAGACATTCTGATTCATCCCCGCCATACGCCTGTTTGTACGCTCGTACACAGTCGATGGGACTGGAACACAATTCAGCAGGATTGCAGAACACACCATGACTGAACTGAGATCATCACAACATATAGTATGCGCAATTAACGACAATATTGCACTGCTGTTAGAAGCAAGTCGTTATGCCCGTCGTGTTAAACCAGTCATGCTTCACATGATTGGTAACTACTGGGCTGGGAGACATCTGGTTTAATGTGTGTTGTTCAGTATTCATCGTCTGTGTGAATGAAATAAAAAAGACATGTTAACACCAACATCTTAGTCATTTGTGGCCTACTTTGCTTCCCGCACAGAGCGTTTCTGACCTACGGGCGCTGCTTATACAATAGAGAAAAGCAACAATACAGCGTGTTTCTCTGCTCCAAGACATCCGCGGGTCTTTCACACGGTAAGCATGTCTGTTATACCCAGCGCATAAATGTCTGTATGTCAGTGCTGATTATTCAAACCCTGTTTAAAATGTGACACATATGTTGTCCGAAAACAATTCCTCTAAATTTGCAAAGTTACTGATTTAAAACTATATTTTCGAATTTTTAGTTGCATGTCAAACATATGATAGACTCTTAAGCATATTTATATAGCTACATTCACAATGGTATAACCATGCACCAATGCACTTTAATGCAAGCCTCTGAACTGTATGTTGATAAGTACATGAAGTGTACCTCTACCTCTATAGCTGAAGCAGGTGAAAACCTGGCCAGCAGGAGCCACCTCTGCTCTTCAGGACTGTTTTGAGAGCACTGACTGGAACATGTTTAGAGAGGCTGCAACTTACGGTGACTTCACTGACTTGGAGGAGTACACGTCATCAGTGTCCAGCTACATCAACAAGTGCACCGATGACATCACTGTCTCCAAGACCATCATCTCACGACCCAACCAGAAACCGTGGATTACTGCGGAAGTGCGTGCACTTCTGAGGACCCGAGACTCTGCCTTCAAAGCGGGTGATAAGGTGGCGCTTAGTAGAGCTAGGGCCGAACTTTCTCGGGCCATCAGAGAGGCCAAGCGTGCACACACCCAGAGAATCCACAACCACTTCAAGGACAGCGGCGACACACGGCGCATGTGGCAGGGCTTACAAGCCATCACTAACTACAGGACGACATCACCTGCCTGTGATGGTGATGGCTCCCTCCCAGATGCGCTGAACAACTTCTACGCTCGGTTCGACAGGCAGAACGACGTGGCGGCGAGGAAGTCCACCCCTCCTCCGAACGATCAGGTGCTGTGTCTCACTACAGCTGAGGTGAGGAAAACTCTACGCAGAGTCAACCCACGTAAAGCTGCTGGACCAGACAACATCCCAGGCAGAGTGCTCAGAGAATGTGCTGAACAGCTGGCAGATGTTCTCACCGACATCTTCAACATCTCTCTGAGCAGTGCCGTCGTTCCCATGTGCTTCAAGGCCACCACCATCGTCCCCGTGCCCAAGAAGTCTTCTGTGTCCTGTCTCAACAACTACCGTCCTGTTGCACTTACACCCACCATCATGAAGTGCTTCGAGCGGCTCGTCATGAGACACATCAAGACCCTGCTGCCCCCCTCACTGGACCCACTGCAATTTGCATACCGCCATAACCACTCAACGGATGACGCCATCTCCACTGCACTCCATCTTGCCCTCACACACTTGGACAAAATGGACAGACACATTCGAATGCTGTAAATAGATTTCAGCTCAGCATTCAACACGATCATCCCCCAACAACTGATCGGAAAGCTGAGCCTGTTGGGCCTGAACACCTCCCTCTGCAACTGGATCCTGGACTTTCTGACCGGAAGGCCTCAGTCAGTATGGATCGGGAACTGCACCTCCAGCACCACCACACTGAGCACTGGGGCCCCACAAGGCTGTGTGCTCAGTCCTCTGCTGTTCACACTGCTGACTCATGACTGTGTAGCAACACACAGTTCAAATCACATCATTAAGTTCGCTGATGACACGACCGTGGTGGGTCTCATTAGCAAGAACGATGAGTCAGCGTACAGAGAGGAAGTGCAGAGGCTAACGGACTGGTGTAAAGACAACAACCTGTCTCTGAATGTTGACAAGACAAAAGAGATGGTTGTTGACTTTAGGAGGACACGAGGCGACCATTCACCGCTGAGCATCAACGGCTCCTCTGTGGAGATCGTCGACAGCACCAAATTCCTGGGCGTCCACCTGGAGAAGGACCTCGGCTGGTCCCTCAACACCAGCTTCCTGCACAAGAAAGCCCAACAGCATCTCTTCTTTCTGAGAAGACTGAGAAAGGCCCAGCTTCCACCACCGATCCTGACCACCTTCTATAGAGGAACTATCGAGAGCATCCTGAGTGGCTGTATCACTGCCTGGTTTGGGAACTGTGCCATATCGGACCGCAAGACCCTACAGCGGATAGTGGGAACAGCAGAGAAGATCATCGGGGTCTCTCTCCCCTCTATTAAGGACATCTACACCACACGCTGCATTCGCAAAGCCACCAGCATTGTGGCTGATTGGACACACCCCTCTCACACACTCTTCACACTCCTGCCATCTGGAAAAAGGTACCGAAGCATTCGGGCACACACATCCAGACTGTGCAACAGCTTCTTTCCACAAGCCATCCGTCTCCTCAACAAAAAGGGACTGGACTGATAAACACACACACACACACACACACACACACACACACACACACACACACACACACACACACACTCTATCACTCAGCTCAACTGAACTACCTCAAAGCATTGAGACTGGACTTACACATCAACCTGTATATGCTCTTTTTGCACAATATTTTTATGTTTACTGTTCCTGCACTACCTACATACCAAGTATGTTTACGGTTTCCTTTGCACTACCTACCTACCAAGTATGTTTAGTGTTTCCTTTGCACTACCTACCTAGTTAGATAGTTTTAGTTAGATAGTTAGTTTTTGTTAATTTATGTTGTAATTTATGTTAGGTCAGTCTGTCCTGTCTCTAGTTAGCTAGTTTAGTGTTTTTCTGTTAATTTATGTTGTAAATTTATGTTGCATGTAGCACCTTGGCCCTGGAGGAACGTTGTTTCACTTCACTGTGTACAAACTGTATATGGTTGAAGTGACAATAAAGCCAACTTGACTTGACTTGACTTGAAAACAGTTTGTATCCGCACTCTGAGGGTCTGCTGAATTGCTTTTAATATGGCACTTTTTACGAACTGCAGATGATGAATTCCTCTTTATTGGAGAAAGTGTCCTTAAGCTATTGTTGCTCATACTTACTGAGTTCCCTAGCTACTTCTTTACTATGTCAGTAAACTTTTTGAAAAGGAAAGTGTTGTAGATTTAAAGAAACATCCTAATTGAAGCAAAAGCAAAAAAAATTGAATGAATTTTATGTGACTGTTCATATTAAAGCCAACAACAAGTGAAAATCCAAAACCGGCTCCAATCCTTTGTATTAATGATCTCCCCCTCTCTCTCTCTCTCTCTTTCTGTGTGTGTGTGTGTGTGTGTGTGTGTGCCCTCACAGAAGGAAGGTCACGGCAGGAGCTTTTTTCAAACGCATTTCCAATCAGTTTTTTACAAGAAGTGTAGCTCATACAATGGTAGGGGAGACCGGGGATAGATGTAACGTGGGTCAGTTGTAACACTTCCAATTTCTCCAATCAGGGCTAAGTTTCAAATTATGTGATTGATCCTGTACATGCCCAATTCAGTTCTGCTATCACATGTGAAAAATCAGCACATTTTTATAAACACAGAGAATTTAACACGAAAAAAAGTAATTTGTATGCCAAAAAGTAAGTTTTTCTACTTTATTTCAATTTCTAATAGTATTATCTGCTTTGCAGTTAAACTCATCAAACTTAAATTATGTTATTTGTATGTCTATGGGGATATATTCTGTGTAGGTCTTTAGTGCTAATGTTTTAGCCATTGACTGTAATCTTAGCTAGTTCATGGCTATAGGAGTCTGGGTCAGTTGTAACAGCAACAGTCTGGGTTAGTTGTAACAATAATGCAGATGTTACAACTTACCAGACTATTACTTTAACTTATATTAAACAAGTTGGGGCAACGACATCAGCAGAGAGAGGTTCACTGGTCGCCTTTGTATATGCGGTTAATGCCATTGGCAACACAATTCCTCCACTGTTTGTGTTCCCACACATACATTATGCAGACCACTGTGTCAGAGATGGACCAGTAGGAAGTATTGGCAGTGGAAATAAATCAGGATGGGTGCAAGAAACAGATTTCCTCATCTTTCTGAAGCACTTTGCAAACCACACCAAGGTAAGCCATGATAAAAAGTAATGGAATTGTGATGCTGGTGAACAACTACATTTTTTTAGCTTCATTGTTATGTTTAAAACTGGTGCAAGAGTTGTAGGTTATAATGCCCACTGAGCCAATGAGGCCAAACTCAAGGAAGACCAACCAAAATTAATGAAATATTCAGTTGCAGAAAATTCCATAATTTGTCTTTTTTGGGGGGTTGGAATATGTTCAAAAGCTAGATTTCTGCATTCTGTCACACACACATAGCTACATAAATGGCTCTATGTGCATTCATGTGTTGAAAAAAGATTACATGTTAATGTTTTGTCAGTACCCTTATTTCATTGTGCTACATTTCACCCCAGGATGTTACAACTAACCCAGACTATGGGGTTAATTGTAACATTTCACTCTTTGTGTTTGAGACCATACCATGCAATGGGTAATTGGGCTGCAGAGAAAATGGCTGCACTATTTAATAGCAGAGACATGTAAATACTTTGCATTACATTTTGAATCCACTACCTTAAAAGAGCTCCAATTTACAGACAGAAATGTCAAAAATGTTACAACTATCCCCGGTCTCCCCTATAAATGTATTCTTTGCGATACTTTATAAATATGAAACTCTAAAGATTTTGAGTTCATGCACATTGTGAATCAAGAATCTAAATATTTGTGTCACAATGATTTCTATAAAAGCATGTTGTTTATGGGGATAATGTGACAAATCTTTTGTGCGTCCTATTAATGATCAATGGTAATTGAAGAGGAAGCTGAACCCCGGCTCTGGACATTTTCATGACAAGTGACAGCGCAGACATCTACTAATGAGAGAACATGTTTTACCATCATAAACACTGTGATATGAAGCATCGTTAAAGTGTCACTTCAGTAATGTTGACTCATGTTTTTTTAATAGATTACTTTAAAACACTAAACTCTAATTTCTGTTTTTTATTTTAAGTTTACAGAATATAACATGTGGTAAGACGATGAGTTTTACTTCTCACTGTCCGTGTTATGTGTATCTATTTATCATGTATGCTACTTTGCTCTGTGGACTGTAAAATGTTTCATTGTGTTCATGAAATAAATCACTCTTTCACTGTCTGAATCTTTTACTGTTTTTCTGCTTTTGTTCACTCCAAGTTTGACAAAACCTACAGATATCCAGAGTTAACTCACTAACAATGTGGAGCAGTCTCACTGTATTTAGCTGCTTTTTCCCTAAACACAACCAACTGAGAGAAACACCTGTAGTCCTCACTTTGGTCATTTTGAACGTTGAAGGAGAATTGTTCCATAGACACCTTATACTAGTGTTTCCTGCACTTAATCCATCACTATTATGTTCTATTTAAATTCAGATTCCTTTTATAGTTTGCAGTGAAATTTGTTAAACCGTTGCTTAATGGGACAGAAGTACACGTCACTCTTTACTAACACATTTGTAGATAAGTTTATTGCTGAACGACACAGCTAGCAGTCTCACTCACTCTTAAGGTTTTTGAAGTTTTGTGTGTGTGTGTGTGTAATGGTTTAGTCTATCAAACCTTACCCTTTTCTCCCCAGTATCACAACAGTATGACTCCCAAAGTACGGATCAGTAAACAACCAATGATTCTAAAGCCAGAACAGAAAGATACAGTTGGAAGATGCATGATTGCGTTTTTATGATGCATAGTAAAACTACCCCCTCTTCTTCTTCTCTGTGTTGTTGTTGTTCTTGTGTGTGTGTGTGTGTGTGTGTGTGTATGCCTTACAAGTCAAATAATACATTAGCCATACTTAAAAAAACATCTGAATTTCATTTAGAACTGAGATTCTAAGTTGTAAGCAGAAATCTTATGCTCAGCCACAAACATGTTTCCACACTTTCACAATGCTGAGGTGTCAAATCCACAACCCCCAACAAATGGTTTGTTACACGCGGGTGTGAAGGGCAAGCTTTACTTACACAGCCTCACACACAGTAGATTTTTAAAGTTTTTGGGGACAATGGTTTAGCCACAGATGTAACTTCTACTTTTGATAAAGATCACTCCACCTGCATATTTCTTAAGAAATTAAGCATCTTTATTAAGCTCTTATTTATAAATGTCTACACAATAATAGACAACGTGTGCTCTGTGACATTACAGTCTTCTACTTCTGCTTCCATTGGTTTTGCATTTTAAACTCCCAACCTTTCAGGTTGTTATGAACGGCTTATATTTCTAACATTTTGTGATATAAAAGTGAACCATGTGGGGTTTTTTTTAAATTTTCTGTGTGATGGAAGGACTTAAGACACGAGTTATTTAAACAACTCTAAATGACAGTATGATGGCCATGGTACTTTATGTGGGCCAAATATGTTAAGGATAATGTTTATCAATGTAAAATTGCAAAGAACCTTTGAATAGATTATAACATCTTGTAAACAGTTACCTCAGAACCTGTACTGTCAGATCTATGTATGTAAGGTAAAACATTCCACAGTACTTCCACTTAAGTAAGTAACTAAACACATAAAGTCACCCTTACCAATATTCGACTGCTCCTTGAAAAAAGTAGCACAAACAGAAAACTGACTCAGCAATGATAAGTAGAGATACCCGAGACCAATATTCAAGCGGAAGAAAATTAAAAGTTTTGGTTTATGTGGCTTGAAAAATTAAAGAAAGTATGTTTAATAATTCAACAAGACCCGCACCTTCAACACATGTACATTCAAATTTTGGATCAGACTAACATCGCTGTTGTTCAATAGTTTTTAGCCTCTCTCAAAATTCATTTTATGACCTTTATGTTTCCAGCCCATAAGGACAATTACTGCATTTCAAATGCGCGTCCAAAGGCTTTAAACATCCGCTTTGTCTGTAACAACAGCATCAAACTACAGTGTAGAGCTGGGCGATATAAGATTTTTTCATATCACGATATGTTTTTTTCATTTCAGGCGATAACGATATATATCACGATATAAGCCAAATAACTATATTTGTAAGATTTAAATGTGCTGTTGCTCACAAGTAAAATGTGAAATAATCTGCAGCTTGTTTTAATTAAAATATTTATTTCCCATAATAAGTTCAACAGGGTAGATGTACTAAATGAACATGAGACTTCAGTTTCAGATAAATAAAGGCAAATATTGCAAACTACACAAAAGGCAGCTGCTAAAGCGTTTAAGTTTCAAAATAGAACAAACAAAACAGACCACTAAATTGTAATTCCACTTAGAAACAAAACATTAATTCTAAAAATAAATCTTAGGTCGTTTTACAGAAGAACAGACAAAATTGACTAACTTTTGTCAATATCAAATAAACTGAGAACTAAAAGGAAATTCTCAATCTCTCCTTGTTGTATAGCTTAGCTTTTCAAACAGTTTTAACAGTTACTTTAGTCTGACAAAAGCCGAATGACGAATTAGCGCTTTCAGTCAGAGATTGAGCATGCACCGCTTTATTGTATTTCCAGACTTGCTTTCGGCACAATTTACAGTGCGCGCTACTCTGTTTTTGTCAGACTTGAAATAGCCGAAATACCTTCACACTCACGGAACTTCTGTGGCCCTTCCGTTCGACAAGCTCTCCGGCATTGGAACCATCATCTGTTTTTTTCTTCGTAACCTTCGCTCACGCTCTCGGTTGATTTTTCTCTAGTCGGCAAACTCATTTCCTTCATTACCCGGGCTGCACGGCTGCAAAAACAAATACACATGTGCGCCTTGGCGCTTGTGCTGTACGTAACAAGTCACGTGACGTGACGCTGCGGCTGTGATTGGTTCGGCTATGCGCTACTTAATTTGGATTGGCTGTTCTTTTTTTTTTTTTAAGAGGACAAGAGAGATGAGGCCTTTCGCAATAGTTTAATTTTTCTATCAAGAAAAAGTTATTTCGCAATACATATCGTTATCGTTTTATCGCCCAGCTCTACTACAGTGCATTGTTTTTACTAAAATTCAACATTTTTCAGATTAAAATTTGGCTGCTTTTTTTTTTTTTTTTCACTGTAACACCCCCCTCAATGACATTTTTGTGATATTCTTGGAGATTTCATTTTTTATATTTATGCTTTTGGTGTGAGGGTATCTAATATACACGTTGTCACTGTGTTTTTGTACTACCAGCTGTGAGGGCTCTGCTTTTGCTTTGAGCAGTCTGTTTTTTATTTTGTCTCGTGAGTGTGTGTTTTTCAAACGAGATCCTCGTCAGGTTGATTTTGTCACCACAAACTTTGTGTGAAGTTCACAACAGAGCTCAAGAGATTCAAACACACCAGTTTAAGGAGGCAGCGGTTGGACCAGCTGCACAGGGCAGGTGAAGCAGAGAGTGTCGGGGGAGATGTACAACATAAGCAGAGGGAACATTTTACAAGATGATAAATGGCCCATTTAGATGATTAGGATTTGTTGACAACATTACTTAAGTGACACTTTAACGATGCTTCATATCACCGTGTTTATGATGATAAAACATGTTCTCTCATTAGTAGATGTCTGCGCTGTCACTTGTCATGAAAATGTCCTGAGCCAGGGTTCAGCTTCCTCTTCAATTACCATTGATCATTAATAGGGTCCACAATAGATTTGTTACATTATCCCCATAAACAACATGCTTTTATAGAAATCATTGTGACACAAATATTTAGATTCTTGATTCACAATGTGCATGAACTCAAAATCTTTAAAGTTTCATATTTATAAAGTATCGCAAATAATACATTTATACCATCGTATGAGCTACACTTCTTGTAAAAAACTGATTGGAAATGCGTTTGAAAAAAGCTCCTGCCGTGACCTTCGTTCTGTGTGGGCACACACCCACACACACACACACACACACACACACACACACACAGAGAGAGAGAGAGAGAGAGAGGGGGGGATCATTAATACAAAGGATTGGAGCCGGTTTTGGATTTTCACTTGTTGGCTTTAATATGAACAGTCACATAAAATTCATTCAAATTTTTTTGCCTTTGCTTCAATTAGGATGTTTCTTTAAATCTACAACACTTTCCTTTTCAAAAAGTTTACTGACCTAGTAAGGAAGTAGCTAGGGAACTCAGTAAGTATGAGCAACAATAGCTTAAGGACACTTTCTCCAATAAAGAGGAATTCATCATCTGCAGTTCGTAAAAAGCGCCATATTAAAAGCAATTCAGCAGACCCTCAGAGTGCGGATACAAACTGTTTTCAGCTATAGAGGTAGAGGTACACTTCATGTACTTATTAACATACAGTTCAGAGGCTTGCATTAAAGTGCATTGGTGCATGGTTATACCATTGTGAATGTAGCTATATAAATATGCTTAAGAGTCTATCATATGTTTGACATGCAACTAAAAATTCGAAAATATAGTTTTAAATCAGTAACTTTGCAAATTTAGAGGATTTGTTTTCGGACAACATATGTGTCACATTTTAAACAGGGTTTGAATAATCAGCACTGACATACAGACATTTATGCGCTGGGTATAACAGACATGCTTACCGTGTGAAAGGCCCACTGATGTCTTGGAGCAGAGAAACACGCTGTATTGTTGCTTTTCTCTATTGTATAAGCAGCGCCCGTAGGTCAGAAACGCTCTGTGCGGGAAGCAAAGTCGGCCACAAATGACTAAGATGTTGGTGTTAACATGTCTTTTTTATTTCATTCACACAGACGATGAATACTGAACAACACACATTAAACCAGATGTCTCCCAGCCCAGTAGTTACCAATCATGTGAAGCATGACTGGTTTAACACGACGGGCATAACGACTTGCTTCTAACAGCAGTGCAATATTGTCGTTAATTGCGCATACTATATGTTGTGATGATCTCAGTTCAGTCATGGTGTGTTCTGCAATCCTGCTGAATTGTGTTCCAGTCCCATCGACTGTGTACGAGCGTACAAACAGGCGTATGGCGGGGATGAATCGGAATGTCTTGAGCCTTAGCATCACATCATCATAGTGGGTGTCAAAGTAATACTCAGGCAATTCGAGCAAGCAGCTGTTTTGTAGTTGACTGGGATGAGCTGTTTGACATCTGTAGCATGTTTCCTGTAGAAAGGCGTTTAGCGCCAACATCACCAGGTGGTTGGTTGCAAGCTTGATGTCGATAATGGTTTCCTCAAACGGACCTGATCCTGTAGGATCCTGCAGCAACTTTGGAGAGGGGGAAGGAGGTGGTGGGGTCTGGATTAGCAACGCTGGTGGTGGGGAGTCTGGCTAGTCTGAGAGGTCCCATGCTAGCATGTCTCCCTCTGAAAATGAGAACAATAAAAAGATGTTATATTTTGTTGCATAGATACACACACACACACACATATTTCACCTACCATTTGGTTTATTTAGTTGTCAGACGGCCTTATGATTTTAGGTTTGCACAGGGTAGAAGGCATACCAGTCTTCGGACAAGTCGCAAAATCATCAAAAACAAGGCGTTTTCTAATATCCTCGTACGCAGTGTTGAGACTATCCCTCTTGATGGTGTCGTCAATCTGGCTAAACAGACGCAGCATAGCTCTCCAGTCGCACCACTGTATAAAAAACATGTAGTGCTCTCTTCTATGCTCAGAGGGTAAGGATTTAACCTCCAGTTTTCAACCCCTCTGGCAGCAATAAGACTTTCCCTGTCATCACATACACTGAGAAAAATAAAGTCATCGGGGCTGTGGTTGAAACGATCAGCCTCGCCCTGTAAAGCTCAGGGCCTGTTGGACTGTTCCACTGTTAAACATACAGCATCTCTGGGAAGCCCACATTGTCCAAGTCCGCACAAACAACAGTGCGAAAGAGTTTCCAGTTTTTAGTAGACATGACTTGTGACTCCCCCCAAAACACTCCCTCACCACAATCTACACGAAGTATAACTGCTCCGCTGGTATATTTAACGGTATACACATACCCATTACTGCCTCGATATTCTAATTTAAACTCAGTCCCATCTACGGCGTTTTCACAGCGTTGCTTTTTACGATGAGGGCCTCGGGTGCATACGCCTGTAGACGTACCTAGAGCAGCTGTGGCTTGGGCGATGTCCTGGCTGCTCGTCATGGTTGATACAGACGTCATCCTGCACTCCTTAGTTAGAGGTGTCTGTGTTCCTTAGGTCACTCTGTTGGTGTTCCAAATTGGTAAAGAGTCCGTTTTATATGTATAAGCGCTAGACCAGACCACTAGGAGGTGTCATTACCATCCGGGGTTGGTCATGGTTTCAGTTGACCACTGACATGGTGAGATAAAGGAACTGTTTGTAATGAAAAAAAGGTGGAAACTATGGAACTACAGTTGGGATGTGTGAGTGCTGGGATGCTCTTGATAAGGAAGCCGCTTTTATTGTTTTATGACTTGTTTTGCTGGCTTTTGGGCCCCTACCTGTAACCCCTCTGTCTAATAATCAAGTCTTACTGTTGCAGAGTGTGGCTAGTTAAGAATATGTAGTTTTTAGAAGTATCACAAGAAAAGTTTATTTCTGAAAGAATACATGTTGTTTGTGGCACTCTGTTTAAAAACTATTAGCCTCTGTGTCTTTTCGGAGCGCTAAAGAAAAGTAAAATGCTCCTAAAGCAGTTAAATCATCTATGTGTAATCATTGAGTCTTACTGTTGCAGTGTGTTTGTGACTAGTAGATAATTATAGGGCTAGTTGCATTAAAGGAACATTGGGGGTTGATACAGTGCTAGTGTGGCTATGTGTGAATATGTGTTTTTTTAGAAGTATCACAAGAAAAGTTTATTTCTAAAGGAATACATGTTGTTTGTGGTACTCTGTTTAAAAAACTATTAGCCTCTGTGTCTTTCAGAGCCAAAGAGCCATAGCTATATTACTACTGTTATGATTGGCAAATAAAAGTTTGCTGGTTCAATTCCAGATGGTTCAGTTTCCTAGGAAGGGCCTCTGGCGTAAAGCGTAAATCAAACATGCAGAGCTACCAAAGAGAGCAGCAACAAATAGCTTTTTCATAATAACATGTTTAGTGTTTAAACTTCAGCAATCTGAATACCTGTCCATAACAACTACTCTTTAACTCATCAACAAAAGGTTAAACAAAAACTTGTCTCTTAACATGTAAAAACAGTGAACATGACAAGATCAACCAGCTAATAGTTGTGTATTTAAGAAATGTTTGCACGTAAAGTAACAGATCTCTGTGGCATGCTTTCCACTAAGAAGAATTGCCTTTTGTCTGCACCCTAAAAATTGTGCAAACATTTGTCTGTTCTTTTCCGTGGAAAGGAGGGTATAATAAATAAGCTAAGACTTTGAAAAGTTGCCAGTAAGAGTGCACAAACAAGTTAAAGTTGTTTTTCCATTAGATGGCCGTTTGTGCTGACATTGTGTCTCTCTCATTACCATGCCTGGAGTGCTTCACCCCACGTTCAGCAACCTGGGGCTGCATGCTAAGCAGAGGGAAAGACGCCAAGGACTAGTGCAGGGCTCGGACACCTGCGGCTCCGGAGCCGCATGCCGCTCTTTAGTCCTTATAGTGTGGCTCCGCGTGGTTTAAGAAAATAAATTACAAGCATTTAGCTGAAGTGTATTTTATTTGTGTTTAGTTCTTTTTTAACTTGTAGTTCTAAATTGGAAGATCATTCTGATATTGAAATATAAAAATTATATTCTATTATTTTTTTCATCGGTCAAAATAAGCGTCACACCCGCCGAAACGCCGTGCATTTATTGAGACTTTCAACCCCAGGTAGGCCAATTATGGTTCTTTGGAGCCACATTATGTCAGCAGCTGTTCTCCACCGTGAACTATGTTAAAAACAAACACTGCTCACGCCTCACAGATGACAGCTTACAGTCCTGCGTAAAGATGAAAGTGACTTCGCACAGCCCCGATTTGCAGACGCTGTGCGCAGAGGTTGAGGAGCAGAAGTTACATTGTAAACATACCACGGCAGACCCGCTGCTTTTCAGCATCTCTTTATTGAACACTTTTCACACACAGTTGCTGACGCATACCAACACAACAGCATAGATGGCACAGATGTTAAGGCGGCGAGGCATGATTGCGGGTGCCGCTCAGGTGCGTCCACCTACCCTGAAGCGGCGTTGCAGACGACGCCCCACCACACACATTAACCAGGTAAAATACATATTTAGGCAGAATTTTGGAAATATCTAGTTTTCATTTTTTAGCAGCATAGTGCTTTTTTTCCAATTAGTTTTTAAAAGCCTGGCCAAGGCTCCAAAAGCCCAAAGGCGATATAAGGGTGGCGGCTAACAACGGTTTTTGTTTGCTACATGGATCATTTTAGTTCAGCTGGGTGTCTTTGCTTTTGTTATATTTCTTTAAGAGTTCAAAATGTGTTAATTACATAAATAAAATGTAATTCTTTCTGTAGCACTTCATGGATTTCATAAGCAACACACCTTAGTTGTTCACACAAAGCATAAAGGTAAAAAAAAATATATACAGTGTTATCTTCATTTTAGATGTCAAAAAGTATTTGCGGCTCCCAGTGTTTTCTTTTGCATGGAAACCAGGTCCAAATGGCTCTTTGGGTGTTAAAGGTTGCAGACCCCTGGACTAGTGAGTGTCAGAACCACTATCCAGGATGAGTCAAACAAGATCCATGGGGTAAGAAGATGGCCACAGTCTAACATGTGATTCCAGCACATAACAGCAGGGTGCAAGATGCTAGCAGGCAGGGCATACATGGAAGGCCATAACTGAGTATCCAGAAAAGTATATAGGAACATCTGTGCTGAGTATGGCCTGGTAGACCTGAGGTCAAAATGGGACACGTCCCCTAGGGTGGTTTTGAATGAGGTAAGATCCTGTGGGACTTCCAGATACAGACAGACAAACTTGTGATATCTAACGAACTGTCAGAGGAAGATGGATGATTGGAAGGAGGTGACTAGAATCAGTCTGCATGGATTTAGATGGCTATTTGGGCCCTCATCCTGGCTGGGGTTTATAAGTCAAGGGATGAATAAACAGCAAAGCTATGGGCTTCAATGGCTCTCGAGTCTCTGCAAACATTTTCACCAGAGTAATAAAATTTGAGTCCCAAAAGGTTAATTCTGTTCATCTAGCTTTTTTGGGAGAGACATTTTAAGACAATTTAACCAACTTTGGCAAGGACTGTCTAAAATTTGATAAGAGCTGAGTACTGTTAGATCCGAGAGACACAAGGTAGCAGCTCCATAAGAAATGCACCTAAGAAACGAACATAACAGGTTTAATCACTCTCATTCCTGCATTTTGAGCCTGGAGAAAGGAACTCCCACGGGTACATATGCAACAGTTCCCACATGTAATGCTCAATCTTGTCACTGCACGCTCTTTTTGTAAATGCTGGCAGCACATTGTGTTTGCCAAAAGCCAGTTTGTAATGGCACAACATGTTCTAGCCTTAAAAGTTCCTGTCTGCACGCAGTTCCCAGTGAACAAACACAGTTTAACCCGAAGGATAAAGCAAGCTGAGTTTTGCGTGACAGTTTGTGGGCAAGTTAGAACATGTGACTTCAGTGTGATGAGAAAACAGAGGTGCAAAAGCAGTCAGCAGCCTGGTCTTGTGACCTGCAGAAACTTTAAAACACAGATATTTGGCAGCATTAGTTATGGCAACATTATTATAGCATTAAATGTTAATATACACACGTGCTATCTTAGCTTGTAAATATGACTGGACCATTTAACAGGAAATAATCAGAATCAGAATACATTATTAATCCCCAAGGAAATTATGTGGCTGTTCCAGTGCAACAAGAACAGTAACAGACTGAACTAATTGTATATTACAAAGTTACAAATTATTTAAAAATCACTCTAATATATAATAGCAGGATTTACTGCAAGATTCAGTGACAGAAAGTGTTCAAAGGTAGTTTCTCTTAAACATTAACAATTACAAGAGTTTAAAACTGAGCACCTTTGAATCAACACTCCATCAACCAGCATTGCAAATTTTCTTAAATACATATTGCAAGTTAAATATATTTGGACAAATACTACATGTGGTTGATATTGTTTGCCAATAAAAATCTAACTATACAGTATAATATATAATAAACTATCTGACAAAATATTTGTTTTAAATACATACAAACATAAAGTCACGGGTCACAGCCGGTTATCTACTAATTGGCGGGTTAGTGAGATCCCTGGCTGTTCCACTCTACATGCCAAATATTCCGACAACATACTAATCCAAATTGCTCTTAATTGCATTCATTTGAGTATTAATGTCTGTGAATGTTGGATAGTAAGCACTTAAGCATAAAAAAAAGTCCTGGTGTACATCGGTAAATGATGTATACTGTATAGAATAGATTAGAATGCATTGTATTGTTACTATACACATGCACAATGAGATACAGAGCATCTCCTTCTGAGTGCAGACATGTGGGAATATAAAGGGGGTGAGGTGCACAGTTCTGCAGCACTATATACATATACAAAAAAATATGAAAAGTATTCAAAAAATATCAAATATACCAATATAAAATCCGAAAAAAAATAAATAGCTTTATATATTTACAGTCAGGGTTATTGCACATAAATGTGTTACTGCTGCGCTGGCAGACCGTGGTGATGAGGGGGAAATCAGGACCCAAAATGCAGGAGTCTTTGGTGCAGAAAGTCGCACGTAAATTAAATATTGCACAATGGTGATAGTAGTTGTGTAGTCTGTGTATAGAGGAAAGTCCTTGGATAGCAGAAAATCAACTGTCGACCTGTGTCGTCAGTGCATGTGTGAGTTCAGGGTGGTTATGGCCTTTGGGAAGAATCTATTTGTGAGTCTGTGGGCCTTTGTGCTGATACACCTGTAGCGCTTCCCTGAGGGAAGCATGTTGAACAGGACAAAACCAGGGTGGGAGCTGTCTTTGATGATGTTTGCTGCTCTGCTGAGGCAACGGGAGGAATGAATGTCCATCAGGGAGGGGAGAGGGCAGCTGATGATCTTCTGTGCTGCCTTGACTACTCTCTGAAGCCTCGCTTTATCTGCCTTGGTGCAGATGCCGTACCATACTGTGATGCAGTATGTCAGTGACTCTCAATGGAAAACGTTCTTTGAAAGGTCATGTAGAGTAGAAAAGTCCTGTAACCAGCCCATTTAAAAAGACAGGTAAAACCAAACCTCTCAAATTTGGACTCATCAGACCAAAGCGCAGATTTCCACTGCTCTAATTGTGTTTCTTGGCCCAAACAAATCTCTTCTGCTTGTTGCTTTCCTTAGGAGTGTTTTTTAGCAGCAATTTGACCATAAAGGTCTGATTGACACTGTCTGCTCTGAACAGCTGATGTGGAGATGTGTCTGGAACTCTGTGTGGTATTTGTCTGGGCTATAATCTGAGATGCTGTAACTTGCAAAAACTTGCAATTTTTGAGACTGGCCACTCGGATGAATTTATCCCCAGCAGCAGAGGTCACTCTTGGTCTCTTCTCTCCTGGGGCGGTCCTCATGTGTGACAGATTTGTCGTTTTGCGACTGCACTTGGGGTCACATTTGAAGTTTTAGCAATTTTCCACACTGACTGACCTTCATTTCTTAAAGTAATGATGGACTGTCATTTCTCTTTACTTAGCTGATTGGTTCTTGCCATAATATGAATTCTACCTGCTGTCAAATAGGGCTGTCAGCTGTGTACCAACCTGACTTATGCACAACACAACTTATGGTCCCAACCCCATTAAGAAAGCAAGAAATTCCACAAATGATCCCTGACACGGCACACCTGTGAAGTGAGAAGTATTTGAGGTGACTACATTATGAAGCTCATTGAGAGAAGGCCAAAGGTTTGCAGTGCAGTTAACAAACAGTGACTACTTTGAGGAATCTATATTATAAGACATATTTAGAGTTATGCATATTTTTGTCTTTGCTACATAATTCCATATATTTAGCTTAACATATTTGGTGTCTTTATTTTGTATCTACAATTTTGAGAGTATTAAAAATAAAGAAAAAAAACATTAAATGAGAAAGTGTGTCCAATTTTTTTGACTTGTAGTTTAAATAGTGTTTTCATGCATTAGTAAAATGAGTAACATGCATTAGTCATGTAAATATATATTAAAAACTCACAGAGCATCCAGTATGATATGACCTCTGCCCTGTTACACTGTAAAGAAAAATTGTAATATAAAAGTATTTTACAGTTTTGTACTGTTGTTCTAGAATATCATTAAATTCACATAAATAGACTGTGATTTTACATTTCAAATGTAAATTAACGGAAAATCACTGTAAATGTAATAAAACATAATTTTCTTGCTTTTTAAATGTATTTGTCTGTACATATGCATATTTAGATTGTTAAAATACATTCACAAATGTATCATAATTTCAAAAATATTTGTCCATTATTTGAAAGATTGAACTGTTAAATTCAAATGCAATGCTATGGAAAAATATATTAAATGATTTGTATAAACTTTTTGTACATCAAATAATTATTATTATCATTGTTGTTTAGGGCGATCGTGGCTCAAGAGTTGACAGTTCACCTTGTAATCAGAAGGTTGCCAGTTCGAGCCCCGGCTCGGACACTCTGGGTCGTTGTGTCCTTGGGCAAGACACTTCACCTACCACCTACTGGTGATGGCCAAAGGGGAATTATAAAGTGGAATTGTAAAGCGCTTTGAGGATCTCATAAAGCACTATATGAATGCAATCCATTATTATTTAAACCAACTGTTAACTTTATATTTCTGTACATTTAAGTATTATTATTCATATTGCCGCATTCATTGACCTTGTTTATAGGTAATTTCATTGTTTAATTACATTAAATTGTTCCTAATTTAATGTTTAAAAGCACGTGAAAGAGGCAAAATCCCATGTGAAATTAGGGCAACAAACTGTATTGTCATTACTGAAAATAACCGTATTTTCATGGGGAAGTTATTTTCTGTTATTTTATGGTATTATTTTGGCGCCCCAGCTGCCGGAATATTACTGGGTTTTTTTAGGATTTTTTTTTTTTTTTTTTTTTACGGTGTACCAAATCTGAAAAGGGGACAGTGCACATTGTTTTTTCCTTTTAATGATACCTCAAGGCTTATCTTTACTCCTAGAGGACAATTTGAGCTGGAAAATGAAAGCGTCAATAGATAAAACTTTGCCACACGCCCACAGACACCCCCCCCCCTTCATAGTTTTTTATGCAGATTTAGTAAGTCTCTAGATACTGTGCCGTTTTTTTATTTTTCTGGTCACCTTGCATAGCAATACCAACAATAGCCATTAGATGGGAGCAGAGCAAAGGTTTTTTCTCAAATACTGATCTGTGATCTTTACCAGATAACCCGTCATCACCAAACTATCTAAAGAAAAACAGCTTTAGCATTGTGGAGGTCTGTGTGTACTCAGCCAGAGTTTGCGGAATATATCAATACCATATACCTGTAAGTAAAAAAGCTTTATGTTGTATAAATGTTTACTTTATCAAAAGCAATTGTTGTCAGGGATTAATACTTAACATTTCTAATTTTGATAATTTATGAATGAAAGTGCAGTGGGAGAGGGTCACCGAATGCTGGCCATAAGGGAAGGTCCATACACATTGCAGTTCTCCTTTTTTGTTAGTTTTGGGCCTAGAATAGAATTTAGATCAGGGAGTATCTCCAGATCAGGTTGAGTTTCTGGATGGCATCTGGATCAAAAAGTTGAAAATCAGATTTGATATTCTTCACAAGAAATAAAGACTATTTGTGCACCACCTCACTTGCCTTCATTACCATAGCATCACTAACACCCACTGAGCTCCTGTCATCTGCTTTCACACAGTCTGACCAAACAAATATAGAAAGTCTTTGGCTTTATTGAGTAGACGTGGCTGTAGCATTAAACAAGACACCACTTTTTCACTGTTGGGCAATCAACCATATTTCAGTTACAGACATGCACAGAGTCATGCTTCACAGGTATATTTGACAGCTGACCACAAGCTTAGTGTGCCTGTTTCAGAAAAAAAAAAGTTTAAAAACACTTTAAGATTAGAAGTTAACCACAGTGAGTGTCTTTGAAACCCAGTGCAGCTCTTTTCTTATAACAGCATTCATACACTTGTAAAAACACAAAGACAGTTAAGTTCAACATCTAAATAACAAACATGTGCTTTGGTTAGTATTCAAACTTTATATATACTAAGAACCACATGGGTCTGGCTTGCATCTGTAGCTAAATGAATGCACACAAGCTATATCAATTTATAGACATGCACACCAAACCTGATCTGAAAATGTACTGTACAGCTTGTTCAAGTACAAGCTGGATAAACCGCTGCTCACTGTAAGGCATAAAGGAAGTGCAGAACAAAAAGAAACTAAGCTATTTTCTTTTCAGCATATCAGACAACAATGTGCTCTTGAATTTAAACATTGGTTTTCTTTTGTGAGTCAATTAATGATTTTCTGCTATAGGTTGGTAGGGACCCACTGAGGGCATTTCTGCGATGGTTCCTGGTTCTGCTGTGACAACAGGTGGAATTAAATCAGTTGGATGCCACATTTTTGCTTAATAAAATACTTATTTACCTTTGTTGCAAAGTACTTGGCAAAGTTTTTAATATTGCTTAATATAAATATCATTATTAAAACAGGTTTTAATCACAGTTGAGTGTCACACAGGCCTAAAGTCTAGTTATGGGTCTAGAGGACAGTTCACATTCATCTTATGTTGGAAAGACACAGAGACAGGTAACTACAGTAACATCAGTGATGATGTTTGCTGTTCACTATAGTCATGACTAAGTCACAATTTCAGCGGATGGATTTGTTGTATTAATTTTTTGAACTAAGCTAAAAATTTATGATTTTTTGGATGAAAATCAGATCACCCACTTCCACACTGTAGCTCAAATATTTACAGATACTGAATATATATAGTTAAGATTGACTCACTCCACATTAATGCTGTATCTGGCCATATTGTCAGTGAGCAACGTTAGTTAAATTATTTTCCTTGCCCATTCTGATACTCACTTTGAACATCAGTTGATCAGTACACCAAGTCTGCATTTGATATTTATTTTATATTAACTTTTATTAAGGTTAATCATAAAATAATGTTCTTTCTGCAAACGTACCAGTGGCAGAGATGTTGATAATATTGCTTCTTTCCTCCTTCAGTCTCAGTACTTTCAACTGTCAACTGTACAAACAGGTTTAAAGATGCAGAATGATCCTTCTTGTGCTGACTTATTAATTTTGCTACAGCAGTCTGTTTTCATTTTATACACAATAAACGACGCCTTCACAATAAAATGTCACCGTTTATATTTTGAAAGAACTGTAATCTGTTTGGAACAATACAAAGAGAAACTGCATCTGAAAAAAAAGAAGATTCAGTTTATTGTTGAATTCCATCAAGTGATCATTAAACCTAAATAAAATAAAATTATACATGTGCTACATGTCCATGAATAACACATTCACGTGTGTTGAACAAGTAAAGGAATAATTATATTAAATTTGATATTAAAGCAGTTTTCTAAAATATATCATTAGCAATCAATTAATTATTTTATCCACAATCATGTTTATGGTTTGACCATAGTAACATAGGTTTGAAAGATGACTATTTCCCTTTGTTTTTCCGGGTCTCATTTGTAACTAAGAAAGAAACCTAGAAAAAATGACCTGCAGATGATTTAGCTATTATTTAATGTGATCAACAATTGGTTTTAACTGACAAATAATAGAGGATAAACAAAACCGGATAATTCTGAGTTACTTCCATGTTTTCAGTCTCACTCATACCTGAGCATGTTTTTCAAAGCTTTTCTTTCATGTATCTGTCTCTCTTGCTCTCTCTGTAAAGTTTAAGACAAAGTACAGAAAAAAAAATTCTGAACAGTATAAAAAACCATAAAAACCGTATGGCATCAGTTGATAAACAGCAACTTTTAATTTCAAGTTATGATTGATAATTTAAAGTGAGATTTATCTTACAAAAGGTTGGGAGTGATTACAGTTTACAAATTTTATATTTCATTTTCATAGTGTAATTATGATTTCTTGGGCCAGCTGATGGCTTTTTATACGGGGTCTGCATGTTATGTCTATGAACTGATTCTGAGTCTACTCTCCCAGAGTACTCAAAGCACTTTATACAACATGCGTTATTCATCCAGTAACAAAAGCACTTTTTTTTCTATGCTTAAGTGCTTTTTTAGCATTCACACTCTGATGGATGCATCAGAGAGCAACTTGGTGTTAATATCTTGCCCAAGGATCTTTGGCATGCAGACTGGAGCCACCACGGATTGAACCACCAACCTTCTGGTCACCAAATGTTAATGAATCAGCCCTTTTTCATCTGCTTTTATTCCTTAGTGGCTAAGTGTGGTCCTTCCAACTTGCAGGAAGCTGCCCACCTCCACTGATGAGGATGATCTCAGTCCAGGAGGGAAATACAGCAATCTGGTAAGGTGCCAAGGGCATACACACTGGGCTGTGGTGGACTTATCCAATTTATCAAAACCCTGGTCCTGGTTTAGCCTGGGGTGTTGTTCAAGGCAGAGTTGGCGGAGATCAGTGGTTTACATGGGTATGTTCACAAATATCCCATGATGCCTCCACAAGTTGAGGACATGCTACAGACTCATGATAGACTGGCGACCTGTCCAAGGTATACCTTTCCTAGGATCGGCTCCAACCCAACAGCAACACTGAAATCAAGGAGCAAAAAAGAATGAGTGGATGAAATAAATGTAACATTTTGTTTGTTTTATATTTGAATTTTTAGTGTCTATGATACAGTTATGTTACAAAAGACTCATGTACTAACTAATGCCAAGAAACATTGATATCTATTGTAAAACAAGTTTGTTATTAAATGTTATTTTTTGGAACAGTGACTTCAGCTTCACTAGTCATACCCAGACATGAATATTGCCACTCTTACTGAATCAAAAAATCACTTAAAAAGGACCAGAGAAGCAGGTTAAAGAGCAACATGATCATGCCACGATTGAAAAGAAACTAAAGCATGGAGAAACAAAGTCATCTGGAAAGAGTTGCAAAACCATTTTGAAGTCAAAGACTCATTGCCAGGTATCACAAAAAATGGTGTTGCAACCAGTGATTCATCAGTAATTCATTAGTCTCAACCATTCATCACGTATTAGGTGAATACGGAGCATAAGGACTCATTGTTCTCAGTCTTACCTATGGTATTGTAGAATAGCAAGGATCCTCTGCCACAGCTTGGTAGATACCTGGTGAAGCCATGTATGCAACTGTGGTTTTCACTGTTTCTGTTTGAAGAGAGATGAAATTGAATATGTTGGTTAACAAAATTGTATCTAATTAAAACACTTATTTACAACACTTTTCATCACATCTCAGGAATAACATTGTTTTAATTGTGATAATAGGTGCAATAAACAGGGAGAACAATTTACTATCAAAATAATTATTAAAGGAATACAAAATAACAGTTTGTGATTTTAGTGCTATAATGTTGCACTGAAATGTATATAATGGGGTAATCAACAGAGGGAAGACATGTAACAATGCCTACGTAGCAAAACCAATTAGTCATAGTAAAGTATATTTTGGCAACAATGTGATACTATGCTAGCAGCTCATTTCTTTGCAGTATTAGGCAGAAGAATGGTTTTGTGAAACAATCAAAATGGCTGTGCTGAAACATCTTCTGTTAGGTAAAATGCCAAGGTGTTTGGTCGACAGACCAAAGAAGGTGATTAGACTTGATGGCAGAATGAATAAGTGTAGGCGAGCATACAAAGGAAGGGATCAGCAAATAAGAGAGCGGGGAGGGCAGATCGAGGAAACTTAGTGAATCAGGAAGTGCAGAGGATTAGTAAGGAGGAAATGAGGGCAGCTATGAAGATAATGAAGAGTTGAAAGATGAGTGGTACTGATGACACAGCTGTGGGGTTACGGAAAATTCTAGAGGGTAGACCAGATTTAACTAAATATTATGTGCAGAATTACACTATAATATCACAATGATTCTTACCCAGAGGTTGAGTGTCACCCTGGCCCAAAGAATCATAAACTGGATTAGGACACAATTCAACTTCATCTGATGGAGACAAACAGTGGGAGTGAGGGAGGAGAAAACCACAGCAACATCAGTAATTACAACCCATGTCTGCCACTCATCATGAATAATAGGAAAGTATCACACCAGATTACACAGTTATTCTTAAATAAGGTAAAAATAAAATAAAATAAAACAAAATTAAATTAAATAAATAAAATTAAAAAAATAAGTAAATAAAATAAAATAAAATAAAAAGATTTCTTATGAGAAACTTATCTAACGTAACTCTAAAAGTTCTTTATTTGATTCTAATAAAGGGAGGCTTGCTAGTGCACCCTAATAGTAAAGGCATTCTTACTGTTTGTGTTCTGTCCTGTTTGATCTTCTGTTGAGCCTGAACCATATGCCATTGTTGACCAATAGACCAAAGCTGCAGTAAAAAAAAGGAAAAATAACTGCAATAACCAATAATCAAAACAGATGAATAGAGTAGTTAAAGAAACTGAAGAAACATTAGCAACTGAAGAATAAAGCATATATATATTTTCCCCCTTTTTTACCTCTGTACCAATCTTTGCGGAAGTGATAGAGTCCCACCACTGCAATCAGAGTGCTCAGTAAAATAGTGGCAACGATCCAAGGTGTAGTAGCGGCACAGTGACTCCTCTTGTTGTGACTGTCTAGATAAGTTGTTGAATTGACATTTGGTGAGTTTGAAGAAAGATTAAGTATAAATTTCACTAATAATAATTTCGCACTTGCATGTTTTAAATGTTACATCTCTTGTACCAAAGTCCTCTAAAAGGTTCAAAGATCCTTCTTCAATAACTGATGATTAACCCCACAAAGAAACAAACATATTGAAAAGCTTTGCAAATATTTGCATCACACATATGTATAATTATTTTGAAACATTGCTGTTTCTCACCTATGAGACATGGCAGATAGACAGACAGCCAGCTCTCTGGTGATTCTCCACCTCCTGAGATCTTGCACTTGTAAAGTCCTTCATCAGACTTTAAAACTTTGTGGATGGTCATGCTTCTTGAGGAGCTGCTGCTGTTGTGAACTCCATTTTTGTAGAAATCAGCTGCGGTATTGGATGAAGACGTCTTGTTTCTGCAGCGCAGAGTCACAGCTTCTCCCTCCATCACAGGAACAGCAGGAATCTCCAGGATCACAGAACCAGCTGAATGACAAGTGATTTCAAGTTATAAAATGTTGAACTTGTGTTTGTTTGTGACAAAATACTGCCTTCACTAAATCATACCAGTGACAGTGATGTTGATAATGTTGCTTCTCTTCCCTCCTGCTGTCCCACACCAGTATTCTCCACTGTCACTTGCATAAAGAGGATGAATGGTGCACTTTGATTCTGTTGTTATTACTGTTGTTTTCTTAGTGGTTTTGTTGCATTGCTCTACTTCCTCCTTCACCTTATATAATACATCTCCATGAGAAGGCTCTTCACAGTAAAAACTAACTGACTCATATTCAAAAAACTGGGATTTGTTTGGATCAATACGAAGAAAAATTGCATCTGAGAAAAAAATGACAAAATACAAAAAAAGATTCAATGTTATTGCTGAAATAACAAAGTGCTGGACTTAAGTTGGAACCTTTCCCAGCAGTCTAAAGGCCAGAGGCGGGGTACACCCTGGACAGATTGCCAATCTGTCACAGGGCTAACACATAGACACAGACAACCATTTGCACTCACATTCACTCCCGCATTCACACCTATGGGCAATTTAGAGTTTCCAATTAACCTATCCCCACTAAGTGCAGGTGGCAGCATGGTGACATGGTGATTACCACTGTTGCCTCAGAGCAAGACGGCTATGAGTTCAGTTCCACCAGGCCAGGGTCTTTCTTTGTTGAGTTTGCATGTTCTCCCTGTATATGCATTGGTTCTCCACGGCTTCCTCCCACAGTCCAAAAATATGGATTTAAGTTGTAAATTAAAAATGTGATAACCAATAAAATGTGCATTACAGCTTTTGTGACCAAACCCAGTAGAGGTGGTGATTGACCAAAATGTTCTTTTTGGTGTTTAAATAAACCATCTTTTCCTCCAATCACAAAATGATAAATAAGGAAACAGATGTTACTCACCAACTTTCTGTGCACACAGTAGAATCAGCACAGTCATCACTAAAAAGACCAAATAGTTACTATAAGATGTACCCACATCTTCAGACATGTTTAGACTTGCCAACTCTTAGAGTTAACAGTGCTATTCCTTATTACATTTCTAAGGTGTGACTACATGTTTCTGCTACGTGAAAGCTTTAAATCATCACAGCATTTTAACAACATTGTTAACCTTAACAAACTCTTTATAGTTTCATTTTAATGTATAAACTGAGACAGTACTTACACAGTCTGATGCACAGAGCTCTGACCTCCATGATGTCTTGCCGCAGACCAACCAATAGATGCTTCCTGTATGACCTTTGTGAAACAACTATGTGAAAATAGTTTTCAGAGAAGCAGAGCTGTTGCTGTGGTGGGTGAGGCAGAGCACATACTGATGCTTTCAAATCTATTTGTAGCCATTTAACATTCATCTTTTTATGCTTGCATTATACCAGTGACAACCTTGCCAGTCACATTAATCCTAACAGCTTATAACTAAATTTCCATGGTAGCACTAAAAAAAAAAAACTCAAGTAGCTTTAAGTGATTGAAATTCCTCACTAATGCAAAAGCATTGAATAAATGAATATTTTGCACTGTGTAATTGTACAGATATTAAACTGGTGGGACACCAGAGTCAACAACAAAGCTGTGTTCTCACAGTCTGACACAGAGACAAACACTGAGCTCAGCGATGTTTTGCATCAGACACAAAAACAGACTTGAAACAACTCTAAATAATTTTCAAACAACCAGAGCTGCTGTTATATGGGTTAAACCTCAGAAATTCCATTTATAACCAGAAAGTCACACTAGTGCTGCCTTCAGCACAACGTGTAGTCATTTCATATTCACTTTTTTTTTACGTTTGATTCATAGCACTGAACTAAACTGGTCGTAATCTGCAGTGGAAATGTTGCAGCAATGCGTACCTCAGAATGTGCTTAAAACTATCTTTACATATACATATTACACTGCAAGTGTGCAGAGACGAATTTACAAGTCAATGCCTCCGTAGTACTGGCAGTACCTTTCAATACATGTATAAGTACATCATGAAGCAGTGTAGACATTTTCCCACACAGCAACACACACGATGTTATCATCAGTTTAAAAGGTAAATAAGACTGGACTGCTTTAAGGATTTCTTAGGAGAGGGAGAAAAGGGGTCTTCTATATGAGACACAGAGGTCTGGATGGTGCCTTCTTGAGGGTTATGTTGCCAGTATATTATAATAAAGAGGGGCAGAGCATGAGCTTGTTTACAGCTGGAGGCACTTGCATCTAACAGGGCTTCCATTTCTCCTTAGTGCCATGCGCCACCTAGTGACATGTTGGAGTAATGTCAAAGGAATCAGTAAATAAAAACAGAATAAAGATGTTCTAAAAATATTATTTGACTTACGAATTGGCTTTTGAATCCCTACTTCTGCTATTTATCACTTAAAATGACCTTCAAGACTTAGTCTGCCTCTCTCTCTAAATCTCTCTCTCCTGCTCTCTGTCTCGATCAATAGCATCATTCTAGCTTTTGATCACACCATGGTGAAGCTCATAGGACGAGTCACTTTATTATCAAGCCTAAAGCAATATATATTTTAGAAATATTTATATTTCTAAAAGAAAATCAAATATCAAGTACATAAGCTTGAAACAAACAAGAAAAACACATTAACCACTGCACCTGACTTATTTCAGTGGACCAGCTTCTAGATATATCACACACCCATTAGAGTATAAGCACATATTTTCAACATATAGGTCAAAACAGTGTTGAGATACCTTCAGAAAATCACAAATTACTCGACATGACTTCATCGCCGCCACCATTGCGTGCAATAGGTCGGCGGCCTTAACATGAAATTTCCCCTTGTGGGACTAATAAAGGTATCTTATCTTATCTTATCTTCTGGGCCTTGTGTTTAGCATCATAAATAACAATCAAAGACAACAGTGCTTAAACTGAAGGTCCTGGCAGTCCTAAATATTCTGTTCTCTTTTCTTCTTCATCATTTGAGCCCTTCTTTTTTAGCTTAATTTAAAATAGTATAAAACTAATAACACAATAATTAAAAAGGCCACTGCCTCACCCAGTGACTGTCAACAGATTTGGAGGCATCTTGCACAAATAATTTGGGAGGCCCCTTTCTGAAGATTTGCCTTCCTGGTCTCCCCGTTTCCCACACCTTCAACTAATAATTCATCAGAGACCTCCATATAGAAGGAATAGTTGTGGGTATGATTCTCTGCGAGACCACGGTGGTATCTACTAGAGATAGACTGATCCAATATACAGCATCGATATCAGTCCAATCCTGACCTAAATTACTGGGTCGGAGATCAGTGAAAAATAAAAATGTAATCCAATCCTTTAAATATCACAAAAGCAATTAAATTAAATTAAATTTTATTTATATAGCGCCAAACCACAACAAAAGTCGCCTCAAGGTGCTTCATAGGTACAGAGAAAAACTCAACAATCATATGACCCCCTATGAGCAAGCACTTTGGCAACAGTGGGAAGGAAAAACTCCCTTTTAACAGGAAGAAACCTCCGGCAGAACCAGGCTCAGGGAGGGGCGGGGCCATCTGCTGAGACCGGTTGGGGTGAGAGAAGGAAAACAGGATAAAGACATGCTGTGGAAGAGAGACAGAGATTAATAACAGATATGATTCGATGCAGAGAGGTCTATTAACACATAGTGAGTGAGAAAGGTGACTGGAAAGGAAAAACTCAATGCATCATGGGAATCCCCGGCAGCCTACGTCTATTGCAGCATAACTAAGGGAGGATTCAGGGTCACCTGGTCCAGCCCTAACTATATGCTTTAGCAAAAAGGAAAGTTTTAAGCCTAATCTTGAAAGTAGAGATAGTGTCTGTCTCCCGAATCCAAACTGGAAGCTGGTTCCACAGAAGAGGGGCCTGAAAACTGAAGGCTCTGCCTCCCATTCTACTTTTAAATACTCTAGGAACAACAAGTAGGCCTGCAGTGTGAGAGCGAAGTGCTCTAATAGGGTGATATGGTACTACAAGGTCATTAAGATAAGATGGGGCCTGATTATTTAAGACCTTGTATGTAAAAAGCACCTCACAAAACTTACGACATGACATAATCCAGGTAGTAACCTCAGCAGTATGAGCAGTATCCGTCACATGAAAGAGTTACTTCACACTGAAAGCATTTGGAGCATCTGGAGTGTCACTTGGTGCTGCCAAACCAGCATTTCATCTCCGAGCAGGCCAACCAAGACAAGTAAAGCAGGTATGTAAGTTCTTAATGTTTGTAAAGCATTCCCATCTGTTGTCATTGCTAAGTCTGACCATACGATGAATAGACTCAGGTTTTACGAAAAGCAGTGTTGCAGGCTTAACAGTTTTGTGGTTCTAAAATAAATTTATGAAAAATACAGTTTTGTATGGAAATTGTACAAAATTCAGGTTAAATGTGATAGAAATGATTTACACTGAAATCCATCTTGATAAAAGATGAGTGTCATGAAGCCGTGTTTGCATTTATTTGCACTGCTTTCCACTCTGGATGTCTATTTATTTTCAGCTATAAGTATAAAAGGGTCCATTCTACAATCAGCTTTTTTAAGTTGTTGAATAAAAACATTACTTTGTACTGATATTGCACTTATACTTACTTTTATTCAGAACCAGAGTTTTTTTAAAATGCATAAAATTGCATTGTAAATTACTTTTTATTATTACTTTATATATTACATATATATTACATATATTACTCTAATATTACTTTTATTACTTTAAATACTTTAAGTACTTTAAAGTTCTGCTAAAAGTTAAACTAAAAAGGTCAGTATTGCTGAATTGCAAAATATTTTGGGTGCAGTGTATTTTTTGCATACATATATAATAGAGTAGCTTTTAGTAGTTTTTTTTTTTTTTAATTTCAGTATGAACTTTTACAAAATGCAGCAAGACATTAAAAAAAACTGTTTTCATACCATCCCTTCAAAATACCAACAATTGCTTACAGTTTTTTCTGAATGCTTAAACCCTAACTTTGATTCTTGTTGCACAATTTCTAAAACTATTAATACTTATAGCAAAACCACTCACTAAGTTTGCAAAACTAAAAGCAAAAACACTGCTTTGCATGCATCCGTACTACCTGCTCCGGGAATTCTCGCATGTTATCGCGATAACAGCGTATGCCCCCCTCTCGGCCAACGCGGATGCAGCCTGTGACTCTCTCCACACTGTGGTCAGCAGACTGCAAACACAATCTCCGAGAGCCCTTCTCATAATATCAGGGGACTTTAATCATGCCTCACTGGACTCCACACTGCCCACCAGAGATGGGCAGTAACGCGTTACTTGTAACGCGTTACTGTAATCTGATTACTTTTTTCAAGTAACGAGTAATGTAAGGGATTACTATTGCAAAAACGGTAATTAGATTACCGTTACTTTCACGTAGGAACGCTGCGTTACTGCGTTACTAAAACCGTGATTTTTTGCGAGAACGTCTCATAACAGTGACGTAAGCGAGTGCGACGTTCGTGACAACAGCTGTCTGCAGATCATAATATATCGAGTGCGGGACAGAGTGTAGCATGCAGCGTTTAAAGCGTGGAAGTACTGACCTTATTTTGAGTTTGAGTCCATAAAAGTGACAAAAACATTAGTGTCCGTTGTGCGTGGGAAGAAAACTTCTTTTACAGCGAAAAAACCCCTAAACTTCCAAGCAAGCACCGAGTGTACTACGACGTAATGTGAAATTCACAGAGAAACTCTCGCGGATTCTTCCACTGACCGCTGCAGCACACCTGCACCAGGGTAAACCTCCTCCGCCTACCCCAGTCCTGCTTTACAGGTGAAAATAGAGCAACAGGACCGCTAGTCTTTGATTTTATTTATTTTCTGCTGTGTTTTACTTGCATCTATTTGAAAGAGTGAGTGTAAACACAAAAAATATTTTATGTGCTGGAATGTGCAGAAAATAGGTTTAAATGTTAAACAAATTTCTTCCAGTCAGAGAATGTTGCATATAATTTAATTTTTGCTTGATGCATAAAGTTAAAAGATTAAAACTAATAAAACAAGTTTTAAAAGAGACTTTTCCATTTGATTACATTTTGTATGATGAATTATGCAGAAAAAGTAGAATTGGGCTGAAAGATCTATCGCTTTATCACCTATTCAGGTTGTAAATCGTGTTTTTAAAAAGTAACTAAGTAACTAAGTAACTAAGTAATTGATTACTTTTGAAAATAAGTAATCAGTAAAGTAACGGGATTACTTTTTGGGGGAAGTAATCAGTAATTAGTAACTGATTACTTTTTTCAAGTAACTTGACCAACACTGCTGCCCACCTTCACCCAGTATGTGACCTGCCCAACCAGAGACAATAAAACACTGGACTTACTGTATGCCAATGCAGAAGAGGCATACAGTTCATCACCTCTCCCTCCCCTGGAGAGCGAAGTGCTCTAATAGGGTGAGGTGGTACTACAAGGTCATTAAGATAAGATGGGGTCTGATTATTTAGGACATTTTATTTGAGGAGCAAGATTTTCGAGTCAATTCTGGATTTGATAAGCCAATACAGGAGAAATATGTTCTCTCTTTCTAGTCCCTGTCAGTACTCGTGCTGCGACATTTTGGATTAACTGAAGGATTTTTAGGAGTTTTAGGACTTCCTGATAGTAATGGATTACAGTATGCATAGCAGTGAAAATGTATGAAAATGAAACCTGTGGTACATAGCCGATTATTATAGATAGGTTAAACATATTTAAAATTAAATTCCTGTATTTTATTTTATTAATATGCCTTATTAATAAGCCTTTACACTAAACTTGAGGGGGACGACGGAGGAGAATAACCACATCAGTTCAGGAGGTTAAGTCAAGCGATTTATTGATACACACGTGTGGAGAGATGAAGCCTGCACGCAGACAGCCTTGATCTCTGAACCCACAACATCACAACAATGGTTTTATTTGTCAAGGTATATTTACCGACGTCCTTTCTACGTCAAATGATTCAATACATGTGTACCTCAAATCAAAACCACAATGACTTTTAACATAGTTTAAAAGAACACTCGCTGCCATCCTCCCGCAGGTGCAGTCCCTCCACCACAGCTCAAGCATAGCTTCTGGAACATCTTGCACCTGCTTCTTCATCAGACAGTCACGTATACACAGACATGAAAATGCAGATCTAGCAAAGCATGCTTAACTTTCACCTACAAAATGAACTCACTAACTGTATGTGGGTGTATGTGTGTGTTATCAGCATCCCCAGAATCAAGTCTTCCACTCCTCCTGCTTATGGCAAAAGCAAAACAAAGCATTACCTTTCTCTTGCTGGCATAGTAAATTGTTTGTCCACATTTATTCATCCCCACCTTTGTCCAGTCACACACATTCACACGAGATTTTTGCTGATAGTGGAGCCTCCTGTGCAAATAATCAGATACTCTCTCTCTCTCTCTCTCTCTCTCTCCCTCTATATATATATATATATATACACTATGTGTGTGTTAGCCTCACTTGAACTGTCTTTGACCTCTTGCTTATGCAACCAAACCGAGGCCCTTATCCTGTATGTAATAATCTTGACTCATATGTGAAATGTGTTAAACAAATGTTTCAATCAAATGCCACTACTTAAAATTTAATAAAATGTATACATGAATACAAGCACTCAGACTCTGCTTTCGGTTTCACTTTTGCAAAGCCTGGCGTTTCCTGTCAGCCTGCAACTCAGTCTCTCACCCACTGAAGTCTGGACTTCAGTGTAAGAATATAAAAAACATTCAAAAGCCTTTAGAATTATAGATTCAACTCCACAGTTTAAAGTGGTTCTTACTGGACCTGTAATAAAGACTGATTAATTGGGTGCCAATATGTTCAACCTATGAATACAATATCAATACTTCAATAAATGTATCAATGCAAATGCTTGCTATATGATTATGATGCAACAGTAATAACAAAATAATAAAAATAGAATTAATAAGAATAAAATAATAAATGGAAATAATAAAAATAACAAAAAAATAATAATACTTCCTTCCTTACAGAGCCAAAAAGGGTGTAGTTTGTGTGTGTGAGCACCCGTGTGTGCACCTGTGAGCATGGACGCACTTGTTTTTAAAAAGGTTCCTTCATGTAATGATCTGTTAGAGGGTGTGGGGGGCCACTGCCCCGTTCTCCAGGGCATGAAGCAGGTATGGAGGAGATCAAAACTCCAGACATCCAGAGGCCCCCAGAACACAAGAGACCAAGGAAGACCAACAGAGGGGCAGCTGCACCACTATCCCAGAAAGAGCTGAGGAGAGTCCCAGATGAGGGGTCACTCAGCAGCCGCGGAGCAGAAGCCAGGGGGGTTGCAGTGACGTGCCCGGGAGCTCCGCCGGCAGCCAGCTGCGCCAGAGTGACTGAGCCCCAGGCCGAGAGGCCGAGGGCACCCCACCCCCGAAGAGGCCCGAGCAAGCCCCAGGCTCCAGGCCCCGATAAGCAGCCACCAAGGAGTGAGCCGGTGTGTACCTGGACGCCCACCCCCAGACACAAAGAACCACCAACGCACCGATCTATATATCATTATCATTACTTTAACTTTCAGGTTCATCCGTTGAACTTAGGGTCAGAGGTCAAATGTGATATGATATTTTAAATCTTTATATTTTATAAATGTTGATATTACACAGCACAGCACAGTTTTTAGAATCATCAACTTTTAAGGCTTTTTTGTCAATTTTCCACCAACAAGTCATAAAGTTGACCTTGAAGACGTCGGTGGATTTAAGCCAGATTTTAATGGATTGTTTTAACATGATCCTGCTCTACACCCTACCGAGTTTTACCAGAATACATTCAAAAACTTTTAGAGCTGTTGTGTTTACAGAAAGAATGAAAAGCAAATGCTGGCAAAATCATGAGATCCTTGTTGAAGGTAATAAGAAACTGAGGAAACAATTGCTCGTCCTTGGTTTACATATGATTTACACAAGTGAAACTGTCCCTGTGTTCATAGTGCTTAGTGTTTACCTGATGAATAGACCAAGGAATGCTAGAAGGTGATCAGACTGGATTGTCGGCTTGCAGTGACTCATTAATTCTTGTGTCAGTTCCTGTTTCCTGCTCGGCTCCAATAAGTCATTTCACTTTGACAGCGACAGTCTGGATCAGTGTGTCGGAGTCTGGGGTCTTTATCTGTGGTAAGTCTTCTTTTTATTTGTTTGTTTGGTTTCTTTTGTGTTTGTTTGGTTTTTGTTTAGTTTTAGTTTTTGAGTCACAGAACAAACAAAAAAAGAACCTTGTGACAAAACACTAAAAATGTAGTAAAAAAAAAGAAGAGGGATTTTTTCTACATGTCACTGAATAAACTTTAAATAAAGTCAAGCTGTTTTTTCTCTGACAGACCATGAGCACATACAAGATGATAAATTTTATCAGTTAAAAGCTTCCACAAAGCTCCAAATGTTACAGAAAAGTGTGAGAAAAGTAATTATGTTTATAACGAACTGTCCTTGGAATCGTGCAGAGACCTGCACTTAAAGCAGGGCTTTGTCTCATTGAGGTGACTTAAAAGAAACTCTGAGCCTTCAGTTTTGTTATGTGCTTAAGTTACACTGACATGGAGCAGGTTAATTTAAAACTAAAAGGTCATAGTCTAAGCTGATCAGTGCTCCTGGTGAGCATTTGATGGTTCACCTCCAGCCTTGGCTGAGCCTTTATGTTTTTCTTTAATCTATTTGCCAAATAGAGATAAAACACAGAGCTGACTGCAGTAGCTCAAGAGCTGGAGAAGGCAAAAACAGAGATCAAATAATGTCTACAGAAAACTGACGGCCTTTTAAATTAAATGAAGGGGTTAGAATGATAATAACAGGTGAGGATAAACAAGTGAAGACAATAAAGAGACTGAAAGATGAGAAGCAGGAAAATACAGGCACTCAGAGTACAGCGCAGGTAGATTCCAGGAAATCTAAGATAAGGAGAATTTTCTGTTCAGCCAGAAAAACATGCCTATATCCTCCCAAGCCTCCCGAGGCTATTTATTTATGCTCTATGTAATGGAAATTTGTTCTTAATCTATATTTTTTGAATTATTTGAGCTACCCCACTAAGTCCCGATGTATGAAATAGAGGACATCCTGGGCTTTTCAATGATATCTCATATGTTTGGGTGGCTTCTTTTCGTTGCAAAGAGACAGGAAGTCACATGAAGTTAAACGGGAATATTAATTTTTCTTTAGTTCTCAGGATGATGTCTAAAACTGAGAACAAAAAATAAATAAATAAATAACCAGGGTGTTAAACAGACTTGAATTCAATGCAGTGTAAAGTACTAGCAAATCCTACATGAATATTTATTTACAGACCTTGCCTATAAATGCTAAAAAATAATGTTCTGTTTTATGTGTAAATACCTTTATTGCAAATAGTAGTCTTGAATTTAACCATTGTCATGGCACTGTACCTGTGACCCAGTGACCCAGTAATTTTCAGGTTTAACTTATCCTCTGGGATTTAGTCCCTAAAAGGTTGACTCTATTTATTTGGATGTAGCATTTTCAGTGGGAGAAATGTTTCCTCACTCATCCACTTGGATGAGTGACTTGGATCAGAAGTTAATTTTTCCTACAGAGATCGTAACAACTACTCTGCGACCAGACCACGTCCTTTGGTCTAACTCCTGAAAACGTGTTTAGGTCACTGAGCTGACAGTACTGTGGAAGGATGCAATTTAGAAAGCATTTGAGCGTAAGAAGCTGCAGTATGCCAACTTGGCATATTAGCTAACACTGCTGAGAGGACCAGTCACTGGCTGTGGCAAAAGAGGGCTGACATCACTTGGGCTGCTAAGGCAGTCAGTTAACCGCAAGACACACGCCCAGGATTGATCAACCCGTGGTTGGCCTGCCTCAGTTGAGCGTGTCAAAAGGGTAGAACACCTACCACTAGAAATTTTACTCGTTGACTCATATAGCTGTCTCAGGGCCTCGTGGGGGCTGTGCAGCTAACCTCATGGTAGTGAAACCTAACGGAGGAAGAAAAAAAATGTTCCGCTCTTCTCCCTTCTAATCTTTTTCCCTTTTCTGGGAGGCAGTGGGGAGGTAGAGCCTATAGCCCGATCTGGCGGGGAGGTGTGGGATAGCAGATCAGGTGCCCCCCTTCCGGCTCTCCTCTCTGCTCTCTTCTATTTCTACCTTTTCTGTCCCTTTGAAGAAGTGAGGCTCCTTAAATATTAAAGAGGCAAGTATTACTTCTAATTTTGCAGTGAATTTATGAAAAAAAAAAAAAAAATTGTAAAAAACTAAACAGAAGAAAGTAGAAGAAAAATACCATTTAACATAAACCAGTGACACTGATCAACCCTGGCAGGGCCTCCTTGGATGAGGGTGTCTAGTGATAATGGCCGAAACACACAATTAATCCAAGGTCCACAACTGATGATGTGTCCCAAATATTTTAATATTATAATCTAGATAAGATCTCTAATTTCTAACCCTAACCAAGGAAGGTAAAAAACAAAAAGTTCAGGCACACAACGATGTGTCCCGCTGGTAAAGTTTCTGGGCTACCTTTCCTCATAGCAGCCATCGCTCAAGACTTTCCCCATTTGAAGCAATGCATTATCAGGGATTGTAACATCTCATTTTAGTGAATCAAGTGACTTCTTCTGGCTCCTCTTCCTTTAGTCTGTGATTTAGTATTGTTCATGATTCAGTTTCTTTGTTTTTCCATGTCTCTTGTACATGTTACGTCTCCAAGATTATTCATTTGTCTCCCCAGTCACTGTGTTAATCTCACGTGTCTTGAGTCTGAGTTTCTGTCTGTTTTATTTTATTTAGTTCCAAGTCTTGTGTTCAGTGTTTCCAATTTTGCTTCCTCCTTGTCTCATTTTTTCAGATTTGTCCCAGCTGTGTTTTCCTCCTGTGTCTCATTCCTTTGTTATCCTTTGTGTATTTAGGCTCTGTTATTGTTGTTGCGTTGTTCCATGTTGCTGTGTTCCTTGTAGTTGTGAGTTTCTTCCTGGTTTGCCTAGTTCTAGTTAACCAATTTCCCTGCTATACGGGCTAAAACAGATTTTTATGTCCTTTTATTTGTCTAAGAAAAACGTGGTAATAAAAACTGTAACTGTCCACCAGAGACCACTACACTTAATTATTTTTTGTTTCTTTAAAAGTCAGTTTTATATTTGAAATCCCTGTAAGGAGATCTGATTAATCAACTTGAGTATTTTGTTTTTGGGAAAAGAAAATAATTTTACAGCTTGCCAAAAATTTATATCTAAATTAAGACTACATACATGATTGCTCTTGCCAATTTCAACCTGAACAATCTCTGTCCACAGGCTGTAACACAAAGGCTCTCTGGCCTTGAGTACCAATTGCCTGGGTGCCTCCACTCTGTGGAGAAACAGCTCTACACAGAGGTGCTACATAAGGCTGGAAAAAGGGTAGGACACGCCCACACAGGCAAAAGAGCCAGTAAACTCTAAATGCTTTGATATGCCTCTTAAACAAGGTACAGATTGTTCTTTATTAATGATTTACAGGTAAGGCTCTTCTGTAGTTGCCCCAGTTGCCTCAAGATGTATATGTCTACAATTGTAATGTGAAAAGCCAAATCATAATTGTTTATAGTGAGTATTTGTATGAATAATTTTAAATTTTATGTGCCTTTTGTGAATTTTTTTTTTTTTTTTACCATATTTTTCATTTTAGTCTTCGAACTTCTACAATGTTTCGCCTGAAGGATGGACGATGCTGTAAAATGCCACTTGGGACCATCTGTGTCTTTCTTTTTCATCACTCTATTTTTTTCTTTCACTTAGCACACTTTTGTGGAGGTAAATAAGTCTTATCTTTATGGAGTTACAAAATTATGCAACAAATCTTAATCTATTAATTACACAAATATTTCTGTTATTGATGAAATTCGCCATTTAATTTATGTCATAGGCTAAAACAGCAAATATAAAAGGGTTACATCACCTGGACTTCTGAACCCTTTTTTTTAACATGTTTAACACGTATTTGTAATTTTCCTTTAGGTGTGTCTCAGGTGGTTGGTCCATCTGACCCAGTTGTGGCAATAGTTGGTGATGACACTGTCTTACCGTGTCATCTGGATCCTGCTGTGAATGCTGCCGATATGACAGTAGAGTGGACAAGATCCGACCTCACACCCAGATTTGTCCATGTTTGGCGTGACGGTGTGGAGCTCGTGAATAAAAAAAATGAAGCCTACATGGAAAGAACGTCACTACCCATTAACAACCTGAAGCTCGGAGACATTTCATTAAAACTCTCCAAAGTGAAACTGTCAGATAGGGGATCATACAAATGCTTCAGTCCTGCACTTAGTGGACAAGCCAGTGTTGAGCTTGTTGTTGGTAAGTGGAGATATAATCCTTGTACAGAAAGCTCAAGATGATATCTAATGTTAGAAATATAAGCAGTCATTATTTACTTTAGAAAAATACAATGTTACTATTATAAAATCATAAGCGTAAAATAAACATACCATGCTGCGCTATTATTTTTTAAATATGTGCAAAAGAACATATGGTATAGCACTAAAATCAAACCAATGACAATGTTTAATGAGAGTAGAGTCAATATTTGTGCTCAAAATGATGACAAACTGCTAAGAAAAATTAGCATGTCATCACTGAAAGAGGAAATTATTCATCTATAATTTTAGATGAAGTCAAGCTGTTTTCTCAGCTAAAAGACACATATTGGCCTGCTTATTCTATTTTACAATTTCAGCCAAGGCAACTCATGTTTATATGAATCAGTTTTCCTTGTAAACAACATTTTGCTCTGGTTTTGTTACATTCTGTTGTGTTATTATGTATATATTGAATCCCAAAAAACTAAAACTATTGTTAAATGAGAGTTTAACAATTGTTTAACAATGAAACAAGTGAATTCTAATTGTTGCTATCAGCTCTCCAAGTAAGACTTCAGTATTAAATAAAACGGTCCAGTTAGGAAGCTGAACTTTCATCTCAGCCAAACCGATTTAGTCTGGAAAAAAATCAAACACTGAAATAAACCAAACATTAACATTTAGAAGTTATCTAACTGATTTATATACCATGTTTAACCCGAGTAGCGAAAGACCCCCGCTGTGAAAACGCTGTGCCAGGAGTTTGCCTCTTGACCACCCGGTCAGCCGAAAATGTTAGAGCACCTTTGTAAATATGTGATGTCTTGATAAATCGAGCAAATAAGTTTTCACAGCAACATTCTCGTCTGAAAATATCTTAAAGTTTATTTTGTGATCGAGAAAGAGTAATATTTTAAACTCCGCCACTCTGCGTTCCTCCGTAACTGCCTTGTTTGAGTTTCAGATGAAATGTATTCTGGGATATTTGTCTCGGTTTGGCTACATTAGCTAGTGAGCCTATTGGAGACCAAAATAGCCAATGAGAATTTTTTCCATCCAACTCTGTGATTGCTTGGTTTTGTGGCACACTAATAGCGGTGTAAAGAAAGTTGAGCGTGCATGAAGCAAAGATGTTGTGAGTGCAAACGACACACTGAGAGCAGGTCGGCAGATGTCTGTGAGCACACAGAGCTAGTGATGTGTGATACCACTGATTTCCTTTCTAATCCGATACCAAGTAAAATTCAGGGTGGTATTGATGATACTGATCCGATACCGATACTTTGTACAAAAACTTAATTTTTTTAAATTTTATCTTTTATTGTATCTCAAATTATAGGTTCATAATGATTTTAGGACATCAGATAACTTGTTCTTATCACTTGCAGAATTATCATATAGAAATAAAAAAAAAACTGAAGTTGTGCACTATTTGAGCATGTTGCCTGAGAGACGTCTGTCTTGCCCTAGCAGCACTTGTCCCTGTCCTCCTCTTCAGTTCACCTCAACATACACTTGTCATATTCTGTGATATGATTTACTCTGAGGTGTTTGACAAGGTTAGTGGTGTTGCCACAACACCTCACTGTCTGGCCACATGTATCGCAGACCGCGTCTTGGCTGTTTGTGGAGGTAAAATACGTGTGCACATGACTCCTTTTACACTCAGCCATTGTTGTGAGTGCGCACGCCAAGGGGCTGCGACACATTTATACAGCCGTATTTCACACATGACTATGAAAGTCGGAAGAGGAAGTAGTTCCTTCCAATGTAGACAATCTAAATGATATAGTTTCTTTCCAATGTGTTCCTGTTAATGATAAACTACTAATTTACCCCAAATTACTAAAATATCGATATTTTAATGTGAGAATGGATTCTAGAATATAAATGACTGGTATCGGAGGAATTGATATTTCAGTATCGGTCCGCACATCACTACACAGCAGAGATCTGAGCAAGAGCAAATGCAAACAACTGAGTGTGAGGGGCTGTTAATGGGTGTGTACCGTAAATCCTGGACTACAGAGTACACCTGTTTAAAAGCTGCATGCTCTACTTTTAGAAAGAAAATCAATGTTGTGCGTTTCACTTGTAATATGAGATATCTACACAGAAATATTACACGTGAGGATTTTTAACATTTAATTTAATCCGTAAGGTAACATTAAACTTGGTAACATAAACGTTATGGTAACATACAAAAATACATACTTTAAATGCTTTTTTCCTCGAACAGCGCCTGTAACACGGCTACCTTTAAGTATTCATGCGTATCGGTAACACACAAATTACGTTGCTTATGGTTTTTTTACGGAACAGTGGAGGACAGTATAAGGATCTTATAATGTGTATCTTTCCCTGCCTTCTTCCCATCATCCTCAGCCAGTTATGGCAGATCGCTGCCCCTACTTGAACCTGGTTTTACTGGAGGTTTCTTCCTGTTTAAAGGGAAATTTTCCTTCCCACTGTTGCCAAGTGCTTGATCATAGGGAATCATCGGATTGTTGGGGTTTTCCCTTTAGTATTAAAATGTCTCTGCCTTGGCAATATATAGCACCTTGAGATGGCTGGTGTTGCGATTTTGTGCTGAAGCTGAATTGAATTGAACTAAAAATACATTGATTATGTAGTGCCATTACAGTTGCTTGACTGTTTACAGTCAAGGTACATCTTCCTGAGAACCAATGAAAAAGGAATCATCCCAATAAACTCTTTTTGTGATTTCCTGCATCTTTGTAGCTAAAATAAGTCAAAAGATATTGACAAAGAACAAATGCCAATGATAGAGGAAATAAATAAATAGGCTGGTTCTCAGGAGGATATGTTAAAGAAGGCTCCGCATGAATGTCAGCAGCTTATTTTTTTTATGCCAGGACATTATAGAAGTTAGTGTTTTTCGTGTCACTGTTAAGTGCTTTAAATACAATTGGTGATTGCAATAATTTTAATCTTGGCTCTGTAGTGTTGCTACTAGTTATAGTTACCAATGTGTTTTCTCCTTTCCTAATCATTAGGTGTAGTTTCATCACTTATCATCACTGTAATGGGAAATAGTGAGGACAGCAGTAAAGTAGTGTTGCAGTGTGAGTCTGCAGGCTGGTATCCAGAGCCTGAGCTGCTGTGGTTGGACGGTGAGGGAAACCTCCTCTCTGCTGGACCTACAGAGACCCTCAGAGGTCCTGATGACCTCTATACTGTCAGCAGCAGAGTGACTGTGGAGAAGAGACACAGCAACAACATCACCTGCAGAGTCCAACAGAGGAACACCAACCAGAGCAGAGAGACACACATACATGTTCCTGGTAAAAAACACGTTATTTAGTCATATGTATTTTTTTTTTTTTGTGTGTGTGTGTGTGTGTGTGTGTGTAAAATTGCTTCAGTCTGCTTGTTGATATTCTGGGTGTTCTCATTACAGGTGATTTATTTAACTCTTCATGTAGTTCTGCTGGTCACATCGCCATAAGTGTAGTTGTGATAGTCCTGCTTATTCTTGCAGTTGTCTTTGTTGTGTGGAAATATCGTTCCAAATGTCAAGGTACAGTTTCTTGTTGGAAAAAGTGACTAAAAAATATCTTTAAAAAATGTTGGCATAACATATGTCTGTCAATTTAATTGTTTTTTTTTCTACAACAGACAGAAACACAAGAACTGATCAGGTCTTCACTGAGGAGAGAACAGAAACACATCATCTCACAAAAGATGTTGACACTGTCGACTTTAATATAGATCAAGAAAACATCAATGCTCGGATTAAAAAAGAAGAGAAAGACAAAACTGAATTGATAGTGGTGGTTCAATTTTTAATGGCTCATAAATATGATTTAGACAATGATATTCATGAACTTAAAAAGACACTGCGTGATCTACAGAAACAGCAAAATGAAAATCAGAGTCGGCTGGTAAAAAATAATAAAAAACCGGCAGACCAAGAAAGCCTAAAATTTGACAAAATAAATGAAGAAGAGACAACTAATTTTAAAACAATGAAGAAAAACATTGAAAAAGAAATAGATGAAAAGGAAACACAAATAAATTCAGTATCGTATGTGGTTGATGTAATCGCAAAGAAGAAGAATGAGTTAGAAGATACTATAAAGAAAACTCAAACACAGAGGGAGAATTCAGAGGCATAAATGTAAACCTTAACAAACACTGATAAATGTCTGCTTAAATTAATAATGTCACAGTTCAAAAAGTAACACATTTACAGTCTCTAACATTGAAACAAGTACTACAGGACATATTACATGAATGAAAGCAAATCCACAACAGCAGCTAAAGTAAAGACAAGATGTGTCTGCAAAGGTTCTCAGTCATCCAGGTCATTGTAGTCTAAGGAGCTTGGAAAGAAAAGCGTCTGGACTTCTTGAAGTTGCTTGAAGATGTTTCAGTCTTCAAGCAGAGGAGTAAAAGAGGCCATTTACGTCCACTGTGAGCGACCATCTTTGAACAGAGGCGGTGGTTTACGACACCAACTGTCTGCCATCTATAATCCAATTTTGAGATCCCTTCCCAGACCCCTTAATGCCCACTCACATCCTGGGCCATCTGACCTCAGGAAATCACATGATAGGGTGGGGCCAGGCTTCACAATGAGCTCACCTGAAACCCTGGCTGATTGTGACCCACACCCGCTTTCACACCTTGGCTCATGTGATTAGGACGAGGATCATCAGGGGGTCCTTTTGTACCTCTTTGGGGGGGGGGGACTCCCACAGGGTTTAAATCTGGGACTATCCACCATCTGACCGTAGAACTGTGAAAGCTTCTCGGATGAGAGGTGAAACGACTTCAAGCAACTTAAAGAAGTCCAGAAGCTTTTCTTTCCAAGCTCCTTAGACTACAGACAAGATGAATTTTATTTGTTCTACAGAAGATGGTTGGTTGTCATCGCCAGATTAACACAGGAGCAGAAATTGGTTGAGAGACCGAGTGACATAATTTTAAATGTCCTTTTTTGACCTCTAGTAGTCATATGATTAATAACAACTGCATACAAGGAGAAATGTGTTTCAGAGTCAAAAGAGAGTTGCGCTCTTTTAGTCACAAAAAACATTACAGTTTTATTGTTCCATTTTAATAAAATTCTAATCGATATCCACACATTTCATAGATAGTTGTACATTATAATTTGAATTCTCTTTATAAATGAACTCTTTGGTATTTTGTTATGAACAAACACTAATGCATAAAACTGAAAAAAAAATAGGGTTATACCAGGATAAACCTCATGTGTAAACTGCTTTTCACAAATATAAATGCTGTGAAACTTGAAGCAGTCGACTGCAAAATTTTGTCTTACTGTTAGGTACAACGAATACTGGAGATAATAATAATGATGATGATGATGATAATGTTAATCGATTGCATTTATTTAGTGCTTTTCGAGACCCTCAAAGCACTTTACAATTCCACTATTCATTCACTCTCACATTCACACACTGATGGAGGCAAGCTACAGTTGTAGCCACAGCTGCCCTGGGGCACATAAACCTAATAATATAGGATTTTACATATTTGGTGTCATGTGCCAGGTCATGCATTCATTCTTATCTATTATACTCTTACTTTTTTAAACTTTTTGTTGTCTTTGCTCTTTTTTTAACGTTTTTAATGTTACATTTTTTTCAAATATATTTTTAGATAATATAAGATCCTCATTTAATTTCTGTCTTTAACTTTGTCTTCCTAAAGCTTAAGTTTTGCTTTAAATGTACACGTGTGTATTTCTTTCTTGTTTCGTAAAAAATAAATCAGTTTTAATAAAGGTTGGTGTAAAAATATGAAGCAAGACATTAAAATATTTCAAATGGGTAAAACATTTTAGTAGCTTATAGCAGAATTAACATTATCAGCAAAATACATTTAATAAATATACAATTACTATTAATTATACAAATTTAAAGGCAGTTATGATCTGTCACATAACTGTCACATAACAAACCCTTACAGCACAATGTCATGTGCTGTAAGGGTTTGGGAGTAGTGTATGAAACTTGCAGATGTATGCTGATGTTCATATTGGAATTTCCATTTGCAGTTCTGGTTAGATTCGAAGAAAGTTAATGAATCATAATTCATGACTTAGATATTTAATAATGGTGGGTCTGTCTAGCACAAACCCGCTGCTGGAACTGAGGGAATTCAACTAAACAGCAAAGCAAGACACAAGCAGGCAAAGTTCTTTGTGTTACTCATGCATGAGGGAGACCTGACCTCAGTCAGGTTACCTGTAGCACTCCTTTTGTTGTGGTTACATGAATATGCATAGGTTCATGAACATATGACGTCTTACATAGGTATACATGTGAACAAAGAGTACCTTGTCTGTGCGTTGTGTAAGTGTGTGTGTGTGTGTGTGTGAAGATGTGATCCTGCGAAGACTCCCCAGGAGTCTAGCGGGATATCTAAACAAAAGTCTCTTATACTTAACCAGATATATGTGTGTTTGCTATACCATATATCATAAAGAGAAGATATGACCTTTCCCAGGACCCTAGGACGTGCGTGATCTATGCCAGAACACTCTGAAGAGGAGTGAACGCACTCCCCTTTTCATGCTACACAGAGTTGTTACAGACCTCCTAGGATGAGACATTCTTTCAATATGCAACTATATACTTCCAAACATAAATTATTATGTTTCTTAATATAATATCAATACAAATGACAATTATAAAATAACAAATCCAAAAATTACATTCAGTATTCTGTATATGTTCTGTTCACAGACCACACCCCCCTCACCGCTCTGTAAGCCTGTGGTTGCTGTACTGTGCTGTTAAACTAAGGAATCACAGTAAAGACGGTATAACCTTTATCTGTGCGTCCTGCGCGAATGAAATGGCTCTTAGAGCCGGATCTTTGATGTGAGCAACGCGAGCCAGCTCCTTATCGAGAGCCGTGGGGTTTTTTTTCCCCGTTCTCTCACCCTCTCTCTCGTACTTTTTTCCCCATTCACTCGTCATGCGAGCGTTGTGCTTTGAGCTGGGCAGAAGGGGGAGGGGCGGTAGTTACAGTCGCAGTAGCACAGGAACAGAGCGGGAGGGAGAGAGAGAGAAAGAGAGCCAGGGACTAGTGACGGGATTTTCGACTCTTTTTAGAGAACCGGCTCTTTCGGTTCGGCTCACTAAAAAGAGCCGGCTCTTTCGGCTCCGAACCGGATCTTCAGGTTGTTTTGTTGCTTTAATTAATTTATGCACAAAAGGAATTACTAATGTAAAAAAAAAGTGGTTTTATTTATATATAAATATATGCGGTGGCCCCTAGAGACAGAACACGTCGCACATTTCTAGCATGAACTGAACTTCCAAAACAGAGCTACCTAGATCACTTAAATTACACAATTGAAAGCATATGTGTGTTGTTTGTGTATTTATACACAAGCACTCATATATAATCAAATAATTAAAAAAAAAAATGTTCATTTACCTGCTACTACCACACACCAAATCCGGTCGTTGGTACTTGCTGGCTTGTGTAGCCTCTAGGTAACAAAAGCTCAACACTGTGCGCCTAGCATTCTGGAGCACTTCTGTTGTCTTTTCTACATGTTTTGGAATTTGTACGAGCTTCTGAGGCTACGTCCACACGTACACGAGTATTTTTGAAAACAGAGATTTTGCGTTTTCGTTTTAAAAAATAATCCCGTCCACATGTAAATGCAGAAATGAAGGAAAACGCTGCTAGGAGCATGTCAAAGCAACAGGTGCCGATATATTCCTAAACGTGTAGAAATGTTGGCCAATCCGAAGTCTAGAAGCCTCGGTGGGAAATAGTAAACAAAGATGGGGCATAGAAGCAGAACCGAGTCGTATGTGTGGAGGGACAGTGACTGTGTGTGTATATGTAAGCATTTAAACACTGCAGAGAGTACACATTAGAAAGGTATAGTAATCATCCACAACTATTTTCAGTTGCAGATGATAAAGGATTCAGAAAGTTTATTCATGCAGGCCCATATGACAGAGAATATGCATCTTCTTTTCATATTTTAATTTATATTTAATTGTGTTGTGGTTTGCAGTGTTTTGTGTTGTTTCACTTTAAATTTGTTTAAAAGAAAAAAGGTGAAAATTTAAATAGTTAAAAGTTGAACTGTGAGTAGTTTGTTTTTGCATTATATGATTTATTTATTACATTTTATGTTAATGGCAGTTCAATTATTAATGAATCATAAATGTAATTTAGAAATAGATATTAATGAACTTACTTCCAAAGTGAAGGAGCTAGAGAAACAGCAAGATAAAAATCAGAGTCATCTGGTAACAAATATGGAACCAACAGAACAAAATAATATACAGTCTGTGAAAATAAATCAAGATGAGGAAACAAAAACTGATCTTAAATTAATGAAGCAAGTTCTTGATAAAAAAAAAAAATGCACGAAAAGGAATCAGTAGTGTATGCGGTTCATGTAATGGCAGAGAAGAAGAAAGAATTAGACTTGAGAAACAATTCTTGAACAGCTGGAGAAAATAAAGAACACAAATGAAGCTCAAATGCAACTCCAATTTGGAAATTTAGAGGCATAAAAGTAAAGCCTAAAAACTGTCACATAATTCTTTTAAGGACTTATTTGAAGAGTCTCTAACATTGACATAACCACTACAGGAAAGAGTTCATCAATAAAACATCAAGAGATAAACACAGTAGAAGGCATTGGTTAAGTTGCCCCACTCACACAATATTAAAATATGCCTCAGTGACCTCTAGTGGCTATAAGATTTATGACAAAAATATATGAGTAGATACTGATGGAAGATGGAGTTGCCTGTGTCGAGGAAATTACATTTTTGTGTAGCTTTTTTCTTTTCTTACTGGTAATGATAACCCAATACTGATGATGACTTTAATATAAACTGAATATTCGTGCACTTTGGTGCCATGTACCAGTCCATGCATTCACATTCTACATTCAATTCAATTCAATTTTATTTATATAGCACCAAATCGCAACAAAAGTTGCCTCAAGGCAATTCATAGATACAGAGAAAAACTCAACAATCATATGACCCCCCTATGAGCAAGCACTTGGGCAACAGTGGGAAAGAAAAACTCCCTTTTAACAGGAAGAAACCTCCGGCAGAACCAGGATCAGGTAGGGGCAGCCATCTGCTGCGACCGGTTGGGGTGAGAGAAGGAAAACAGGATAAAGACATGCTGTGGAAGAGAGACAGAGATTAATAACATATATGATTCAATGCAGAGAGGTCTATTAACACATAGTGAGTGAGAAAGGTGACTGGAAGGGAAAAACTCAATGCATCATGGGAATTCCCGGCAGCCTACGTCTATTGCAGCAAAACTAAGGGAGGATTCAGGGTCACCTGGTCCAGCCCTAACTATATGCTTTAGCAAAAAGGAAAGATTGAAGCCTAATCTTAAAAGTAGAGATAGTGTCTATTATAATAATAATAACAATAATATAAAAAAATATTAATATTTTATCAGTATATAATAATAATAAAATAATAATTTTCAGAAATGTTGTGTCAAAATGTCAAATAAGACATTAAAAGTGTAAAATAAGTCAGAACCATGACAGCAGAATTCACATTCTCAGCAGAATGTACTACTTATGTAATACTATCACTATTAAATGCACCAGCTATTTAAAGATAGTTATGATCTGTCACATGATGTCATGTTTTTAAGCCTCAGTATGGTTACAAGTGAAACTAGCATGACCAGTCAGTGTATTAATAGCTCTTCATATCAGCAACATCTTCTAGTTGACAGGAAAAGATAAAAGGAAAAAAAAAACGGTAGAACTGTTATGCTGAATGGATATCTCTTAATAAACAAATTCCGATGAACACGGTGATAACCACATGAGAAAATTTCCTGTTCAGCTTATTGCCAGTTAATAGCTACTTAAATAAATGGCTATATAAAATACTGTAAATATACACAATGATGTCTAAAAATGACTGTCTTAAACAGTTTCACAATATATTTACTGAAAGTTGAACATTATACAGTACCCAGCTGATACTTTACAAATCAACTTGGAGGATATTTTTACTTTACAGTTCTTGAATATTGCAAGGTGAAAGAAAGAAAGACAAAACACGTCAAGTCACTTCATTAACCTGATGTTTTAGTGCTTAGACCTTCATTGGATGAGACAGATGAGGTGACTTGGATATTTAACGATCTTAATTTCATTTTCTCCCTAAAATGCAACAGTTGTCAAAAAAGGTTATTTCACAGATAAAACAGCACTTCTCTGTCCATCAGCCTAAGCTCTTTTTTCGACTATTCCCTTTGAGATTTGCCACAGCGGTTTTCTGATCTCCATCTTATCCTGTGCCTAGCATCCTCTTCCATCAAACCAGCACAGAAAATACATAGAAACATAGAAAATTGTGTTTTTATGGATGTGTTTGTTAAAAGGCAGAATGAAACATGGTGTATTTACTTTTCACCATCTTTAACCTCCTAAGACCCAAACTCTTCCACGGCATGCATTTTTAATTTCTCTTTGATATTTGGATTGTGACCCAATGAATGTAAAAACAAAGAATCAACAATTTATTTTTACACGATTTTTGTTTCTAAGAAAAATGAGATCCGCATATGAATTATAAATTTTAATGAAACACTGACAGTATAATGTCCTCGTAAGTAGATATCAGGCCCTTGTAGAGCAAAATTTAGTATTTTGGTCTAGACAACCTAAAATGTGATGTCCACATATGTGGATGGCAATGTTCCCTCTAATTTTTCACTTGTCTGAGCGAACACACAAACTCCCTGAGCGATCCCTTGGACCACTGTGAGCGACATCAGACGTGTGCACTGTGGTCACGCCAGCATCAAATCCATCCAAGTTACATGGTTTATTAAAAATAATCAGATTACAGTGTTTGCATTTATGTTAGACTACTTGTAATTAACTGCTTTAGCCCACTTACAATGAAAATTTTAAAAAATCTAGTCATTGACCTGTGTAGTATGTTAACACTATTAGAAGTAAAAATGACTTGAACTCCAATTTCGAAAACACAACTTTGTTTTTTTTATTCTTTATTTTTTTATAAAGCTCTGACTTGTATTATGAGTCTGTGGTCTGGGAGAGAGTCCTGTAACTCTCTGTCTGCAAAACACAGTATATAATGACCAATGATGGGCAATTAATTATATAGTTACTTCTTCAAAAAAGTAACTCAGTTTGCCAAACAACAAGTTTTTTGCAGCTATTTTTTTAAATGCAGCCAAGGTTTTTTTTTAAAATAAACATTTCAAACTATTTACAGAACAATCAGCTGTTCTCCATCAAATCTGATGCCACACAAATTATTTGTGCAGTTCCAAAAAATTATTTCTGTCCACTATGAGATAAAGGAGAACAACAGCCTGATACCTGCAGGCCTGACAACAGGAGATGTATCACTCCTGCACTGAAAAAAGAACCAACTTAATTGAATTGTTTCAATTGGTAACACCTAATTTAATTAAGTTCTTTGAAATGAAGTTAATACATTAGAGTGCACAACTGATTTATCTAATGTATTAACTTCATTTCAAAGCGCTTAATTAAATTAGGTGTTACCAATTGAAACAATTCAATTAAGTTGGTTCACCTATTTTCTTTTTACAGTGTGTAACACCTGTAACATTCAGCAGTCCCTCATTGTTCTGACACACACAACAAAACTATTGACTACACTACACACTAACTACACAAAGATTTGTGCTAAACGTCTCAAATCTCTCACATCTCAAAACGCCACCGTCACTCCTAAAACTTCCCCCCGTTTCTTAACAACTAGATGCCTCGTTGCCATATCATTTTTTGATTGGTCGAAATGGTACTTTTTGGGACGAATAGGAAAGGTAGAGGGGGTGGAGTTTGTTTTTGCTCACAGGCGGAGAGTGCTTTCGAGCCTTTCTTCCCACAGTAAATATAAACAACCTATTCAGGAAGAAAACCAAACATTGAATTGCATTGCAAACATTGCATATTTGTTGAAATCACAACTCTGGTTTTACGTGGCCTATCAACACAATTTAAAAACTGGTATAAAGTCCACACTTTTTCCCGTCAATTGTTCCGTCTGTCCTACTCACATCTCCAATGGTTGTACACGTTGTCATTAACGTGGCTTCACTCCACATCAGCCACGCCTCTTTCCCAGCTAAAACACCGGTGTTGGCACATAAGGACGCTGTCATAGCCAGTCAATGACGTTGATTGGCTGCCTATATACGCATTATTGGCTCAACTATGGGATAAGGCGGCATCGTTTTAATCTAATCTATGGGAGCAGCCAGTCACTCACTGACTAACACTGCAAAACAGGATTGTCGAAGTATTAATTTTAATTTCAATTCAGGTTAGATTTTTTTTTTTTTTTTGTGCGCAACGCAGATTTTCTTTGCGCAGAGACAGCCAGCAGTGCGCAATTGCGCACGTGCGCAGCTTAGAGGGAACATTGGTGGACGGCAGGTCTTAGGAGGTTAAATCATAAAACATGTCTCACTACTACCTTGGAGTACTAAATGTTGCCCATTTACATTGATTTATCACCTGTACCGCGTAAACACATTTGTGTCCTTTACGTTCTTTTGTGACTAAACGAAGGAGGTTTATGATGTAGATGTTATCACATTCATTTTGCATTCAAAAGTTTCCTGACTTGAAACCAGGAGGAGAAAAAAACACAACTTAGAGTACTTGTAGTGCTGGTCACAATGCTGAAGAAATAGTGCTGTTGTGTGAGGAAAGAATTCTGAGATTAAATACCTTACTATGTCAATTCACTAGGTATAGCAACAATAATTAGTCACTCAGTACATGATAGAAAGACACAAAAAATAATTATATTAACTACAAATGAGTTATTTGGCCAGTGTTTTTAATAAGACTCCAAACCAATCACATGAAAAAATAGAAATTAATAATTAATTAATAATATTAATCAATAATCGATCTATCTTTCTATCTATCTATCTATCTATCTATATATATATATATATATATATATATATATATATATATATATATATATATATATATTTATATTAACAACACAATCATCTTAGATAAATTTCTTTTCTAACAAAATGCAGACTTTTTTGCATTTAAGTTATTCTCCCAACTTTAACACCTTGTGTTGAAAGTATCACCATCTTTAAACAGATATTCTGTTGATAGCTGACACAACACTAACATTTGACACACTGTGTTGCCACAGAAGCCACAGTGAGTATATTGAAAAATTGCAACAGTGTATTCATATTTATAATGAGGCATGAGGCAAAGCAAGTAGCCCTGGGCTTAATTATTTTAAAACAAAACTGCTACCCTTAAAAATAGACATGATGATGTGAGGTGGCAGACAGTTTCACTCTCAGATGAAGAATGGAGATAATTAACAAAACAAACCATGAGGGTGAGATGTTTGCAAGTTTCCATAAACAACCATCTTTTTACCAATTAGACATTAACTGTTTATACAAAAGGAATGAAATGTGTTAATAACCACAAAAAAATTTCATTATATTTTATATAAATGCCACTTTTACCAAAGGAAATAAAAGGCACTCTGATAACTAGCATTTCCTTTATTTTTAGTTTTGTATTGAACAGTAAAAGTTATCCGGATCCATGCTAGTAATTCGTTGACTGGTACCTCTCTGCAACCAGCTCGCAGCTGCCATCTCTGTTTGGAGACACAATCAATTTCCAAACAGTTAATTATTTATTTTGAATTAAGAACTAAGCTATCAGAAATTTTGGAAACTATATTTGAACCAACTATTTCGAATTTGTTGCCAACTATGACAAATTAAGGCCCCAAATTTAAAACAGTGTTATGTGACTGTTTTAAATCTGATAGACTGAGGGGACTCATCAACATATTTTTCTGTGAGTTTCTTGTGTGGGTTTTTTTCTGAGATCCACAAAACAAAGCTCAAAATATCAACAGCATGAAACACACACAGGCTGTGTTTAAAAGAAATATAATTTAAAAAAGAAAAAACATATAACATTACTGTCAGAAATCCCCCTAAAGCACAAAAACTAAAATACATTTTAGTTGTTCTCAAAACATAGGCGTGAGCATAAAGGATGTTAAATATTCTATTTTTCAGTGTCAATTACCTTTCACATCTCTGGGTTTTCTGACCATAGCATACGTCTTCTGGACTGATTCAAGTGCACGGTCCTCTGCAGGCATATAACAACAAAACATCATAAGAATGACTTTTCTTTTCGTTACATTTAAATGTAAATTGTCCTCACTTATTTCCGGCTGGGACATTTGTGGACATGTGGAAGATGTTACTTTTTATATGATAGGATATTTCTCTTCCACTAGGCATTTACAGTTTTTTCTGAATGCTTAAACCCTAACTGTGATTCTTATAGCACAATTTCTAAAACTATTAATACTTATAGCAAAACCACTCACTGAGTTTGCAAAACTAAAAGCACAAACACTGCTTTGCACTCAGTTTGCCACACACTTTGACAACCTGTAGCTACAATCCACTGCAAAGCACTCTTTTTGCAGAACTGTAAACACAACTCACTGCTTTACACTCAATTTCCAAATGATCAACACACTCCTAGCAAAACTAAACACATTTATGGCTGTTATTTACACTATTTTGCCAACTGTCTGGCACACTGTTACATGTGAAAACTTTTTTTAGATAATTAGTTCACTTTGCAATCAGCCTAACCACTATAATACAGGTGAGCTGTGTGTGTGGACTACAATGGAGGGAGCAGGAAGAGTGAGAAGTAGAGGAGGCCGAGGAAGAGGACGTGGAGGGGAAGAAGTAGGATGAAGAGGACGACAAGAACAAGGAGGAGCAAGACGAGGACGAGGAGGGCGGAGAGGAAGACGAGGAGGGGGGAGAGGAGGGGGGAGAGGAAGGGTAACAAGAGAAAATTGAATTGCTGATGACATCAGAGCTACAATAGTGGACCATGTAATCAACCATGGAGTGACCCTGAGGGAAGCTGGCCAACGGGTTCAGCCTAACTCGAGCCGCTACATTGTAGCAAGCATCATAAGGACATTTTGAAATGAGAGTCGGTTAGTACAGTCACTCTGCACTAAGATTTGTAGCACTGCCATGCTAATGAGAAACACAACAATACCATAGATGTAAAAATACTGAAATTGTTACTTTACAGATTTGCTAGACGACCAGATGCTGGGGCAGAGGAAGCATGTTCACTGCAGACCAAGAAACCCATATAGTCAATATGGCGATTGCAAATAATCCTATACTTGGAAATAAACACTTGTGTTTGTTTTGATGTGTGTGAATAAACACCAGTACTTGAAGTTTGGATCCCTCTATGCTTACGGATCTATGACAAAAGTATGACCTCAATCTGACATGGCCTACCTTGTGCACAGAGCCAGAAGCCAAAGCCAGATGTGTTTTTCATTATTACCATCAGTGTGTAGTTGGTGCATTGTGTGCTTATTAATATGATGACTTGTGTTAACTGTTGGATACAAAAATACCATTTCTACAAAGGTGTGGAGAGTTAAGCAAGGGTTATTCGCTTTTATAAGAAAACTACAATGTTTTTGCTGATTTGGTGAAGAGTTTCTTATTTGTGTGTAGAGTTTTGCAAAAATAGCCAATAGTTACAAAAAATGTGCTTAAGCCATCAGAAAAAACTGTAAGCAATTAAGGGTATTATGACTTCAATGTTTTCCAGTTTAGGCAAATTACCTTTGGTCATGCTTGGTTTTGTGATGACAGAATATGTCTCATTGTTTTGTTCAGCTCTGCTTACCACTGCAGGCACTGAAATATAGAGATAAGCCAAACCTTAAAGAAAGTATACAGATATGGGCAGACAATTTAGTTATTTTTTTAAATACCTCATTCTAGACACTTGCTCTATATGATAACCATCTCTAAGTTAAGATAGACCCTGGCCTGATGGTGGAATTGAACTCGGGACCTTCTTACTATGCGGCAACAGTCCTAACCACCAGGCCACCGTGCTGCCCCAGTTAAATGATATTTAACTGTCATAATTATTATTATATTACTCACATCTTAGGACCCTGATAGTTCTTATATATATTACTGATTACCATGTCATTGTCTTTCCTAGCAACCACCTACCAGCAGTGTGGGACACATTTATAGGATTTATGCTTCTACCACATGAAAACACAACACAAGTTGTTTCATAACTGTAACATGCAATTTATATTCAAAAAATGTTATTATACATGATAACAGCATGCTGCCTAATAAAAGCTAATATTAATTTTATTGACCAATCTTGCATGTGCAGTAAGGTTATACTGTGAAATGGTAAAGCCCTTTTTTTGCAGAGAGGGAGGTAGATCTAGCTCTCGTGCTCCCGCTGTCTCACGAAAATGTGGCAAAATTTTAAGAGTAGATATATAGATACATTTTATGTCAAGGAAAATAAGTTGTCTGGAGAAATTCACACCAGTAAAAATACTTCAAACCTTTATATTTTCTATTTCAGTCAGCTGAATACATTTTTAGTCTCCTAAAGTCTTATGATATTGAGTCGACTAAAACTATGAATTTAGTTGACTAAATTATGACTAAAACAAAATAATGTTTTATTCAACAATTTAATCAAAAGTCTGTTATAATATTAGTCATATTCAGTCAACTAAGACATGATAAAAAATTCAAAGGATTTTGATGCCTAAATGTTGTTTTATCCACAAAACAAAATAAATTAAATTAGACTAAATTAAAAGCTAAATGAAACATTTGATATCAAAATTAACACTAAAAAAACCTGCTGAGGGTAAAAAAATCACAGACCAAACAATGTAATAGCAGGTGCATGTCCTCAGGTATAGGATTTACTAAAGTGCTGTGTTTCTACTTTGGATTTCCATGATCCTGCAGATTTGAAGTACAGGATGGGCCATTTATATGTGTAAATGTATCCATATAAATGGCCCACCCTGTACATGTTTTTTGTTCCTAAACAAATGTTTGCCTTCCTGACCTGTTTGTGGAGAAGAGGGAGGCTGAGAGGAGGCAGTAGAATTTTGAGCACCTGTTTATAAAAAAAGACAAAATCAACAAGAAAAAAAAGTTAATTAGTGATGGCCACCAGGAATCACTATGCATGCTTATTGTTATAAAATAAAAAGACATGTTTTGATGAACATGCTGTCAACATACCTGGTGTCAAAGAAGTTTCTTCTGTGTCATTTCTGATGGTTTGTTGATGTTTATTACGTTGAAACACTACTACCAGTATTAGCAGAATGACCACCAATAAAACACCCAATCCAATGCAGAGCCCCAGGTAGATCTCTAAGTAAGGCACTGTAGGATGACCTGCTGGAAAGATAATTGCAACGTGCATTAGAAAGGATTAAAATGTTTTAAATTACTCTCTCATATACATATATATATATATATATATATATATATATATATATATATATATATACATATATAAATAAAGGTGGCATACTGATCCAATCATTTTCTAATGACTTGTCCAAGTCACATGATAACTGGACATGACTGTACACAAAGTTACATAAAAATGAACCTGTAGCCAATAGAAAAGATGTGCTACGAAACATGGGACCACAAAAGGCATCACAGCCAGCTGGAGCTGACTGTGTGTTGCATGAATGATAGACTCAAATACAGACAACAAACAACTTGGATAAACAAAAAGTGAGCCTCTTATAGAGGCTGACAACATGAGTACACAAACCAAGGTTAAAAAAAAAGAACTAGGACAAAACTAAACTAAGGCTTAAATCGGAAGAAACAGTGACTATGAAAACAGTGACATGAACACGATTCTGCACATTTCTATGTTAGAAACTATGAAGAGTTTACGTGGACAAGAAGCATGAACATGAACATAACCTGAGCAGAATCGTGAAAGCCTTAATCTCGACGTGATTTGGAGGAAAGAAAAACAGATGACCTGTCAAAGACTAAATGACAACACACAGACTAAATGCACACAGGACGTAATCGGGGGAAGTGAAAACACATAGTGAAACAGTTGACACAAATTAACATAACATCGTAGGAGAAGAGTAAAACTAAACACACTGAACAAAGAAACACCAGACTTTCAAAATAAAATAGGAAACATGTAGAGACGTAGACATGATAACACAAACTTGACAACATGAACATGCAGACAAGAAACCTATGACAGACTAAGACAGAAGACAGGAAAAGACACAAACACAGAGACATAGGTGAAAACACAACTAGACTAAACGTCAACTAAACCCTAACTAAGAATAACACCACAAGAACTTCAGATATTTCAATATAACCTAAAAGTTTGTTGTTAAAACAAAGAGATGTCAATAATGACCACATTTTGACTACACATACCTATGTACAGAAATCCTATGGACATCGATATGTCGAAATAAAGATGTTGCCTTATGTTACAAAACAACCAACTTCAGAACTGAACCTCCAAAAATGACATGTAAAGGCATCATTCTGATGTCTCTTTGAACATTGTCATTTACACACTTTATCATGAAGCTTTAAAATATAGTTTGGGTACTGTGGTGTGGCTGCGAGTGAGACTGATAAACCTGAGCTGCATCAGCTCGTCACGCCTCCCCTGCATATGAGAGTGAACTGGGTCCTGACTGTGTTGCTGTTGTGTACATGTGGCTGGCAGCTGAAAAGCTACAGCTGTGAGTGTAAGACGCAAGCAACTGAGTAAATAAAGATGCTGAAAAGTGTTGAAGTGTGGTCAGGTCCGTCTTTACTGCCACGGGTACAAAGTTTGTCTCCAATTTTATTTCGAAAATATTGATGCATCTTACTTCCAACAGTTAGCCAGCTCTCCGGTGATTCTCCAGCATCAGCAATGCTACATTTGTAAAGTCCCTCATCAGATTTGGATACAGTGGGAGCCATTATGTTTCCTGATGAGCTGCTCCCAATGGAGATGCCATTTTTATAGAATTTTGCAGTGTAGTTGGAGTTTGCATCCTTTTTTCTACAATGCAAGGTCACGTTTTCTCCCTGCATCACAGGTTGGGCGGGAATCTCCAGGATCACATGAGTCTCTAAATCTAAATGGCAGAATGTATAACAGTTATTGTTTCAAAAAGTGATATTTGTTAAAATTATACATATATGGAAATCATTCATTATATTCATTCATTACTAACGATAATAGCTCACATCATTTTTAAATAGAAATCTTTTTCAAAACATATGTTACTTCTGATTATTACAATGCAGATGCAGTAAATATATATCTATATGTTTTTTTTATTATGATGGTGATGCATTTTATGAAGACAAATTATACCTTACTGCTATGAAAATATATATCAAATATGACATTGTGCATTACTGTAAGTGACATACTAAACAGGAAAAAATGATGAATGGACTAAATATGTTAACATATAATTTCATTTCTATGTACTTACCAGTTACAGTGACATTGACGGAGTTGCTTTTTTGTATTCCTCCCATTTCACACCAGTATTCTCCGCTGTCAGTTGTTGGATATGCATTACTAATTTTGCAAGGTCCAGTCGATGCTTCCCAGGTTGAAGCACATGTTCTAACATCTCCATTTATCTTTTTCATCACTCTCCATCCAGTCAGCCCATTTAGCCCTTCACAGCTGATAGTGATAGGCTCTGATTTAAAGAACTGCTGTCTGTTTGGAACAACTTGAGGAAAACCTGAATCTGCGACACAAAATCAAATAAAGACTCTTCTGTCAGTGTCTGAATATATAGAATAAAACTTGGATATATAGAATGAGTGAACCTCATGTTTTGTGTTGAGGTTTTCTGAATTCTCCGCCTTTACAAAATAGCAACAGCAGAACTATTTCAGTAGTTTGAAGAGTTTGACAACTGTTTTGTGACAGCTGTTCAAACCGCAAATGGTATACATAATTTGTAGTCTATATTGCATCACCTTGAAGATCATATTTTTATTATTGAAACATTTCTAATACTTATGAAGATTATGAAAAGAAGATTTTGCACAATACTTGAGAGAATGTATCAATCAAAACGGAGATGTCAACTGAGATAACATGTCAAGCAGAAGCTGAAGCACATGATAGACCTCTCTGCATTGAATCATATATTTTATTAATCTCTGTCTCTCTTCTACAGCATGTCTTTATCCTGTCTTCCATCTCTCACCCCCTCCGGTCGCAGCAGATGGCCGCCCCTCCCTGAGCCTGGTTCTGCCGGAGGTTTCTTCCTTTTCTAAAGGGAGTTTTTCCTTCTCACTGTTGCCAAAGTGCTTGCTCAAAGAGCGTCATATGATTGTTGGGTTTTTCTCTGTATCTATGAAGCGCCTTGAGGCGACTTTTGTTGTGATTTGGCACTATATAAATAAAATTGAATTGAATTGAATTGAATGATAACACATGATACCATATCACTGAAACCATTATACCATTTTACATCCCAGATAAGTCATAAAGGCCAAGATAAGTAAAATAAATGCAAAGAAATGTAATGTCACATTTCATTAAATATATTCAGAAGATCATTCTATATATATTCAAATTTCATTCTTTTCATTAGCTGGAAAACAACAACTGCATTAGTTTCAAAACCATTCAGATTGTTAAGACATTATATAATCTATTACACACACTATTACACACAGAGAGACACTTAAAAACACAGAAAAAACATGAATAATTAAAAACTTACCATGTGTTTGAGAATCACTGAATTCAGCTACTATACTCAACATTAACAGAACATTCAGCACTGAAAAGATTAAGAATGAGAGTTTTAATATTTAATATTTTTGTCAGTGTTTATGATAACACTTTTAAACGCAGCTAGCTAATAAAGCGCAAGTACCCTGTACTTACTTGCATTTTGCAGGAAAGTACAGGCAGAAGATCTAAGATGGAGAAATGCAGTTGTTGTTTTTGTTTTGTTTTTCCAGAATTTTCCCATGAAATCACCCAGTATTAAAATGATTTAATTAAATTTTATGTTATTATTTTAGTGTTTCCTGTACAAAACTTGTTACATGAAATTACATGTCATTACAGGATACTTGTGGTCTAACAATGTAATTATTTTATTGTCTCTTGCAACAACCTGACTGGTTACATGAAATTACAGGCTACTTGTGCCTTAGTCATGTGTGCTACAGTGTAATTGTTTCATTGTCTCGGGGGTCTTGCAGGTGACTCCATAATATGGCTCACATTTCAGAAAGTACACAGTTCTTACATTCTACTTGTTTCATTGTTTACTTCAAAAACATGAATTGTACTTACAATGTACTTCTTTGATTGCTTCTTGCAAATTGTTGCTTGAAAACTGCATGTAAGTATGGTTTATTTGTGCCTTGTTGGCTGCAAAATGCATGTTAGAATAGGGTAGACTAAGGAGCTTGGAAAGAAAAGCGTCTGGACTTCTTTGAGTTGCTTTCACACCTTGGCTCATGTGATTAGGTAGAGGATCTTTGTCCCTCTTTGGGGGGAAAATCCCACTAGGTTTAAATCTGGGACTCCCCACCAATCGACCCTTAGAACTGAAGAAGCTTCTCGGATGAGAGGTGAAACGTCTTCACGCAACTCAAAGAAGTCCAGACGCTTTTCTCTCCAAGCTCCTTAGTGTACGATGACCTGTATGACTGAGAACATTCACAGACTTAGAATAGGGTACTTGCACCTTATTTATGGTTCATATTATAAAGTATTACCATGGATTTTTGCATCATTAATAATAAGTCCTATGCATTTATTAGTGAGCTGTTACAAACAGCTGTTACAAACAGCTCACCACAAAAATACATGAAAATATATGGGTGTATTTTGGATATATTAATTCGCCCTTTAGTCTGTCCATGTATTTTTTTAAGACAATGTCAGTACTCACAAAGTCTGCTGGTGGGAAATCTGACCCCCATGCTGTCTTGCTGCTGACTGCATGAGCATCAGACTAAATTGAGGATATATTATTTTGTAAGAACTTCCTCTTCCTGTGCTTCTGTGGTGACTGAGGCCCAACAGGGTTCCATTTCAGTCACAAGCGATTGCACGAAAACGTCCCTACAGCCTAGTATTTGTTTCATGCCCTTTTATTCATTGAATTTTGTGTTTGCTCAATTTTAGATTTTGATAATTCAGCCTACTTTTTGGGATATGTTGAAAATTTAAAAAATAAAGTAAAGTAACTGCTCAGTCATAGAAACCCACAGTGCACAGTTTTTGTTTTTTGTTTTTTTGTTTGTTTTTTTTGCTGATGGTAATGCCATAGTTTAAGATTTCTGCAGTTACTGAGTCAGCAGAGTTTTGGTAATAGAGAGGACTTTAATGTCCTAAGATCTGAACTCTTCCACAGCATGCATTTTTAATTTCTCTTTGATATTTGAGGGTATTGGGACCCGGTGAATGTAAAAACAAAGAGTTACAAGATTTTTTTTTTTTTTTTACCTGATTTTTGTTTCTAAGAAAACTGAGAGCAACATATGAAGACATTCTTTTCAAGTTTAGATGGAACAGTAGCAGTATAATGTCCTCGTAAGTGGATATCAGGTACTTGAAGAGCAAAATTGAGTATTTTATGTAAATAACCCAAAATGTGATGTCCACATATGTGGACGCCAGGTCCTAGGAGGTTAAAGCACTATGCCTCTAACCCAGGGGTGTCAAACTCAATTGCACAGGGGGCCAAAACTCAAGGCACACTTTAGGTCGCGGGCCAAACAAGATAAACATTTATTGAACACACTAAAACCATGCTTTTGAAACATAAATATGAAAAAAAAAAAACAGACAGGGATATTATTCCAGATTAACCCTTTAAGACCTACCATAGAACCAAGTCCGCCAGAGCTTATATTATATTTTTACATGCTGTAGTGCCATTTTTGGGAGCATTTCAAGTTGCTATACATCAATACAACCATTATAGCCCAAATGTAATATAATTGTTGCATTAAGTGCATAGTAATTACAGAAATTGCAAAAAAGTGCAATAAACTACAAAAAAAATGAAATTCATTTTTATTTTTTTTAACATATATTTCTAGTTAGAGAAATTTAAGAAGCTTATCCCTCAAAACTGTAAATACAAAAAAGTTGCACAAACTAGTTTCCCACCACAGGAAATTTATTTAAGTGCCTTCATAGTTTTATTTTTGAAATACACCAATTTTTATATACTGCAGGAAAAACAAAAATAAATATTATAGTGCAAATTTGCAAAAAAAAGCATATGCATCAAAATAAACTATTTCCAGCTGTGCAATTTGAGTTCTAAGCCTCCCAGAAATGACACAGAAAGTCATAAAGTCAAAGATAACTTTTAAAAACACCACTATAGGCTTGCAAGGCCCTGATAATAATAATAATAATAATAAAAACTACATTTCCGCGAATGTCACGTCACTTCAGGTTTCGGGCAGGTAATAGCAGACATGCAATAGTTGGTGCTGACATCTATTCCAGCCTAGGAAGTGTTACGAACAGCTGATCGGATCGGCAAAGTGTGTCTCAGGAATATTATGTTTTTGTTGCTGCAAGTGCTTTTTATGCATTTTTTGCAAAGCTATATGTGGAAGGAAACCGTGACCTAGGGCAACTGATGTCATAAGATGTAAGTACAACTCCTCCGGTTTCATATGCAAAAAAAATTAATTGTGCTAGCTTACATGGTTGCAGTTCTACTGGGATTTAAAAATAGTTACGCAAAACGGAGCGTGCCCGCTCTGACCGGCTTTAAAGTGTTAAATAAACTTAAAAAATAAACTTTAACTTTAAATATGTTGCTCTTCATAAAAACATGTCCTCTCAAAATTATGCAAGTTAGAAATATGTACATGCTGCCAAAACCCCAGAAAAAAAAAGAACGAAAGAATACACAAGCATGTAGAAGGAGCATTGCCTCAGGAATGGAACTAATAAACTGTGCGGCCCATTCAGTGTTGCACTTTCCCTTGAACGTCATTACACTGCAGCTCCATCTGAATCTGCACAGGTGCAGTTCAGCAAAGTCTGCTGACTTGGTTCAACATTACTTGGCAACAGAGAAAATGAGGCAGGTTGCACTGGTGCATTTGTGACAGCTTCACTTGAAATGCCTTCACCGCATCATACATGCCATGTCCATGAACTGACAGATTTCCTTGCTGAGCTCAAAAAATCTATTAAGAATTTTTATCCCAACTCAGTTAAATTTACGGTTTGCGTTACGGTGATAATTGCATGTTCGGTTTTTAGGACTTTACCACACAGCCTTTCTTGGTGTATGATCCAGTGATATGCTGTTAACTCACCGGTATATTTCTCCTCCTGCATCTTTACTCGCATCCTGCTGACTAGTCCACTTTTTTCACCGCACAACACAAGCACTACATCTGTTGTAATTCCCAACAAGTTTGTCCCAGGGCAGTTTCATGTTGGTTACACTTTGAAATACGTTTTCAAAAATGTCTTTTCATGTCGTTGTCCCGTGCATCGATTTAATGTTCAATATTTCCTCTCCACGGATGAAGATGGTCAGCTGTGCAATGTCCATCATGTCTACACTTTCATCCACAGCAAGAGAGGATGTAATAAAGTTTTTGCTTCTTTCACACAACTGTGTTCATGGCCATCTCACCAACCCGAGCAGCTCTTCAGAAACTCTCCCTCGTAAATAGCCAGGGTGATTTCGCTATCTCCTCTGCTACAACAAAACTTGCTTTCACAACACTGTTGCTCTGGTGAAAAAAGTCTGCTGAAATGTCAGATTCTTCTTTGACTCTTCTACTTTCTGTAGTTTCTGCTCTGCATTTAGGTTTTTCAGCTTATCCTGAGGTTTTGTGTCGTAGTGCCATCTTAAATTAAATTCCTTAATTACAGCCACATTAGCTCCACTAATAAGACACGTGTTTACCGGCAATGTCTGTAAACATATATTCAGTCTCCCACCGCCGGTGCTGAAAGGCCCTCCTTTCAGAATCAACTTTTCTCTCCATCATTGTGAGCGGCTAGCTTTGCAGTAATGGAAGTTTGCCTTGATTGACGCCGGAATGTTCCCAGTTAGCCTAGCGTTCAGCAAGGAGGCTGCAGCGCTGTATTATGGGATTTGTAGTTTGTATATTATTAGTGCCTCATATTGCTGGGCCATGCATATGAATAATAGTACATTTATATAAAATGATCTCGCAGGCCGGATATAAATGTACACTGGGCCGCAGACCTTGATTTTGACACATGTGCTCTAACCCCTGCTTTGTAACTGTTTTTTTCTTCCACTTTGTGGCCGAGTTGCTGTGATTCCTCAAAGCCATTTTGAAATAACAGAGCATATGTTGTGGAATTTTCCAAGGAACGAAAGAGATTCACAAATGGTGTTGTTCCTTTTACGGTACAACCCTTTAAATCAGTGACCAGGTTTGTAGAAGCATGGATAGGTGCTTGATTTAATGAGACTAAGAACAAATCATTGCCTTGTGACCTAAGGATAAAGGTGGTTTTGGCCTTCTGGACTTCATAGACCTGAACTGTACATTTAAGGTGAAAATGTACAGCTAAAGCTGTAGGCTAAAAGAATGCTTAGAATCTCCTGAATCATTATGGCATTTTATTCCACACAACATTTTTAGGAAAGATTCAGATTAAGTGGTGTGGCATAATATTTTTTTTTCCATATAGTGCATGTTGTCCCAGGTATCATTATAATTTTTTAAGCTTCATTACAATTCATGAATAAATTATTACAAAATGTCTTTTTTTTCTCCTCATGCCTCATATGCACTGTACATAACTATTCTATGCTATACATTAAAAGAGAGATGCCGTTTCATCAACAGGGAAACAAATTTATATCTGGATCCCACTAAATATGCCAAAAATGTGAATATTATGAATTATGAATTATGTATGTTGACTGTGCATCCCTCCAATTTCACATCAGTATTCTCCAATTATGTCTCTAAAATGTAAAATCTCTAAAATGTAGACTTAAAATGTGGACTTAAAATTAGATGTCTAGAAAGCTACTCTTTCTGTTGTTGATAAAAAAAAAAAATACATTAATTAATTAATTAATTAATTAATTTAAGAGTTCACGTCGCTAACCTGGTCACAGAGGGAATACCGTTGTGAACGACAGATGGGGTAACCCTGGGAACATCACTGTGAAAGCACAACTCTGCAGCAGAGACATTGAGCGGTTAATCGTTAGTATATGTCCGTTCTACATCCCCCGGGAATTCTCGCATGTTATCGTGATAACAGCGTATGTCCCTCCCTTGGCGAACGTGGATGCAGCCTGTGACGCTTTGAATACTGTGCTCAGAAGACTGCAGACACAATCTCTGAGAGCTCTTCTCCTAATATTAGAGGCCTTTATTCAATCCTCAATGAACTCCACACTGCCCACCTTCACCCAGTATGTGACATGCCCAACCAGAGACAGTAAAACACTGGACTTACTGTACGCGGGCGCAGAAGAGAGTTGACCAAAGTGCTGTACAAAGTAATAATTAAACAGTGGCATTAACATCAACAACAGGTAAGAAAATTAAAAGAAAATTAGGATAAAAGAATTGGTAACTCTGATGCAGTATTAAAAGCCAAAGTGAAAAAATATGATTTAAAATGTGATTTAAAAAGAGTAACAGTTGGGGCCTTTCTAATGTGGAGAGGTAGATTGCTCCACGTTTTAAGGCCTTATGACATCCTCCACACTATGCACTTGAACATATTAAAGTGATGAGCACCTCCTTTGTTGAATTATGAGTGTTTTAATCAACCTTGTTACATCTGTGGTGTTCCCTGTCAAAAGAGGCCGCCATAGAAAATGAATGGGACAAAATGTAAAAAAAATATTATATTACCTGACAAATACTTTAATTTCCATACATGACTTTTAATTTCTATCATATTTGCTTCATCTGGCTTTTTTATTTCTTCAAACTGTTTAAAGATTTATTGTGCAATTTAACTTTTTCTCATTTTGTACATATACACATATACATATAAAAATCCAGCAGAAACTCAGCATAACTAAAGGAGGATTCAGGGTCACCTGATCCAGCCCTAAAAGGAAAGTTTTAAGCCTTATGCTAATAGCAGAGATAGTGTCTGCCTCCCAAATCCAAAACTTTGTTAGTTAACATGTTTTCATTTTAATGAAAACCAGGAGAACCAAGTACAACCATGATATTAACTGAGAAAATGATTTTTAAAATTAAAAATTTGAGTCCAAACAGCTCTTTGTGTCTTTAAGACATTGCTGGAATTTAACTAAATGGTTTGTGTTATCTGGCTTCAAGGATAGATTGTCACGGTGGGTGTTTTGGAGGACCCAGGGCCCTTTATTAGGGCCAGTAAACAGTAAAGCAAAAATAACCAAACATAAACTATGGCAATAACCTAAACCCTAACCCTGGTACATGAAAGACTATGAAAACACAACAGGAGCAGAAAACGATGAACATGACCAATACCAGAGTCTTAAGAACTATGGATCATGACGTGTAGCTAAAGTGACAGGGATGGTAACAGATGACGCGACGCAGACTGAATGAAACACAGAGACTAAATACCCGCAGGGATGATAGGGGAAGTGGAAATACATGAGGGAGTTCAGCTGGCACCTAATGACAGGAAAGGGGAAGTGAAACTAAATACAATGAACAACCTTCACTATAGCTGTTTCTGTGCTGTGATGAGCTCTGAAACCTGACTGAAACTCTTCAAATAAGCCATTCCTCTGCAGATGATCTGTTAGCTGTTTCGACAACTACCCTTTCAAGATGTCAAGATTCAACATGTGTTTTAGAATTACCTTACCCCATCTTCACTGTTTCACATAAGACAAGTCTTGTGTTTACAATATTTTCACAATTTTTCCTATAAATAAACATTGTGTTGATGGCTTATGACATTTTAGCTTCATGTCTTAAACTACATTTGTCACATTGTGTTGCCACAGAGGCCACAGTAAGTATATTTTAAAAAATTGCAACAGCACTTTCATACCTGTAATGAGGCAGAGTAAATAGAACCGTCTCTCTCTTTCATGTTCAATTTTAACACACTGCTACCTTTTAAATTAGAAGTGATGATGTGAGGTGGGTGAAGTTTCGTCTTTCATGAGAAGAATAAAGACAATGAAATGACATGTGGTTGGGGTCATGTTTTATTTCATGCAAACTGACACCTTTTTATCAATTATAAATCAACACAATCACTGTTTATATAAAACCAAAATCTAAAACTTTAAAATTCTGCTAATAAACACAGAAATGCTCATTGTCTTGTGTCTAAATGCAACTCTTTTGACAGTTTTCTTTCTATACATCCATAGCTTCAATAACATTAAAACTCAAAAAAAATAACATAAGAGACTCATATATTCTTCATTTGTGGTTGTACAAAAGAAGCGTTTCAAACCCTTTTCTGTTAAAGCTGAGTTGGTACCTTCATGAACTGTTTCCAGTCAGCTGGCTACGGTTGATTCTGTTTTGAGTACCAATTAAATTTCAAAATACTCTTTTTCTTTTAAATGAATTATATTTGAAACAAGACATAATTTATAAATTGTTGCTCTTCTATATCATTTACTCTAATAAAATTTGTTCATTTATGAAATGCAATTATGAATAAACTAAAGTACCAAGTTTAAAAACGTCTTGTCTTTTTTTTTTATTTCACTTGCAGACACACTACTTAAGCTGTCGAGTGGCTGAGCATGTGACCACCAGTTAAAAATATATCTTATGTGCACATTCATTATGATACTCCACAGCCTTCAAACAACCTACATGTTGAACTGAGGGTGCTCAGCTACATACACTTTTGTATCTGGGTTTCTGGTGTGGTTACTCTCAGATATCACAACCTTCTGTTAAAAAAGAAGCTGGTAAAGTTTGCCTTTCTCTCTGTAAGAAGATTCAGCTGCTGAAACACAGGGTAACAATAATTGATTAATGACAAGACAAATGCTCACAAAAATATCACATAAATTTAAGTCTTGCCCAATAATTTCTGTCTGGAGCAGAAAATTGATGGACTGCTGAAAAAATCATTTATTTTTCTTTTTGTATCATTACATTGTTTCTTCAACTAGCTTTTTAAACAGCTACGGATGTTATAGTTACAAAATTTTCACATGTTAGGCAAATTACCTTTCATCAACCTTGCTTCTTGTAATGAGGGTATGCGTCACTTGGGCGTATTCAGTCATGCTGGCCCCTGCTGACATTGAAATATAGAAAGTTCAAAGATCATTGCAGAGGAAGATGAAAATTGTTTCCCCAGCTTGACTAGCACATGTCAAGGCTATTCACAAAGGACAGAGAGTGTAACATAAAATATACACATTTATGATATTATGTAAGTACTATGTATTTTGTAAGTATTATGAGATCATCATATTGTCTAGCAACAACATACCAAATAATAATGCCAAATTTACAGTGTTTCAGCACTAGAACATCTTAAAAAAAAGGACAGCATGATTTTAATTTCATGACAGTAGCATACAATATGTATTCACAAAGCCTCAACTATGTATGTTATATTATGACCAATGTTCCCTCTAATTTTTCATGTGTCTGAGCGAACACTCAAACTCCCTGAGTGGTCTCTTGGACCACTGTGAGCGACAGCAGACGTGTGCACTGTGGTCATGCCAGCATCGAATCCATCCAAGTTACATGGTTTATTAAAATAATCAAATTACAGCATTTACATTTATGTTAGACTACTTTTAATTAACTGCTTTAGCCCACTTACAATGGAAATTTAAAAAAAAATGTTCATGACCTGTGTAGTATGTTACAGTTTTTCTCAGTTGGTTTGGTGCATTTCTCACAACAGAATTACACTTTGCACAACAGTTAGTTCAACCTCCACAACATGTAGTCATTTTGGCACAACCTTGTGGCGGTTTCATGTTCATTTCGGCAAATGCCTTTGGACATGAAGCAGTTGAGTAAGTACAAATATCTAAAGAATGGTCACTTTTGACTTGCTATTCATCACTATCTCCTTGCGTTCATCATGAATGTCACAATTATTTATACTTGTACCGGCTGAATAGTCATTGTCCATACAACTAATAGTCTTCATTTCATTGCTTGTGTCAGTGCACTCAAAATTGTTGAACATCTTGTCAAACAATTTGTACACCCATTTTGCCAACCACATAGACACGTTCCTGACAAAATCAGGGCAACACTTGTGTGATAAACCATGGCCTCACAATGGCCGAGGCTGGTCAAAGGGTGCAGCCAAATGTTAGAATAGAATAGAATAGAATAGAATAGAATAGAATTCAACTTTATTGTCATTGCACATGCACAGGTACAGGGCAACGAAATGCAGTTTGCATCTATCCAGAAAGTGCTTTAGCCGTGATATATTACAATATATATTAGCAATAATATAGGTGTGTAAGTATAATTACAGAAATGGGTCTATTATGGTATGTTATAATGTACACAGTGTGAAGTATGTTATGAATATTCTATAACTATAAGTATGTACAGGCTGTAGTGAGTACAGGCTATGTACAGGCTATGAACAGGATATAAATATGAAATAAAAACTATACAGAAATCTGAGATATACAGTTATACAGAAATGTGAACTACGCAAGTTATAAACAGTTGTAGGATTAAAAATTATATGTACAGAATGATTATTTACACAGAACTATACAGTAGTGGTAAAGTGCTAGTGGTTGTGGGTGTGTGTATGTTCAGTCCATGAGTTTAATGTGGGTCAGATGTCAGGAGGCAGAGTTCAGGAGTCTGACAGCTGTGGGGAAGAAGCTGTTCCGGTACCTGGTGGTCTTAGTCCGGAGGCTCCTGTAGCGCCTCCCAGAGGGCAGGAGGGTGAAGAGTCCATGTGATGGGTGACTGGGGTCTCTGATGATTTTCCCAGCCCTTTTCAGACACCGCTTCCTGTAGATGTCCTTTATGGCAGGAAGTGGTGCTCCGGCGATGTGCTGGGCAGTTTTCACGACCCTCTGCAACGCCTTCCGGTCCGAGGCGGAGCAGTTCCCGTACCAGACTGTTATACAGCTGGTCAGGATGCTCTCGATTGTGCAGCGGTAGAAGTTCACCAGGATGTCTGAGGACAGGTGGTTCTTCCTCAGAGTCCTCAAGAAGAAGAGGCGCTGGTGAGCCTTCTTGACCAGCTTGGAGCAGTTGGTTGTCCAGGTGAGATCCTCGGAGATGTGGACTCCCAGGAACTTGAAGCTGCTCACACGCTCCACAGCCGTCCCCTTAATGTGGATGGGTGAATGTGGGTCAGCATTCCTCCTGTAGTCCACGATGAGCTCCTTAGTCTTCTCAGTGTTAAGCAGCAGGTTGTTTGTGTCGCACCACTCAGCCAGACGATCCACCTCCTCCTTGTAGGCGGCCTCATCGTTGTCACTGATGAGGCCAATCACCGTGGTGTCATCTGCAAACTTAATGATGGTGTTAGAACCATCAGCAGGTCTGCAGTCGTGGGTGAAGAGGGAGTAGAGGAAAGGGCTCATCACACAGCCTTGTGGTACACCGGTGTTCATTGTGATTGTTGATGAGCAGCGGTTATCCAGTCGGACATGTTGAGGGCGGTTGGTCAGGAAGTCCAGTAACCATTTGCAGATGAGGGAACTGATGCCCAGGTCTGTCAGTTTCCTAATGAGTTGTGAGGGGTGGATTGTATTGAATGCTGAACTGAAGTCTATAAACAGCATTCTGGCGTAGGTGTTGTTGTTGTCCAGGTGTGAGAGGACAGAGTGCAGTGCGATGGAGACTGCATCCTCTGTGCTCCTGTTCTGGCGGTATGCAAATTGGTGGGGGTCCAGGGTGGGGGGGAGACAGGATTTGAAGTGTGCTAAGACCAGCTGCTCTAAGCACTTAGTGATGATGGGGGTGAGTGCTACTGGGCGGTAGTCGTTGAGGCTAGATGGGTTGGAGTTTTTGGGTATGGGGACGATGGAGGTGGATTTGAAGCAGGCCGGTACCACAGCGTGGGCCAAGGACAGGTTGAATATGTCTGTGAGCACTCCTGCAAGCTCCCCAGAACACGCTCGGAGAACACGCCCGGGGATGCCATCAGGACCTGCAGCCTTGTGTACATTGATCCTGCTCAGCACCGCTCCTACATCGGTGGGGGAGAGAGTCAGAGGTTGGTGGTCTGGCGTCATGCCTGTTATGGTTGTGGTTGTGGGGTTCCCTCGCTCAAAACGAGCATAAAAGTTGTTGAGCTCATTGAGGAAGGAGACATCAGAGGATGCGGGGGAGGGTTTGGTGGTCCTGTAGTCTGTAATGGTCTGGAGTCCTTGCCACATGCGTCGGGGGTTGGAGTTAGAGAAGTGTTCTTCTACCTTCTTTTTGTAATGGTGTTTGGCTTTTTTGATGCCCTTCTTTAGATTAGCCCTGGCTGTACTGTAGGCGTGTGCATCTCCTGACCTAAAAGCAGTGTTGCGGGCCTTCAGGAGGAGACGAACATCCTGGTTCATCCAAGGCTTCTGGTTGGGGTACATGGTGATCCGTTTCTGGGTGGTGACACTGTCTGTGGTTTCGGAGATGTAATCCAGTACAGTTGAGGCGTACTGGTCCAAGTCTGTGTTGGTGAACATATTCCAGTCTGTGTTTTTAAATCTGTCCTGGAGCACTGCGTCTGTCCCCTCTGGCCACACTTTAATTGTCCTCACAGCAGGTTTCACACGTTGGATGAGTGGTGAATACCTAGGTGTAAGGAACAGGAGAGATGGTCCGATTGTCCAATGTGGGGAGGGTGTTGCTTTGTAGGCTCCAGCCAAGTTGGAATAAACATGGTCTAAAGTCTTGTCTCCTCTGGTGTGGCAGGAGACATGTTGGTGGAATCTGGGGAGGACTGTCTTTAAGTTGGTGTGGTTGAAGTCGCCAGCAACAATAAAAGCAGCCTCGGGTGTTTATTCTGGTGTTTGTTAATGGCTGCAGAAAGTTCTTTCATGGCCAACCTAGCATTAGCGTCGGGGGATATATACTGCAGTGAGTATGATCGAAGTGAGCTCTCTGGGGAGATAATAAGGTCTGCATTTGACCATTAAAACTCCGCATTAGGTGAGCAGTGACTCTCAGTAGTAGTGGAGTTCATGCACCAAGCATTGTTAATATAAATGCACAAACCTCCACCTCTGGTCTTGCCGGAGTCATCTGCTAGCCTGTCGGCTCGGTGTGTGTGGCGTCCTGCTAACTCGATAGCATTGTCCGGGCAGCTGTTGTTCAACCATGTTTCAGTGAAAAACATGACATTTGAATCCATAATCCGTCTGTTGTTAGTCATGGTGAGCCGTATCTCATCCATTTTGTTTGCCAGAGAACGGACATTGGCGAGGAAAATACTGGGTAAAGGCAGCCGATGTGGTGTTAGCTTTAGCTTAGCCCGTAGCCCTCCGCGCCTACCTCGCCTTTGTTTACGTTCTCGGCGCCGTCTGCGTGCACTTCCGCCCGGCCGGGGAGAGTGGGCAGCCTCCGGTGTTCTGGAGATCTCTGGGATGAGTCGGAGATCGGCGATAAAACTGTTGGAGTTGTGAGTCCAGATGTCCAGAATCTCTTGTCTGCTGTAGGTCAGCAACGCACAGCAATTCTGGATGAATAATCCGGTTAAAAGTAGATAAAAAACCGCTAAATAGCAGATTCTGGAGAGACACTGAGCCTCGCGTTGTTCACGTGCCGCCATCTTGGTCATAAAATGTTGGGAGAACTACTGTAAGTTCTATTATTCAGACATTTCGTCGGGAAAACAGGTGAGCATACTGTAATGTAGGTATTCAGCACAAACTAATTTGCTCTGCACTTTCATAGTCATACAGGAGACTTGCATTCGGACATGACCTTATAGATCTTTACATATAGACGTACTGTAACTGAAGCGCAGACTTGGCCCAGGTGTGGCGCAGTGTGCTGTGGTACAATACAGTAATGCTGTAAAGAAAGGAGTTTTGAATGATAGTCCTGTAACAATTACTGTAAGCATGTTTGCGCTTATTCATGTTTGTGTTTTTTCATCTGCATCTCAAAAAGGACTGCCAGACAATCTAGAAGAGGTGAAAGAGGTCCACTTTTGACTCCACAGCAAGAGGAAAGAACTTGTGCAATGGTGGCTGCAAACACCGCTTTGAGACTGAGAGAAATACAAAGAACTGTCGTGCATATGTACCTCTGTTTACTGTAAAAGTGTAGGCCATGTACTGCACTTACATTTATGCATGTTACTGTAACCCTTTTTACAATTCACACTGTACAATCTGTTGTGCCAAATGCACCATTACAGACTTTTTTATTCTCATCCTTTGTATAGCGTATCCTGGAATTGGAGGCCAGGGAACCCCTGCACACGTTTGTATATCTTGACGAAGCGGGATTCAATCTCGCAAAAGGCAGACGGCATGGACGAAATCACATTGGAGAAAGAGCCACCATTGATGTCCCAGGCCAACGAGGAGGAAATATTACAATGTGTGCAGCAATCTCAGAAAATGGCGTTCACACCCATATTCCTCGTATTGGTGCATACAATACACAACACCTGTTGGCTTTTCTGGACGCTCTTTATAGGGACCTAATCCCACAAAATGAAAGGGATGATCCTGGTGACAATCAGACAATGTATGTAGTGGTTTGGGATAATGTTAGCTTCCATCACTCTGCTGTAGTCAGGCAGTGGTTTGCAGCAAACGACAGGATGCTTATGGAGTTTCTTCCTCCTCACACTCCATTCCTAAATCCAATTGATGAGTTTTTCTCTTCCTGGATGTGGAAGGTATATGACAGGCATCCACATACCCAAATGACCCTGCTAGCAGCTATGGATGCAGCTTGTGATGACATCACAGCAGAGTCCTGCAGAGGGTGGATTCGACACTCCAGAAGATACTTTCCCCGATGCATCGATAGAGCTGACATTTGCTGTGATGTTGATGCAAATATGTGGGCAGACAGACAGGAGCGTCTAGATATCAATGGTTGATATGCAACAGTGTCTGTCTCTCAGGGGGTTTTTTTTGTTTCATAACTACTGCAGTAAGGTTTACTGTCTAAGTGAGTTTATGTTTGCTGTAAAATGTTTGATTTACTGTATTTCCCCAGTTGCACAATGCTGTGCACAATTTCAATTGAATATTATCAAGACTGCATATGAAGTGTCTTGATTTTCCTTTACAATTTATCAATCAATCAATCAATATACTTTATTACAGTTTTTCTCAGTCGCTTTGGTGCGTTTCTCAGAACACCATCAACATTTGCACAGCAGTTAGTGCATTTCCCAAAACAATTAGTGCAAACTGCAAAACCTAGTGGATAGCCTGCAAAAGCACGTCACATGCACAGAATTGATTATCCATACCGCAAAAGCAAGTATCCATGTCAATGAAACTGCCAGTGCCATCAAAATGAAAAGTCTTGACACCATCTGTATGAACAAGATAGTCAAATGGCATTGTCATGTTTCCACTATGACAGTTTATAATTTCAGTGTTTCCCATTGCAAAAACAATTGGTGACACCTGAAAATGCTGACGACAGCACTATGGCCTACCTGTACAGCCATCTGAAATGTGCAGTGAAGTCACTGTAGATGTTATGGGAGTCTTGGGAGTAACTGAGACACTGAATACGTACGTTTCACATTTCCATTGTATAGAAGTGTTTGTAATCCTACAGAATTGTGCAAAAGAAAAATATGCTACAGTCACTTGTTCACTGTAGAATACATGTAAACATAAAATCACCCATTTGGTAGAGCTGTGCACTAATGTGAACAATAAACAGCACATGTAACAGTACGGTAAATCATTCTGGCACATCCAGACGTTCCTGTCTGTCTGGCCACATATTTTCATCTACATCACAACAGATGTTATCCCTCGCAATGCAGCGAGGAAAGTATCTCCTGGAGTGGCGAATCCATCCTCTGCAGGACCCTGCTGTGATGTCGTCACATGCTGCATCCATGGCTGCTAGCAGGGCCATTTGCTCATGTGGATGCCGGTCATAAACTTTCCACCTCCAGGCAGAGAAAAACTCCTCTATTGGATTAAGGAATGGGGAATATGGAGGAGATATTCAACCAGAATTCTGTCATGTGCTGCAAACCACTCTCTGACCTGATGGGAGTGGTGAAAACGGACATTATCCCAGACAACAACATACTTGCTGAGTTGGCCTCCACCTCTCTCATTCTCAGGGACTAGGTCCCTGTAAAGAGTGTCTAAAAATGTCAGGAGATGTTGGGTATTGTATGGACCAAGAAGGGGGATATGGGTGAGGACGCCGTTGTCTGAGATGGCTGCACACATGGTAATATTCCCTCCGCGCTGACCAGGGACTTCAGTGGTTGCCCTCTGTCCAATGCGATTTCTTCCACGCCTTCTGCCTTTGGCCAGATTGAAACCTGCCTCATCAACATATATGAATGTGTGTAGTGTTTCCCTGGCTTCCAGCTCCAGTACACGCTTTAGAGAGAGACAGAAATGCAATGTCACAATATGCCTGTGTACAGTAACAAACAGTAATGCATGCATTTGGTAAAACACATTGTAGAGTATGTGCTGTGGAATTGCAAGTGTACTGCATGAAACTACGAAGTACTGTAAAACAGTTTGCAGTGCAGAACATAGAAGACCAGCTTTACCTGCACATACTGGTGACGGATCTCCTTCACCCTGTCAGTGTTTCGTTCAAATGGCACTTTATACAATTGCTTCATGTGGATTTCATTCTTCTTGAGTACTCTGTCAATTGTTAAAATTGAAACAGATTCAATATTGCCAAATACCGTGTAGTTCTCTATGACAGCGCTTTGTATTTCCCTCAGCTTTATTGCATTGTTTGCAATGACCATTGCACAAATGGCTTCTTCTTGCTGTGGGGTAAAAGGGCCCTCTTCGCCTCCGCGAGGTTGTCTGACAATCCTATGTGGTGCAGAGTGGACTTTTGTGAATTTGCAAATACAGTACAGTAACATGTGATGTGTCTGAGATGGCACAGTACAGTACAGTGAATTACTGTTTGCATACCTGTTTTCCCTACGGAATGTTTGAATGATTGAACTGACAGTAGTTCTTCCAATATTGGGTTGCACCCTTCGACCAGCCTCCTCCATGGTGAGGCCGTGATTGACAACATGGTCCACAATTGTAGCCCTTATTTCATTAGGAATCCGCCTATATCTGCCTCTTCTCCCTCTTCCCCTTCCCCTTCCTCCCCGCATCCTCACCCCTCTTCCACGGTGCTGACCTTCCATTTTGTGTCACAGAAGTGTAGAAATGGTACACACTAGCTCCTGCGCAGTTTATATATGCTTGCCAATTGGGGATTCACAGGATTCATCCACAATTGACAGTGAACAAGTTGTTTGTCATTGGTTACAACTGAACTTTCACACGCCTCCTCATGAGTGACAGCTGTAATTCACCTGAGATCAATTGTTCAATTTCGGAGCCATTTCCAGGAAAAATGATACAGAAAGGTATAGGATTTGCTTGACAGATGTCCAATATTTGGCATGTGATAACTAGTTCAACAATTTTGTGTGTGATGACTCAAGCAATGGATGTATGACTATTAGTTTTATTGGGAACGACTATTCAGCATCCATAGGTATGATTACTTTTGACTGACATGACATAAGCAAATGGAAATGTCAGGAAGCAGCAGGGAAATGTATGGAAGCAACTGATTCATGTCCAAGATCATTTGCAGTTTGTTCAGAGAGGGGAGAAATTGCTACTATGATGTGCACAAATGACTGAGTGTTGTGGAGGTTGAACTAATAGTTATGAGAATTTCAATTCTGATCTGAGAAACGCACCAAAGCGACTGAGAAAAACTGTAATCCCGAGGGAAATTAGGGTTACAGCAGGCAGCACGCTAATGGCGCATGCGCACTTACAAAGGAACCTTCTGACAAACATTACACAAACATCACATTGGGGAGACATGTCAGAAGGTAGGCTTATGGTTTTCAACATGCCATGCATGCTGTCCAGACTTCACATGTCATTGGGAAGCACCTACAAAGAAATCCGTCACAATGAGAACATGTTCAAACCATTTGATTTTGTGACCAAAGGTGCTGGTGTAATGACTTGTAATTGTGACAGCCCTGACACTTTGATTGATATAAGTACTTGCTTTTGATGAATATATTATCTGTTTTGATTAAGGGACTTGCTTTTGAAGTACTGACTACTTATTTTGAGCAACTGACTTTTCTTTTTGATGAAGTGACTCACTTTTGCAAGTTATCCACCATGTTTTGCAGTTTGCACTAATTGTTTTGAGAAAAGCCTTAGTAGTGGTGCAGAGATCTATTCTGTTGTGAGAAATGCACCAAAGCAACTGAGAAAAACTGTAACACTATTGGAAGTAAAAATAATTTGAACTCCAAGTTTGAAAACACAACATTCTTTCTTTTTTCTTTTTTTTTTTTTTAAAGCTCTAACTTGTATTATAAATATGATTATGTGGTCTGGTAAAGAGTCCTGTAACTCTGTCTGCCAAATACAGTAAATAATGACCAATGTTGGGCAATTATTATATAGTTACTTCTTCAAAAAAAGCAACTGAGTTTGGCAAACAACAACGTTTTTTGCAGCTCTATACCTAAAAATGCAGCCAAGGCATTTTTAAATAAACATTTCAAACTATTTACAGAACAATCAGCTGTTCTGCATCAAATCTGATGCCACATAAATTATTTGTGCCACTTCAAAAAATAATTTCTGTCCACTATGAGATAAAGGAGAACAACAGCCTGATACCTGCAGGCCTGACAACAGGAGATGTATCACTCCTGTAACACCTGTAACATTCAGCAGTCGCCTCATTGTTCTGACACACACAACACAACTATTGACTACACTACACACTAACTACACAAGATTTGTGCTAAATGTCACAAATCTCTCACATCTCAAAACACCGCCGTCACCCCTAAAACTTTGCCCCGTTTTTTAACAACTTCCCATATCATTTTTTGATTGGTCGACATGGTACTTTTTTCAACCAATAGGAAAGGGTGGGGGAGGGTTTTGGTTTTGGTTTCGCTCACAGGTGGATAGTGCTTTCCAGCGTTTTCCTTATAAAACACAGTTTTTACAGTTTCTTCCTGCAGTAAATATAAACAACGACAGTATTCAGGAAGAAAACCAAACATTGCAGATTTTTTTTTTTATCATAAGTCTGGTTTTACGTGGCCTATCAACACAATTTAAAAACTGGTATAAAGTCCACACTTTTTCCGTCAATTGTTCCGTCTGTCCTGCTCACATCTCCAGTGGTTGTGCACGTTGTCATTAACGTGGCTTCACTCCACATCAGCCATGCCGCTTTGCTAGCTAAAACACCGGTGTCGGCACACAAGGACGCTGTCATAGCCTGTTAACGACGTTGATTAGATGCGTATATACGAATATGAATCGCATTATTGGCTGGACTATGGGATAAGGTGGCATTGTTCTAATCCCATACGGGAGCATACTGACTAACACTGCAAAACAGAATTGTTAAAGTATTAATTTTAATTTCAATTCAGGTTAGATTTTTCTTGTGCGCAACGCAGATTTTCTGTGCGCAGAGACCGTGCCAGCTGTGCGCAATTGCGCACGTGCGCAGCTTAGAGGGAACATTGATTATGACATTATTGTGTTACCTAGTACCCACCTAAGAACAGCCTAAAATTACAAACTCTGAAACTCTAAAAGAAATGTAGCATGGGCATGTATTAGTTTTTAAAATCTGCAAAATCTAAAAAAGGTGTAAGTCTTCATTTCTACTCTGGAGTGACATCAGAGAGGACCAGTGCAATCAATGCTTATAGTGTGTTTATTGGTTTCAAAGCTAAACAAGAAGTCATGCTAATGATGAGCCATACTTGGTGTCAAAGAAGTTTCTTCTATGTGACGTCTGATGGTCTGTTGATGTTTCTGATGTTGAAATACTCCAGCCAGAAGGAGCAAAATAATCACCATTAAAACACAGAAGCCGGTGCCGAACACCAGGTAGAGGTCTAAGCGAAGCACTTCAGGTGGATCATCGGCTCCTGGAAAGATAATTGCATGCATTGTGTATTAGAGATAATTATAATGATGTAAATAAATGTAAACAATTTATATTAATATAAAAAAAACACAAACCCTAAACCATCAAGTTATGGTATACATTCATCAAATAATGCTTATCTTATCTACACATGAACTTCATGTTTATGCAAAGCTTTAAAATACATTTTAGATACACGGTTTTTAATTAACTTACTTCCAACAGCTAGCCAGCTCTCTGGTGATTCTTCAGTCTTAGAGATGCTGCATTTGTAGAAGCCTTCATCAGACTTGGAGACAATGGGGTTCATCATCTTTCCTGTTGAACCAATCCCAATGAAGGCGCCATTTTTATAGAATTCAGCGGTGAAATTGGGGTGTGCATGCTTCTTTTTACAAAGCAGGGTCACATTATCTCCCTCCAACAAAGGATAGGCAGGACTCTCCAGGATCACAGGACCATCTGAATGTGAATGGCACATGACTTAAAACGTTTCTCATAGAAAACTTGATTTCTAAAGAAAATATGTAATCTTTCAAATACTACAGGCAATAGGTCATATATCATTTTTAAGAAAAAATGCATAACACATTATACAAACTTTACTGTGATGAAGATTCTTTTGTTATCAGAGTAATGCTTAATTTCTAAACTTAATAGTGTTGTATTTGCTACCAAAAACAACTGACCTAAAAATTGGTCATATGTCATTCCTTAAGAGAAATGTGTAAAATGATTCTTATTTACCTGTTTAAACACACACACACACACACACACACACACACACACACACACACACACACACACACATGCACGCACAACTGTATATGACATACCAAACCAACAGATCTAAAAAGTGGATGGACTAAATATGTTTTTATATTTTTTTTGGTGTATGTGCATACCAGTTACAGTGATGTTGACAGTGTTGCTTCTTTGTGTTCTTCCCATTTCACACCAGTATTCTCCACTGTCAGTTTTTGGATATGCATTACTAATATTGCAAGGCCCAGTAGCTCTATCCCAGGTTGGAGCACATGTTCTAATGTCTCCATTTATCTTTTTCATCACTCTCCATCCAGTCAGTCCATTTAGCCCTTCACAGCTGATTGCTATAGATTCTAATTCAAAGAATTGTTGTCTGTTTGGAACAACTTCAGGAAAACCTGGATCTAAAACAGAAAATCAAGATGTGTTAGTGCTTCTGTCTTTCAACACACAAATGGACAATATTACTATATTTACTGAAACAAATGCACTTGTATGTTGTATTTTTAGGTTTTTCTTAAATACCGATTTTTTCCAAAGTTGTATTCTAATATAATGTTGTGTTGGAATGTATTATCCTTTTGCAGCTCTATTTTAGCCCAAAAGTACCTTTCAAATTGTCATGAGACAATATTTACCTATTATAATTTTGTTATAAATAGATCAATATGAATTTTTTACTACTTACTATGTGTTTGAGAGTCACTGAACTCAGCTACTGTAACTGAGATCAACAGCACATTAATCACTGTAGGGATTAAGAATGACAGTTAAACATTTCAACTTTTTGAATATTTTTTCTTCATCATTAGTGTTGATTCCTGCATTTAGAACTGAGCAGTTACAAATTCCATAATTAATTCAATAATATTTATGAGTGTGTTTTAGATATGTTAATTTGCCCTTTAATTTCATACGTGCATTTCTTCAATAGTTGATTCAGTATGTTTGTATAGATAGACAACGATCAGTACTCACAGACTCTGATATCACCAGCTCTGATCTCCATGTTGTCTTTCTGCTGACTGTGTGAGTGTCAGACTGAAATGAGATTGTGTTGTTTGTAAGAACTTCCTCTTCCTGTGTTTCTGGTTAACTCACCGACATGTTTTAGTCTTCTTGAGAGAGAGAAATGCTCTGTGTTTTAAAGAACATCTAAAAGGACATAAGCAGTGTGCATAACAGGATAAACAAGGATGTGGTTTCCACTCTATTTACAAGCAATCGAATCAAAAAGCCCCTAATTCAGCCTAATTGTGATTGTTTTATGTACTGTTCTTTGTTTCACATGATTAAAAAATGTCTGTTTCTATGCAGCGGAAGAATGTATAAGATCACATAATAATCATGTATATGTAACCCTGCCAGTCCAAGGATCACCCTTGATTCTGCGTTGTGCGATTTTGGTTTGGATTGGAGTGCACAGTAGAAAGACCGGCCAGGTACAGGCATTCAATATGTGGTTCAGACCACACCACTTATTTAGACACTGGGGCACAAAAAACTCCAACTCAGCTGCTGGCATCTTTACAACATTTTTTGGTTTCAGGTACGTGTATGAGGCAAAATTTACATAACAACGGTACTAGCAAACTGTAGCTGAAGAACTAAATCTTCATCTTCTTCATCATTGCATCAATGAGTCCTCTGTTAGCAAGCAGAAGTGTAGCCCCATTTCGCCACAGACATTTCTAAATGAAACATAAACACACTCTCATCAGACAGTATATGAACATCTCAATAAATACAGTATATTCATAGTTTGACTGGACAATCACCATTTTACAAAGTATAATACTGATTTTTAAACTAAACCCATGTGGAATGTCATGACAGTGCCATGATAGTGCTTACTTTGCAAAGCAATCACAGAAAACTCTGTGCCAAGCACAAACAGGGAACTTGGTCTAGGGTGTCCTGTAGGGGACAATTGTCAAAATTGCTCAAATCTACAGTGTATATGCAGCTCAACAGTGACACCCTGTGACCCAGATGCAATAGCTTTATTTTAATACCAAGATTGTTTACATGGAGTTTGTTATAGCAAAGAAATACTGTTCATTTTGGGTGTGGTGTTTTTAAGCGGGAAGCTCAGAAAGAAATTTGAGATTCAAATAACAGCTATTCATTTCTGCTGAAGATATTTGAAAGGTTAACATGTGAAAAATTAAATAAAAAGCAGCTTTTTCTTAATCAGTTTCCATTAAATATTTATATTTTTTGGAATAAATCATGGAATAAATAAAGAGTGCATAATTGCTTTCTATACATACAGTATATACACGGGTGTGTACAGTAAGGAGTATAAACAGCACGCTGTGGTTCAGCAGCAGGCAGTGTTGGGAAGGTTACTTTTAAAATGTATTCCATTACAGAATACTGAATACATGCCCCAAAATGTATTCTGTAACGTATTCCGTTACGTTACTCAATGAGAGTAACGTATTCTGAATACTTTGGAATACTTAATATATTATCATGCTGTTTACAACTACATGAATGTCCTATTGCTGTGATTTATTACTGTTACTGAAGGTCCGCGGCTCCGAACCGTAGTAAAGGGACCTCTGGCTAATACGTCGGGTTCCGTGTCGGGCTGGAAGCTGAAAACTAGCTTTACTTTGTTGTCTGGGTCAACTTTGCTTGCCAGAGACAGAGAGAGGCGTTGAAAGGCTGCTCCAACGGAACTTATTTTTTCCGGAGGAAAACACGAACACAGTGTACAGTCGAGTCTTAATAGCTTACTTACAAATGGGCTCGTCAGGCACTCTTCTTGGCTGCAGTGGTTATTATTATATTTACATGCTTCCAGCTCCCGTTTTTGCTCCGTGACAGCTCGGACTTTTCCTTTCTCTCCCTCCCTCGCTCACAGACACATAACGTGTATGGCAGTCCATCCTCCCTGCAGCACGGACTACACTGCCCATGAGGCTACATTCTTTAGAGCTATGCCTGTAGCATTCTGCCTGTTAGCTTAGCACAACAACAACAACAAAAAAGCGCTCTCTCACCCAGGAAACACGCAGAGAGAGAGCGTCACCCTGTAACCATGGCAACCGTAACGCTGCCGCCTGGAACAACAGAACGTAGCTGTCAAACAAACCCAAACAGTCCTGACCCGCGACAATATGAAACAGGGAAGTACCGCCGTGTAATCCATTTATTTCAACAAAGTAACTGTATTCTGAATACCACCTTTTTAAACGGTAACTGTAACGGAATACAGTTACTCATATTTTGTATTCTGAATACGTAACGGCGGTACATGTATTCCGTTACTCCCCAACACTGGCAGCAGGTATGGTGGATGTTTTAAATACAGACAGTTTAGCCTGTGGAAAGAAACCGTACACATGTCAGAGGTTAGCAACTGTTACAGTGTTCAGGGTGTGATGGGTCTGCAGTGATGATACCTGCTTGTTTCCTGATTGGAGGTCAGTTCCGCAGCAGTGATGTTTTCTGCAGACCTCACTGTCTGCTGTGGTCTGTTCTTGTCCTTTTTGGTGGCTGATCCAAAAAAGCTGTGATGGATGAGCAGAGAACAAAGAGGATTACTGCAGAGTGAAGATGGATCAACAACTTCAGCTGAAACAGTTCTCTGTCTGCTACTCCTTCATGTTGTGACCTCCTCTATCGGTTTGTTACAAAGATTTTCACCATGATGTGAGAGTCAGCTATCAGTGACTCTAATATGCAGTAGTGTTTGAACATGTGTAGCAGGGCTCTTTGACTCTGGCCGGATGCTCAGGGAATATGTGAATATTTGAGCCTCACCCTGTTTTAAAAACACTAAAATGTTTCATGTTTATCAGTTCATCTCAGCTAATCGTGGCCACTCATGACAATCATGCCATCCTGCCATGTCATGTTGAGCCTCTGGTAGAGGACCATGAGTGGTGGAGACTGGACCTTCCTCCTGACCCCGAAGATCCACGGAGCCAGCACAGGCATGTGCACTGTTAAAACCGAAATCTGGTAGGATGGAGCTTTTCAAGGATTGCCTGAAAAGCTGCAACACATTGATCAAGATCAAGAAGGTGGAGCTCTCAGGTGAAGGAATATACAGATGTTTACTCCCAGAGTTACAGAGCCAAGTTTTTTTTTCCTCTCTCTGTTAATTAAAAACATTTTTTTTTCACAGTCAAACGTTGCTAAAACTGTGGTGACAACAACAGCGCTGCGATCCAGACCTCTGCAAACAGCAGCTGTGAATGAAAAATAACAAAATTAGAGGTAAAAATATTCTTTGTAAAGATCACAATAAACAGTGACCTGTTTTATGCCCTATTCTCAAATAAGTTGGAGCTTTGTAGAAAATATAAATAAAAACAGTGATTTGCAAATCACATAAACTCATTTGATTCACAGCAGAACATAGAAAACACCAAGTGTTTAAATTGAGACCTTTTACTATTTATTGAAAAAAAACATCAGCTCAGTTTGAAGCTGATGGCAACAACACAAAAAAGTTGGAGGGATAGTTTGTCACTACCTGGTAGCAGGTCAGTAACATGAAATAAAAAGAGGCAGAGCTTCACCTGTCAGCAAAAAACCTGTTTCTACTAACCATGGAACAACTTCAGAATCAAAGTGCAAAGACTTTATGTGACAGGTGAGACCTGAGTCTGGGAACCGCCCCTGGTGGGCGGAGCTGGTCTTTGCTCCTTTGATAAGCGCAGGTGTGGGCAATTGGGCATTTTCTCTGCAAACCTGAAGCTGCAAGTGCTCAGTCCAAGTTGGGCAAGTTGCTGTTTGTAACTTCTTTCTATGAAAGTCTGATATGGGTTCTCCCCTAAACTTCTTTTAGAACGGTGGGAAACATTGCTCCCGTGAGAACGGTACAGTGGACTTCATCGCCACTGACCCACAGTTATTAGGGTGTGACACGAACTTGTGGACAGAGTACCGAGCTGCTGCTTTGCCAGGTGGATTTCTGGTTGCGGGCAAAGGACCCGACACATCAGTGTTTTAATTTGTTTTAAACTGGTGTAAGTCGACGGCCCGACTGCTGCGGCTGTCGATTGTTTTGTCTTTTTTTTTATTTTTTCTGTATCAGTAGGCACTACAAATGTTGTTTCTTTTAGTATTTTAACCCTTTTTTATATATATATATATATATATATTATATATATATATATATATATATATATATATATATATATATATATATATATATATATATATATATATATATATATATATATATATATATATATATATATATATATATATATATATATATATATATATATATATATATATATATATATATATATATATATATATATATATATATATATATATATATATATATATATATATATATATATATATATATATATATATATATATATATATATATATATATATATATATATGTATATATATATATATATATATATATATATATATATATATATATATATATATATATATATATATATATATATATATATATATATATATATATATATATATATATATATATATATATATATATATATATATATATATATATATATATATATATATATATATATATATATATATATATATATATATATATATATATATATATATATATATATATATATATATATATATATATATATATATATATATATATATATATATATATATATATATATATATATATATATATATATATATATATATATATATATATATATATATATATATATATATATATATATATATATATATATATATATATATATATATATATATATATATATATATATATATATATATATATACATATATATATCCAGGCCTATGCAGAACAGCAGTGGGGACAGAGCATCTCCTTGGTAGATCCCGCACTTGATGGTGACTTGTGCTATGGGCTTGAGTTGGCCTCTAGTGTTGTGTGCCACATCCCCATTGAGTTCCTGATGAAGGCTCTTAGGGTCCTGTTGATCTTGTACAATTCTAGGCATTCCAGTATCCAGCTGTGGGGCATTGAGTCATAGGCCTTCTTGTAATCAATCCAGGCTGTGCACAGGTTGGTCAGTCTGGTCTTGCAGTCTCGGCTGACTGTTCTGTCTACCAGTAGCTGGTGTTTTGCGCCTCTGGTATTCTTGCCAATCCCTTTCTGTGCCCCGCTCATGTATTGACCCATGTGCCTGTTCATCTTAGCCGATATGATGCCTGACAGGAGCTTCCATGTAGTACTGAGGCAGGTTATTGGTCGGTAGTTGGATGGGACCGGTCCTTCTTGGGGTCCTTGGGGATCAGGACCGTCCGACCTTCGGTTAGCCATTCCGGTGTCTCTCGTTAACTAGCAGCTGGTTCATTTGTGCTGCCAGACGCCGTGGAGTGCAGTCAGCTTCTTCAGCCAGTAGGCGTGAACCATGTCGGGCCCTGGTGCTGTCCAACTCTTCATACTGGAGACCCTTTCTTGGATGTCTGCCACTGTGATGGTTACCGGACCCTGTTCAGGGAGGTCGCTATGGTCTGCCCTCAGATCCACTAGCCACTGAGCATTGCCGTTATGGGTTGCGTCCTTCTCCCATATGCTCTTCCAGTATTGCTCCGTCTCCAGCCTTGGTGGTGCTGTTCTGTTATTGTTCCCTTGCCACTGAGAGTACACCTTTGCTGGTTCTGTGGAGAACAGCTGGTTTATTCTCCTGCCTTCTATCTCTCTGGTGTACCTCCTCAAGCGGCTGGCCAAGGCTGTGAGTCGTTGCTTGGCAGTTTCAAGGCCTCAGGTATGGACAGCTTGCTGTATTTCTTATGCACCTTCTTTGTCCCGCCTTTCTGCAACTCCGTTAGTTGGCTAACCTCCTCCGTGCTACTTTGATCTTGCCCTCTAGCCTCCTTCTCCATGGAGGGTACTGCCCCTTGTGGCTGTTCAACTTGTAGCCAAGCATCTCACTGATCACTGCTGCCGTAGTGTAGATCAGCTTGTTAGTGTCGGTAATCGTGGTTGTAGGTATCGTCCGTAGCGCTGCATTAACATCATCTAGCAGACCTTCTGAGGGTACTTCATGTAATCTTGGTAACCGGCTAGGGGGGGTCCAGGTTTCAAGCTTGGCCATGATCCTATCTTTCAGGTCAGTTCCTCTCGCACTCAACGATCCTTCTCCTATCGCACTTGGGGCTATGTACCCAATCTCGGGTGGGGTGATGATATCTCCCCTGACCTGGCGTCCTGACTCCTCCTTGCCGTAGCATTTATGTTGTACCTCGTCAATCTCTAGCTGTGAGAGCAGTCCCTTCTTTCGAATGTTGGAACACTGAGCTACTAGTTGTTTCGCCGTCACTGTGGATGTTGGGTATCGAAGAATCCATAGGTCCCTCATCCTATTCATGTAACCCCTGTACATGGATGACATCAAGCTGTATGCCAAGAGTGAACGAGACATCGATTCACTGATACACACTACCAGGCTATACAGCAATGACATTGGAATGTCATTCGGGCTGGAGAAGTGTAGTCGGATGGTAACAAAGAGAGGGAAGGTAGTCAGAACTGAAGGGATTGAACTACCAGAAGGCAACATTGCAGACATAGAGGACAGTTACAAGTACCTGGGGATCCCACAGGCGAATGGGAACCATGAAGAGGCCGCTAGGAAAGCTGCAACCACCAAGTACCTGCAGAGGGTCAGGCAAGTCCTGAGGAGTCAGCTGAATGGTAAGAACAAGATCCGGGCCATCAACACCTACGCCCTGCCCGTGATCAGGTACCCTGCTGGGGTAATAGGCTGGCCAAAGGAGGAGATAGAAGCCACTGACATCAAGACAAGAAAGCTCCTTACCATGCATGGAGGGTTTCACCCCAAGTCTAGCACCCTGAGGTTGTACGCTAAGCGGAAGGAAGGGGCCGAGGACTGGTGAGTGTCAGCACCACAGTCCAGGATGAGACAAGAAACATCCACGAATACATCACGAAGATGGCCCCAACTGACAGTGTGCTCAGTGAATACCTCAGGCAGCAGAAACCCAAGAAAGAGGAGGAAGGCGAGGAACCATCATGGAAGGACAGGCCCCTGCACGGTATGTACCACCGGCAGATAGAGGAGGTGGCTGATATCCAGAAATCCTACCAGTGGCTGGACAAAGCTGGACTGAAAGACAGCACAGAGGCACTAATCATGGCAGCACAAGAACAAGCTCTGAGTACAAGATCCATAGAGGCTGGGGTCTATCACACCAGGCAAGACCCCAGGTGCAGGCTGTGTAAAGATGCCCCAGAGACAATCCAGCACATAACAGCAGGGTGCAAGATGCTAGCAGGCAAGGCATACATGGAACGCCATAACCAAGTGGGCGGCATAGTGTACAGGAACATCTGTGCCGAGTATAACCTGGAAGTCCCAAGGTCAAAATGGGAGATGCCCCAAGGGTGATGGAGAATGACCGAGCTAAGATCCTGTGGGACTTCCAGATGCAGACGGACAAAATGGTGGTGGCTAACCAACCGGACATAGTGGTGGTAGACAAACAGAAGAAGACGGCTGTAGTGATCGATGTAGCGGTTCGAATGACAGCAATATCAGGAAGAAGGAACACGAGAAGCTGGAGAAATACCAAGGGCTCAGAGAAGAGCTCGAGAGGATGTGGAGGGTGAAGGTAACGGTGGTCCCGTGGTAATCGGAGCACTAGGTGCGGTGACTCCCAAGCTAGGCGAGTGGCTCCAGCAGATCCCGGGAACAACATCGGAGATCTCTGTCCAGAAGAGCGCAGTCCTGGGAACAGCCAAGATACTGCAAGGGACCCTCAAGCTCCCAGGCCTCTGGTAGAGGACCCGAGCTTGAAGGATAAACCGCCCGTGAGGCGTGCTGGGTTTTTTTTTATATATATATATATATATATATATATATATATATATGTATATATGTATGTATATATGTAGTCATGAACGGTAAAGGCGCTGCAGGAAAACAAATTTTTTTTTTTCTCACCGCTTCTGCATGCACAGCGGTGGGCCTGAGTGAAGACGGCACTGAAGCTTTTGTTTGTTTCTAGTTTTTTTGCCCATCTGGGGTTGTGTGTCAGTTGCCGTCCTTTTTAACCTGTGTTATGTTGATTTGTTCTTAATGGTTCCCGCAGCGCTTGTCCTGTCTCCCGGGCAATCATACAGTTTTATCGCTTTTAAATAAGGTAAAGTTTTTAATTGTTTTTTAGTGCCGCTGTTACATTGTTACTTTTATTTTGTATTAAAAATTAAATTCTTTTTAACTGACTGTGCGCCTACGGCTCCGTCCTATTTTAAATAGGTACCTACCACGGGTCACATTTAGGTTCTACTTCAGTAATGTCTCCTCTGTGGGACGTTCTTATTTTTAGGCGAAGGAGGACTGATCGCTGCTGCTGCTGCAGTGGTTTGCTTCATCCTGCTGATCCTGGGTGGAGCAGGTGGATACTGACTTAGACAGAGGTCAGTCTCTATCAGAGCACTTTCATCAAATATTATTGTTTCTGTTGTCCCGTCTCTGCTTTGACGTTTGTTAAACTTGTGATATTCAGTTGTGTTTTGTTTTAAACAGAGTGACTCGTGCTCACACACCAGTGTAGAGGCCTTGATGAAGAGAGCCTCAGCATGTGGAAACTAACAGCTGGACACAAAGAGTCAGAAGAAGAGATCTTGGAAGCTGCTGAAGAGAAAACCTGAACATTTCTTATTGAGCAGAAGTTTGGATTTCATCTTGAATCTCAACACCAGTCACTCATTAGAAGCTGTGAGCTGATGTCAGAGTCGGGAAATGAAGGAAGGACACAAAGAACCTGATCTGATCACAAAGACCTCTGATGTTTGTCTTTTAAGGTCAGAAACTCTGCAGCCAACCTGGAGCTACGGGCCGGTTCACCTGAAGACCTCAGAGGCTGAACTCACAGAGCTCCAGCTGTGCTGCGTCCTTTCAGTGCAGTAACAGAGCTGGACACTAGAGGTCACCATTTAATTTAGTGTCAAAACATTAAAAACACTGACGCTGACTTGTTCCACACATGAGTGGGAGCCTCTGCTTCCAGCATATAAACATGTCAGAGAGTGTTTTAAAAATAATAACAATAATAATGGATTGCATTTATATAGCACTTTTCGAGACCCTCAAAGTGCTTTACAATTCCACTATTCATTCACTCACGGTTGGAGGCAAGCTACAGTCGTAGCCACAGCTGCCCTGGGGCAGACTGACAGAAGCAAGGCTACCATATCGCGCCATTGGCCCCTGTGGCCAGCACCAGTAGGCGGTAGGTGAAGTGTCTTGCCCAAGGACACAACGGCCGACACTGTCCGAGCCGGGGCTCGAACCGGCAACCTTCCGATTACAAGATGAACTGCCAACTCTTTGAGCCACGATCGCTGTATAATCTTATATACTTTACATCATTTTAAATATAATTATTTTCTATTTATGTGACTACATGTGTAGCATACATTTGATTTTTAGTCAAATTCATATACATGATAAATATGAAGTGAAAAAAACTTATAACTTATAACTTATAACTGATAAGAAAAAGATTTATTTAAAAAACATTCAGGAACATTGTACATGTACTGTTTTGTATTTAAATGGTTGTAACCTGTTACTTTAATGCACAAAACAGAGTCATGAAGCACAGCAGTATAATAAAGGCAACAGAATTTGAAGCATAGATGAAAATCATTTTATGAAAGTTTGACTATATTTGACCCTAAAGAAGAGGTCAGAGGTCCAAAGTAACCTGATATTTACAATCCCCACGTATCATTCCCTACATGCTGTCAGTACCAACAATGACATAGTTTTAAATAAATGGCTCAACATAACATTATCATTACTATGACTTCTGAACTTGGGGAGAGGTCAGAGGTCAAATGTGATATGATATTGTAAGTCTTTGTACTTACAATATATATATAGAAGTGTGCTGTTCTTAAAAACAGCACACTTTTAAGAATCATAATAATGACTTTTAAGTCTTTTTGTCAATTTTCAACCAACAACTCATAAAGTTTACCGTGAAGACCTCAGTAGATGTAAGCCAGATTTTATTGGATTGTTATAACATGATCCTGCTCTACACCCTACAGAGTTTTATCAGAATACATTCAAAACTTTTAGAGCTGTTGTGTTTACAGACAGAATGAAATGCAAATGTTCCCAAAAACAAGAGCTTCTTGTTGAAGGTAATAAACTCCTGAAACCATTTTGAGCTCCTCTTTGGTTTACACATGATCGGATTCGGCACTGAACTGATGCAATGTACAATCAAGGTCAACCGTCCCTGTGTTCGTCATGCTCAGTGTTTATATGATAAACACCAAGGAATGTGCTGCAATGAACGTTAGAAACTGATCAGACTCGAGTGTCTGGTTTGCAGTGACTTGTTAATCATTGTCTCAGTCTTCGTTTCCTGCTCGGCTCCAGCGACTTGTTTCACTTTGAGAGTGACAGATTGAATCACTATGTCAGCGTCTAGGGTCTTTATCTGTGGTAAGTCTTTTTTTTTTAATTTGTTTGTTTTGTTTTTCATTTGTGTTGAGTCAGAGAACAAACAAACAAGAACCTTATAACAAAACACTAAAAATGTGAAAAACAAAGGGATTTTTTTCTACATGTTACTGAATAAACTCTGAATAAAGTCAGACTGTTGTTTCTCTGTCAAACTGTGAGCACATACAAGATGACAAATGTTTTCAGTTATTAAAAGCTCCCACAAAGCTCCAAATGTAGCGGCAAAAAGCTGTATTATGTTTATAAAGAACTGTTCTTGGAATCGTGCAGAGGCCTGCACTTAAAGCAGGACTTTGTCTCATCGAGGTGACTTAAAAGAAACTCTGAGCTTTCAGTTTTAGTTATGTACCTAAGTTACACTGCTATGGAGCAGCTTAATTTCAAAATAAAAGGTCATAGTCTAAGCTTATCTGTGTTCCTGGTGAGTGCTTGATGGGTCACCTCCAGCCTTGGCTGAGCCTTTGTGCTTTTCTTTAATTTATTTGCCAAAAAGAGATAAAACACAGAGCTGACTGCAGCAGCAGCATTCTCAGATTTTTTTTTCTGTCAATGCCACAGGCTGGTGCTGATTGGTCTGCTGTGTACAGAGTGGGCGGAGTCAACTCACATGAATAATCTCAGTTTCTTCTTTGAAAATGACTGCTTGATACAAACTCAGGAGCCCAGCTGTCTGAAACAACTGAAGATGAAGCACGTTTGCTGAATTTACTGAGATTAAAGTGAGTATGTACCTGTCTGTGTTGAACTGTGACAATCATCAGTTAACACGACTTTTCAGTTCTTTGGGGGCAGAGACAGTTTCCTCCTCAGAAAAAACCCTGGATGTTTGGAGGTGTTTGGTTGATTTTAAGCTTTAGAGTCATCAGGTTTGTTCTGCACTCTGTCAATCATAGCTAGAGACCTCACTTTTCTGCTTTCAAAGGAAAATATAGCAGCAGCTCAAGAGGCGAAAGGAACAGCCCAAACCTCGTGGTTCATGCTGAAAGAACAAAAACAAAACTGGTTATCCTGGCGATAACATATCACCCTTGATCAGTTGTGGGAATGTGATAGTCAAGCATTAGTACAATGTAAGAATGTTACTGTTGTGAGTGAACCACAGGGGAGTGACTACTGTTTACTACACTGTAAAAACCCACATGCCCTTCTCAGGACTTTTATTTATTTGGCAATCATGTTGGCCGTGTTATAGATTGTGACAATTTGAAGGAAATCTTGTTTTTAGTCACATTTACTCTGACATGTCATCCATACTCTTCTGATTAATCACTTAATCAAATTGAGTGCTTTTCAAAATTATAAAACATTAAATTGTTTTTAGGATTTTAAGCCTTTAAATGACTGTTTAAACATCTGATGTATTAATTATTTATTCAAACAAACTCACGAAAAACTAATTTTCCATGTAATAAATAGGATGAGGATGGGACATTGGGGTGATTAGATTCTTGGGCATGTCAAAGAACAACAACAACATTGATTTGATTCCATTATTATTTTTGTGTAGTCTTTCGACACAAAAATGCCCCATTCACTTCTACTGAAACCACATTTTTTTAATGTCTCTTGTAGTACTGTTGTAGTATAAAACCAGCATTTTATTTTGAAGAAAAGTTGTGGTTTTTGACATTTTTACTGTATTCCCTCAGATTCAACCATTTTGCCATTGTAGGCTAATGCACGAAATTATTGTCTTTTTGTAACTGGTGTGACCACCAGGGAGCCCCAAGAGTGATTTATATGCATGTGTGTGAAACTACTTTTAAATCAACATCTGTTTCATTATTGAGCACATTTATTATGCAAACTGCACCAGCACTGAAAACCTTAATAACAAAAGATAAGCACAACAGAATATATGTATAAATTTGAAACTGTGTAACTGATATCACAGGTAAATGTTCTTAGCAATTTTCTACTCTGAGTACTGAAAGGGCTTCATTCACAGAATGTTTTCTCTAGGTGTGTGCTTTCAATCTTACATGCAAATCCAACCACCAACCTTCAGATTAGCAGATGACCTGCTCTACCTCCTCCAAATCTGCAAAAATGCAATACAACAAAGAGTGAAAAATTTAAGGGGGTCTGAATACTTTCCATACCCATTTTTATATTTTTATTTATTTATATTTTTTTTACTATGCAGAAATCGAGAATGAGTTCAATGAAGGACAAGCTTCTCTTGGTTTTCTATCATGATGTCATCCTTCTTCTTCTAACATGGCATTGTGGAGGTAAGTTGCAGAGTAATACTGAACAATGAACATAATTTTAATGTGGTGAGAGTTTTTGTGTATATGTGATGGGAGTGTTGCAAGACAACTGGAAGAAAGATATGAAGACAACACCACCTGGGAAACTGCAGCCCAAGAAAAATTACCCAAATGAAGTGTAATTATTATTAATTATACTTTATCCGCAGGTCAGTCTCAGATGATTGGTCCAACTCAACCATTGGTTGCAATGACAGGGGATGACATCATTTTACCATGCCAGCTAGAACCAGCTAGGGATGCTGTTGACCTGACTGTGGAATGGTCTAGACGTGACCTTAAACCTAGATTTGTCCACTTAAAGCGGGACGATGCGGAGCTCCTGACTCAGAATGCTTTGTACTCCAGAAGAACATCACTGTCTATCAACAAACTGAAATGTGGTGACATTTCATTGAAACTCTCCAAAGTGCAAGTCTCTGATGCAGGAATGTATAACTGCCTTGTTCCTGAAATTGGTGCAGAAACTGGGATGGAGCTCGTTGTTGGTAAGTTGACATCAATCCCATATGCTCTTAAAAAGGAAAAAAAGAAAAAAAGAAAAACATTAAGGGATGGGATATTGACAAATACCAGAAGGTTACCTTGGATGACAAGATGGATATTCTACTGGGAAGGGAATCATCTACAGGAGTATATAAGTTGAATAAAATTTGGGAAAGACAGATTAGTTCTTACTTGAGCTAACATAGCTAACTGGATTGAGATTTGGACTGACCAGATGCATGGCATAGTTTGAGTTCTCAAGAAGTGCATTTTACTAACAGCAGAGAAGTGTGGAAGATAGTCAGGGTATTTAGAATTAGAGACATTTCATAGGGCGTTAAGGCCAATGAGAGGAACATTTGGGCAGGTGGGTAAAAGACAACAAAAGAAAAAAGCATTTGACCTGACCAGATGGACATTTAAACATGTAACAGGATTAAATCAGACAACCATGATGGATCTTTAAAAGAGCATAGTAGTATTTATAATTACAATTTAGGCCACTGTACCATTTCAACAAAAAGCTTAAGTATATGGCATGACCACAGGGTAATCAAAGGTAATCTGGAAGGAATTTGGACTAACATGAACCATTGAAATAATTCAAAAATGTTTTAATTCTGAACTTTGCATTCCAAGTAACTTTTACCCTTATTTCCTCTGTAGGTTCTGTTTCTTCTGTAGTCGTGGAGATATTCAAAGTCAAAAATGAAATCTTCTTTAAATGCAAATCTAACGGCTGGTATCCAGAGCCTCAGGTGTTTTGGCTGAACAGTCAGGGAAACCAAATCACAGCTGAATCTACAAACAGTGCCAAAGGTTCTGATGGCCTCTATACTGTCAGCAGCACTGTGACTGTGAGCAAGAGACAGACCTACAGTCTCACCTGCAGAGTCCAACAGAAGAACATCAACCAGATTGAAGAAGCACATATGCATGTTTCAGGTAGAAAAATGATATATGACTGACTCAGGGCTGGAATGGGACAAAAAAACGGCCCGGGCTTTTTGAGTAGAGACCGGCCCAACAGGTATTATAGGAAGAGCCAAAAAGCCTTTGAATGAAAACAAACGCTATTGTGACAGTGATGTAAAATGTCTTGTTGGTATTTATGTAGGATTTCTATACATTTTACATAAGATTAAAACTTTGGTTGTAAGATTCAGATATTTATTTATTAAAAGCTAGACATTTTAAATGAGAATAAGAAAGAAAAGTATTTCTTTGTGCCCCCCCATTCCTGTTATTTTCCCTACCTGGCCCCGTGGCAAAACTTTGCTAGACCGTCCCCTGCACAGTTTCCAGCTGTTAACTACGTAGAAAAGGATCCTGGTGTTATTTGTCTCTCAGAAATAGCTCATAACTTCCCTTTAGCTCATCCATGTCACCTAAAAGGTAAACCTGTTTCTCCATCACCTGTTCAGCTCTGATGATTCAGTAAGGACATCTCCTGGTTTCATCTTCATGTTTCCTCTCACCACATATCCAAACCGATATCATGACCAGCAGCTCTATGGCTGTTGCTCCAGCAAACATCAGCTGATACTAGAAAGTAATATTAAATAAATTCTAACAACAGCTGATCAAGCTTAAACGTGCTGCTGTTGTTTAACGCGACATTCGCTTATTTCCTCTTTCTGGCGCAAAGTGGGCGATAAATAAACAAGAGAGAAAAGCCGATCAGCTGATCATTGATCAGTTTCGTGATTGAAGTAGCAACAGGAGAGGGAGGGGGAGAGAATAACAGAAGAAGCGGCAGCTGTGCAGCAAAGACACAGAATAAATCCAGCTTTGTGTCTTTTTTCATTCTAGCTGAAGTTCGGGACAAACTTTGTTTCTTTTCAGCTCAACAATAAACACGTAGTATTTTCTCTGAATACGAGACCATTCCATTTTTTACGGGATGGTGGGCAACTCTACTAACTACCCTTATGAATAAAATAAAGTTCACTATCAGTAACATCATAGCACCCACCCAGCTGTATAGAAACTCCGTCATGCTAGCTAGTACGCAGTACGAGTTATTGTAACTGACTGTAAAAAGTCAGCACAACGAAAATAAACTCCACCTAAACTTGGTTTATATCTGACCCAGATAGACTGCAGGTCATAACTTCTTACCTGAAGTTCAGTTCACCTGCAGCTGCCTCAGGTCTCTCCTCCTCCTGCCTCACCTTTCCCTAATCCACCTGCTGGCCTCAGTGGAAGCTCCGCCATAGCCACTACCAAACAACTGAGCTATTTTTACACATCTGCCAACATCTGGCCAATCCACCACCTTTCATTTTTTATACCATTTCAAAAGACAAACAAAAAAACCCCCCATCGGCCCATGAAAATGAAAAATCACCATCGGCCCACCGGGCAAATGCCCGGTATGCCCGATGGCCAGTCCAGCTATGGCCTGCCTTTATTAGTTATTCACATTACTTCTTATTTACAGACAGTATATTCTGTGTGCTTTCTGATTTAAGGTGAATTCTACTTGGTCCAGTGTAATCCTGCTGTTCAGATTACTATCAACCTAGCTGTTTGCTTAATAGTGATTGTTACAACAGTATTACTAATATGGAAATGCGGACAAAAGAAAACCAGTAAGTTCTAACTTTATCAAACTTTTCTGACAAACGCAGATAATCATTACATTCATGGATGCAGTAGTTTGGAACTTTAAACACGTACTGATTACTAAATTTATCCCTACCTTTGGAACCAACATAATCTATATTTTTTTAGTGTTTTAGTTTAAAATGTTTCTTAAAAACATAATATATATATCTACCTGATATTTATTAGGTTTCATTAACACTGTTTCAGTGCGAATTATTTAACTTTTTTGTGATGTTGTTTATGATTTCATTTTCCCCTGCAAGTGTGAAATTTTGAGGGAAAAATGTTTACTGTAGCAAGCAAGTCTGTTTTTTTTTTTTTTTTTTTTTAGCTCTCAGTGATATTACTTTTGAAAATTTTTTTTTTTGCATTTTTATTCACACAGAAATCAGGATACATGATGAGGATGTAAATGAACTACATCAAACAGAGATGGAGGAGAAATTACAGAGAGAATGTGAGGAAAAGAAAAGACTTGAAGATGAGTTGCAGAACAATGAGGAAGACTTAAAACATGTCAGACAAACCATTGAAAAACTGATGGAGCAGAAGACATTTCTGAAGAACCAGAGAGAAAAACTCATCACACTACTGCAGGAGGACAAGACAGAGATGAAAGAGGCCGTGAAAAAGTTGGAGATAGAACCAAAAACTGACAGAGAGAAAAGAATGCAGAAGCGTGGAGATAAAAAAGTTAACCTAGAAAAGAGAACAGAAGTACATGAAGAACTGTTAAAGATGACAGAAAAGCTAATGGAGGAAACAGAGAACATTATAATCCAAATGACAGAAAGAAAGGGAAAGCTAGAAAAAGACAAGGAACAAATTATTAAACACTTGAGAGAGAAACAAAGAAATGAAAGAGATTTAGAAGAAACTGTCAGAGAAACAAGTGAGAAACACTGAGCAGGTGTGTACGTTTTTCTTTAATATATTTCTTGCTAAAATCACATGTACAAACTGTCGTGTTGTGTTCAGTTTACATTCCCAGTGTCGTCAGTTATGAACCTAACCCATTTTTTTGCTTTTCTTCCTCAGCAAAGGACAGAGTAACACAACAAACAAAACATGGATTTTGCTGTTTTTTTTCTCTTGCTGTCATTTTGCAATGTGAGACCTAATGTTTCTTTCTTTGTTTGCTTTAAATTTATACTATATACATTTAAGCAATCAATCAATCAATCAAGGCTTTATTCGCCACATGCAGGTTGCCCTGCAGTGAAATGGGACCCCCCCCCCGACCATACACACACAAGACAGACATCACATGGGGATACACTTGAGAGAGAAATAAAGAAATGAAAGAGATTTAGAAGAAACTGTCAGAGAAAGAAGCGAGAAACAATGAACAACTGTCCAAGAAGTCAGGATGAGTTTTTCTGGAATATATTTCTTGCTAAAATCACATGTACAAACTGTCGTGTTGTGTTCAATTTACGTTCCCAGTGTCTTTAGTGTCTCTCCTTGTTTTAATCAGCGAAGGACAGAGTAACACAACAAATAAAACATGGGTTATTTTTGTCAGTGCTGTCATTTTGCAATGTGATGCCTGATATTTCTATATTTTTTTGCTTTAAATTTATACTATATACAGTTTAACAAGACATGCATTTTGAGTGAATTTTATCATAGAAGATTGTATTTTGTTTCTTTAGAACAAAATAGAAGAGATTCAGAAGAAACTCACTTGATGAACATCTGTCTAAGAAGTCAGATGTTTATTTTACTTGAATTTTTTTTCTGTGTTACAAAAAAATATATTGATGTGTTTATTATTTAAGTTGATTTCTAATAATAATTTTACTGTTATAATTTATTCTGATGATTTAATCATCTAAACTGATCAGTGATGAAAGCACATCTGTGTGTAACCATGTATTCTTATCTTGGTGGGGACCAAAATTTGGAAGTCAGCCATACTTGTTGGGACCAACAGCCCTTATGAGGACCAAAATCCTGACCCCAAGCAGTTCCTATGGAATCTTCTATGAAACTTTCATTCTTAGCAACTCTGACTGTCCCACTTACACATCTGATGGATCACGAATTCATTTTTACACAGTAACATACATGATTTATAGTCAGGGCGGCACATAAGTGGTCTGAAGGTGCGCATTCGGTGTCAAAAGTAAAAGTATTCCAAGAAATTCCGAGAATATGAGCTCCTTTTGCGGTGGAGGAACACCAAAGTAATTGCTTACGGAGCTTGCTTCTTCGACATCTTTAAGAGTTCTGAACAAATGTCTGTCCTCCTCCAGATTATCTTATGTACGCAAATGCGCGTTCCAACTTCTTATCTGGTACGCGTCTTTTATTTTTACAGCGAATGCGCACCTGTGGACCATTTATGTGCAGATCTGTTTATAGTTTTCTGTGCATTTCAAACATTGTACTTTCTGATGTTTTTTTAAATATCTAAAGTAACATGGCTGCTATGAGGCCAGCTAGAATCCCTATGGACCTTGCCCTACAAATGATCCAGGACGGATGGGATGAAAAGGCCATCGGAGGCATTGACTCAGAATCGGACATCTCAGATATAGAGGACCCAGACTATTGTCCCCCCCACTGAACAAGGCCAGTCAGATACAGAGGAGTCCTCTGATGAGTCCTCTGAAGAGGAAATGGATATTGAGTCTAACAGAATGAATTAGACCAGTGGTTCCCAAACTTTTTTTGCCGGGCCCCCCTTTGTTTAAGAGAAAAATGTTCGCGCCCCCCCACCGCACGCGCGCATGCACGCTCGCACGCACGCACATCCTCTAACCACACACACCCATATTTTGCTCCATTGCGGTTTATTTCACACCTCAAACACTTAGTAAAAAAATTAAGCAAATACAAGTAATCTGCAATAAATTACAGGTAGTAATAAAATAAACTACTAACTCTTTCACGCTACGTCCACACCTACACGGGTATTTTTGAAAGCGCAGCTGTTTCGTCCACACGTAAACGGCATTTCGAATCACCAAAAACTGAGATTTTTTAAAACTCCTTTTTTGCGTTTACGTGTGGACAAGGAATACAGAGTTCATCACGCCACGTCAAAGGTATGTGCCTTTTTTCACGTCACGCTGTGCGCCACGTTATTGTTTACATGAGATGAATTGCAGAATGGCACATAGAGACAAAATACTGTTTATCTGACTGTCTGCAGGTTTTAGATGCTTACATATACTCACGCAGTTACTGTCCCTCCATTTAGAAAGGCAGAGGCCTCACGGTGTAATTATTTTACGTGTAGTTGTTTTTTTTCCCCTGTGTAATAATATTCAACATTGCTATCAATACATTTTTCAAAAAATGCCTCTCTGTGCAAAATGGGTTCAAAAGCATAAACAGCTGTGGGATACTGTTTGTCTGTGATTTGGAGAACCCAGCGCTGCTCCCGACACAGGGAAAACCAATTCTGCAGGGGAGACCTACCTCAGCACTTGTGCAGGTGAAGCCAAAGGGAAGATATGCTTCACCATATTTTCTAGTCTTTGGCTTAGAATGAAGTTGGTTTGGAAACATATTCAGGGATGCTTCATCTCCTGCTTTGCGTTTCTGTGGCCACCCCGTGCTAGCAGTGTCCAAGCGTTTTGTTTCCCCCCCTCTTTCATGCCGCGCCCCCCCTGCAATGGGCCCCACACTTTGGGAAGGTCTGAATTAGACGAATTAGACGGCCAGGGCTTGCACCTGGGTTTAGTACTGTCTCCCCAATAGATGCATGGAAGATGTTCATGTCTGATAATATAATAGAAGAGGTGCTGACATGCACAAACATGGAGGCATGAAGAGTCGCCACAGACAGGGGAAAAGAGTGGAAAAATGTAATCAAACATAAGCTCCTGGCCCTCATTTGACTGACCATTCTTGCAGGAAGTGAGAAGAACTGGGATGTACCAGTCGGTGTGCTTTTTGGGAGTCCTCTGCATAACCCATTGTACAGGGCCACTATGTCAATTCAAAGATTTAAAGATATTCGCCGTTTCTTGCACTTTGATGACAAGAGGACCAGAGCCTACCGACTGAAAACAAACCACATGGCAGCTTTCCGCTACATATGGAGCCTGTTCCTGGTCAACTGCAGGCATACATTCATCCTCATTTATCGTGTTACAGTGGATGAACAACTTGTGCCTTTCAGAGGGAAGACCCAGCTTCTGCAGTATATGCAGAGCAAGCATACAAAAGTGATACAAGTGATACAAAAACTCCAATTTCTTAAAATTAATGAAAATATAAATAAAAATGCAAAGGGCCTCATGTCACAAATATGTTTTATGAGGAATACCTCAAATATGAAAATATAACAACTCTTCGTTTATACTATATATACAGTACATACATGGGTGTGTACAGTTAAGTGTATAAACAACACGCTGTGGTTCAGCATGTTTTTTATGGCCTGTTGAAAGAAACTGTACACGTCTGCTTGCTTTACCTTGTTTTTGGCCAGAGGTTAGCAGCTGTTACAGTGTGATGGGTGTGATGGATCTGCAGTGACGATACCCACTTGTTTCCCGATTGGAGGTCAGTTCTGCAGCAGTGATGTTTTCTGCAGACCTCACTGTCTGCTGTGGTCTGTTCTTGTCCTGTTTGGTGGCTGATCCAAACAAACAGTGATGGACGAGCAGAGAACAGAAAAGATTACTGCAAAGTGGAAATGGATCAACAACTCCAGCTGAAATAGTTCTTTGGTGTTTGAGATGAAGTCTGAAAACACTCTCTGTCTGCTGTTTCTTTATGTGGTGACCTCTAACGCTTTGCTCCAAAGATTTTCACCGTGACATGAAAGCAGCTCCCAGTGACTTTCTTATGCAGGAGTATTTGAACATGTGTAGCAGGATTCGTTTGCTCTGTCCAAATTCAGGGGAAGGATGCTCCGAAGAATCCTACCTACCTGCTCCACGTAGGTAGGATCCTTCGACGGCCGGGTAGGACGGAAGTGAGCGGCTATGAAATTGGACAGTCTTCCAGCCTTCATTCAAGTCTGCCCTTACCTCCGCATTTTTCTGGTCACTAGCGCCACAGCGCGGAAACTTTAAAATAGACCCAGAAATGTCGCTCGGTTTTTTTGTACATTTTTAATTCTCGAGGAGCTAGAAAAACTGGCATGTTTTTTTTTTATCTACACGCATTTAGGAATTACTAGTTTCATGGATAATTACAGTGACTGTTATATAACACATAACATGTGTACGACCGTACACATTTACTGTGTTATATAAAATATATAAACTAAATGTGTCATGATCTGGAGTCTGCGACTCCGTGTTTATGTTATTATTCTGTGGTTTTGGTTATTTTGGGGTTCTTGTACATTCCCTGTTCACGTTTCATGTTCCTATGTTCTGTGTTCCCCAGTCTGTGTGTTGTGGCATTGCGTGTATGTGTTTCCTGTTTTATTGTGAAGGTCTGCATCTGATGTGAGTGTTTTCAGTTTGCCTCCCTTGTCTCGTCAGGTTAATCTCTCCCAGCTGTGTCCCCCACCTGTGTGTAATCTCCCTGTGTTCTCTGAGTGTATTTTAGTCGTGTCTTTTGTCTTAGTAGTTGCTGGTTCATCTGTGTTGTTTCCCCTCGGTCTCCCTGCGTCTCTCCATGTGTATTTCCCCGGACCTCCCTGCATCTTGGTTTCTGGTTTGTTTTGTTAGTTTTACCCAGTTTAGGTTTTCCTGTTCATGTCACCCGCCATTGTTGTTTATTTCACTCCTGTCAATAAATACTCACCTGCACCTGAGCTGCTGCTTCCTGGTCCTAAATAATTCCCACACGGCTTGCCACGGCAAACCGTGACAAAATGTCTTTGAAACTTATAGAATCTAATCTTCTTTTAATCTTTTTCTTAATCAAACTGTTGTCTGCTAAAGAGTTACAAGTATTATACTAGTAGTAATGTAGCATCCACCGTCTCCTGCTTGCATATCTTAGTGGTGTAGCAGCCGTTGATTGAGCCAGTCCTGCAAACCCTGTGGATGGACGATGCAGTAAACAGTGGGAGGAAGCATCCTAAAGCTCTAAACCGCAGGTCTCAGTTGCAGCACCCCATCCATTTCTGATCTTGCTTTGCAGCTTCAGCAACACTGCCAGAGACTTCCTGTAATCTATTACAGTTGTTAAAGAAACAGTTCAGGAACAGGTCACTCAGCTTAGTCCTGTGTGAAAAACTGTAAACATTGTTTTTCTTTCTTTAAATATTGTTGGTGTATTAGAAATATTCTTGTTTAATTGTTATTGTTATTTACTTTGAACAATTTTATATGGATATTTATTTGATGACAAAGTTAGCGTTATGTTCATACATGCTGCAAATACCTGTAAATAAAGTTCAGTGACAATTACTGTTTTTTGTAATCAATTTATTCATAACAAAACTTTTAAAGTAACACAACACATGTAACAATGTAACAAATATATTCAAATAAATATATTTCTCATTTTGGAACTAATCTTTCAGAAATTGAAAACAGTGTGTCCTCTCCCTGCTCTCCTCTCCTCAGCCTCTCTTTTGCTTTCTCATGTCCTCTCTGATGAGGTGTAGCAGCTCATCATTCCTACCTCTTTTTCTCTTCCCCCTAGCTTTTGTTTTGGTCACCCACTGCTGTGCTTGGCCCTGGAGTGTCCTAATTTCCTCTCTCCCCGAGAGAGGAAATTAGGATAGGAGGCCTAATGGAAGGCATCTGTCCTATTACCTCATTCATGAGGGCAAACCAGGGCCAAGTAGCAGCAGTGGGGTTCCCACTGACTCCTTCTCCTGACCCTGAATACTTGCAATCCTACAGGCAGAGGAAATCAAAAAATGTCAATAGACAAATAAAAACAACATAACAACTCTTAGTAATTGTAGATTTATTAACCCTTTAAGACCTAGCATAGAACCAAGTCCGCCAGAGCTTATCTTTATATTTTTAAATGCTGTAGTGCCATTTTTGGGAGTATTTCAAGTTGCTATACATCAATACAACCGTTATAGGCCAAATTTTAATAATATATATGCATTAAGTCCGAAGAAACGATACAGAAAAGCATAAAGTCAAACATGACTTTAAAAAACACAACTATAGGCTTATAAGGCCCTGAAGGTAAAAAAAATAAATAAATAAATAAATTTTTAAAAAATGGCTTCAATTCCTGTTTCGGGCAATAATGGCGGTCATGAGCTAGTTCGCGCTGACGTCTATGCCAACGTAGGAAGTGTTATGAACAGCTGATCAGATCGGCAAAGTGTGTTTCTGGAATATTATGTTTTTGTTGCTGCAAGCACTTTTTATGCAATTTTTGCAAAGCTATATGTGGAAGGAAACCGTGACCTACAACAAGCTGATGGCATAAGATGTAAGTACAACTCCTCCGGTTTCATATGCAAAAAAAAATATTGCACTACCTTACGTGGTTGCAGTTCTACAGGGATTTAAAAATAGTTACGCAAAACGGAACATGCCCACTCCGACCGGTTTTAAAGGGTTAACTTGTGTTCTTAAGAATTATCTTCTTGATAACACACATCGATACTTTGTAAGTTATCCCATTTCTTTTTGGCCTGCAAGGGGGTGACTTTCCCCTGTAGGCCCATCTTCTCCAGAATTGTTCTGATCACACACATTAAATAAGAGAAGAGAGGAAAACATTGCAACTATGTTAATCCCTAAATCCACAAGTTTTCACAGCAGAACACCAGAGGAATACCACCTGGACATCACAGGTTCTGTACAGCATGAGGGTTAATAAAACCGTACTCATGTTAATATGATGTGTAAATTGATTTATTCTTGTACCTCCATGCCAGAGTGGCCAAATTCTTCACCCCAGGGAAGAGGTGATCATTATCTCCTCATTTTAATAAATTGAGCCGTTTTTTGTTCTCCACAACAATATCACAAAAAGGTTAATTCGCAAAAATCAAAATTGGCTGTATGTAACCAGCAATACATCAAAGTTTGGTGCAAGGGGCACCAAAGAAACTTTTTGCAAAAGATGTATACAAGGAATATTAAAATGTTTAAAAACTAATTTGATATACATGACATAATTTTCGAGTATAATTAGTACTATATCCACATAAATAGAAACATGTGTAGCATTCATTTGATTTTGACTCAAATACATTTTTAATGATAAATACCAAAAAGGTTTTTATAAGAAACAGTTTATTTAAAAACATTCAGGAACATTGTACATGTACTGTTTTGTATTTAAGTGGTTGCAACCTGTTACTGTAGTGCACAAAATAAAGTCATGAAAAATGTCACCAATATAAAGGCAGTAGAATTTGAATTATAGATAAAATACATTTTATGAAAGTTTGACCATATTTGACCCTAAAGAAAAGGTCAGACTAAAGTAACCTGATATTTACAATCCCCATGTATCATTCCCTACATGCTGTCAGTACCAACAGGGACATAGTTTTAAATAAACAGCTCTATATAGCATTATCATTACTTTGACTTTCAGGTTGATCTGTTGAACTCAGGGAGAGGTCAGAGGTCAAACGTGACATGATATTTTAAATCTTTATACTTTATAAATGTTGTTACACAGTGCACTTATAAAGGTGTACACATTTTAAGACTTTTTGTCAATGTTCCACCAACAAGTCATAAAGTTGACCTTGAAGACCTTGGTGGATGCAAACCAGATTTTAATGGATTGTTATAACATCATCCTGCTCTACACCCTATAGAGTTTTTAGAGCTGTTGTGTTTACAGACAGAACGTAATGCAAACACTACCAAAAACATGAGCTCCTTGTTGAAGGTAATAAGAAACTGCTGAGCTATCTACACATGATCTGTACTGATCTGATGCAATATGCAATCAAGGTCAACCGTCCCTGTGTTCGTCATGCTCAGTGTTTATCTGATAAACACAAAGGAATGTGCAGCAATGAACGTTAGAAACTGATCAGACTCGAGTGTCTGCTTTGCAGTGACTCGTTAATACTTGTCTCAGTTCCTGTTTCCTGCTCAGCTCCAACGATTCATTTCACTTTAACAGCGACAGTTTGGATCACTATGTCTTTATCCGTGGTAAGTCTTTTTTATTTATTTGTTTGGTTCTTTGTTGTTTTGTTTGTTGTTTTGTTTTTGATTCAGAGAACAAACAAACAAGAACCTTATAAAAAACACTGAAATATGTGGTAAAAAAAAGAAAAAAAAACTAAGTGATTTTTTTCTACATGTCACTGAATAAACTTTGGATAAAGTCAGACTGTTGTTTCTCTGTCAAACTGTGAGCACATACAAGATGACAAATGTATCTGTCAGTTGTTAAAAGCTTCCACAAAGCTCCAAATGTAGCAGCAAAGTGTGAGAAAAGCTGTATTTATGTTTATAAAGAACTGTTCTTGGAGTCGTGCAGAGACCTGCACTTAAAGCAGGACTTTGTCTCATCGAGGTGACTTAAAAGAAACTCTGAGCTTTCAGTTTTAGTTATGTACCTAAGTTACACTGCTATGGAGCAGGTTAAATTCAAAATAAAAGGTCATAGTCTAAGTTTAGTGAGTGTTTGATGGGTCATCTCTAACCTTGGCTGAGCCTTTGTGCTTTTCTTTAATGTATCTAGCAAACAGAGATAAAACACAGAGCTGACTGCAGCAGCAGGTTTCTCAGATTTTCTTTCTGTCAATGCCACAGGCTGGTGCTGATTGGTCTGCTGTGTACAGAGTGGGTGGAGTCAACTCACATGAATTGTTTCGGTTTCTCCTCTGAAAATGACTGCTTGATACAAACTCTTGAGAACAAGAGTCAGTTTAGTCATCAGAAAAAATCCTGAAAGTTTGGAGGTGTTTTGTTGATTTTAAGCTTTAGACTCATCAGGTTTGTTCTGCACTCTGTCAATCATAGCTAGAGACCTCACTTTTCTACTTTCAAAGGAAAATATTGTATTGGCTCGATGGGTGAGAGCACTAGCCCAAAGACTCACAGTTCATGCTGAAAAAAACAAACAAAAAAACCCCAAAACCGGTTACCCTGATGATGACATATCATCCGCAGTCAGTTGTGGGAGTGTGACAGTCAGGCATTAGTACAATGTCAGCAGTGTTAATCTAGTCAGTGAAACAAAGGAATGTGACTACATTTTAGCTGCGTTATAGCTTGCACCATGGATTTTTGCGCGACATCTTCTTTAAAAATCTAGAGTGTCTTACGGTGCGCACACACCGAACGCGAAAGAGGCGGCCAGAGCGTCAGGTTCACATGTAAAGTCAATGGAAAGAGCACGATGACACGCGATTGCGCGTCCGGCGAAAATGCGGAGGCAGATTTGCGTCGGGAAAACGCCAAAACCCGTGAAACGCACGTCAGTGTACCGCGTGGGGCGCGTGTGACTCGCGAAAGAAAACCACGCGCATCAGGTCGTGTGTTGCATTTTGTGCACACGCTGAGTTGGAAAATATGAACTCCGGTGTCAAATCACGCCCCGACAACCAATCAGGAGGCCGATGACGTGGCTGTAACTAGGTCAAAGGGGCAGATCCAGTCACTCCGTATGGAGGAAAAGCTCATCTGTGCCGTGGCTAATCATCCAGAGCTAAATGATGCAAGTTGCTACTTCTACCGAGACAGGAATAAAATGGACCTAGCTTGGAGGCACATTAGTCAGGAGATTGGGCAACCTGGTAAGTTCATTCATTCTGCTTTTTAATTTCCAGACTGACCCGATGAAACCGTGCAAAAGCTAGCAAGCCCGCCTACTGTCCCAATATTTTCCCACTGATGTACAAATACCTTTCCGCTAACAAGATAATGTGTTTATTCAGAGGACATCTGCAGCACAACACATCTGGCACAACTTCCTCCCACATTTCCGGTTCACGCGCGTGGAAAGATGCAATTTTGAGGCGCGGTGGATTTTCCCTGGACACGCTTGAGGTGCAAATGTGCACGCGTGACATTAGGGGCGTTTGGGCGTTTTCGCTCGCCTCTTTCGCGTCCGGTGTGAACGCACCGTTAGTCTTTTAGTCATCCATACTCTGCTTATGCATTTTGCACCATTTCAATATCTTTGTGTACAAAAATCTACACGCTCAAAATCTGCCAGAAAAACCTTAACCAACAATATTTCTTCTGCTTGTTTTCATATATCACTTGTATTAAAGTATTCACAAGTATTCAATTCAATTAAATTTATTTATTTAAATTTTATCTATATAGCGCCAAATCACAACAAAAGTCGCCTGAAGGTGCTTTATATTGTACAGTAGATCGCACAATAATAGATACAGAAAAAAAACCCAACAATCATATGACCCCCTATGAGCAAGCACTTCGGCGACAGTGGGAAGGAAAAACTCCCTTTTAACAGGAAGAAACCTCCGGCAGAACCAGGCTCAGGGAGGGGCGGCCATCTGCTGAGACCGGTTGGGGTGAGAGAAGGAAAACAGGATAAAGACATGCTGTGGAAGAGAGACAGAGATTAATAACAGATATGATTCGATGCAGAGAGGTCTATTAACACATAGTGAGTGAGAAAGGTCACTGGAAAGAAAAAACTCAATGCATCATGGGAATCCCCGGCAGCCTACGTCTATTGCAGCATAACTAAGGGAGGATTCAAGGTCACCTGGCCCAGCCCTAACTATATGCTTTAGCAAAAAGGAAAGTTTTAAGCCTAATCTTGAAAGTAGAGATAGTGTCTGTCTCCTGAATCCAAACTGGAAGCTGGTTCCACAGAAGAGGGGCCTGAAAACTCAAGGCTCTCCCTCCCATTCTACTTTTAAATACTCTAGGAACAACAAGTAGGCCTGCAGAGCAAGAGTGAAGTGCTCTAATAGGGTGATATGGTACTACAAGGTCATTAAGATAAGACGGGGCCTTATTATTTAAGACCTTGTATGTGAGGAGCAGGATTTTGAATTCAATTCTGGATTTAACAGGAAGCCAATGAAGGGAAGCCAAAACAGGAGAAATATGCTCTCTCTTTCTAGTCCCTGTCAGTACTCTTGCTGCAGCATTTTGGATTAGCTGAAGACTTTTCAGCGAGTTTTTAGGACATCCTGATAATAGTGAATTACAGTAGTCCAGCCTGGAAGTAATGAATGCATGAACTAGTTTTTCAGCATCACTCTGAGACAGGATATTTCTAATTTTAGAGATGTTGCACAAATGGAAGAAAGCAGTCTTACATATTTGTTTAATATGTGCGTTGAAGGACATATCGTGGTCCAAAATGACTACAAGGTTCCTCACAGCATTAATGGAGGCCAAGGTAATGCCATCCAGAGTAAGAATCTGGTTAGATACCATATTTCTAAGATTTTCAGGGCCGAGTACAATAACCTCAGTTTTATCTGAATTAAGAAGCAGAAAGTTAGCGGCCATCCAGGTCTTTATGTCTTTAAGACATTTCTGCAGTTTAACTAATTGGTGTGTGTTATCTGGCTTCATGGATAGATAGAGCTGGGTGTCATCTGCATAGCAGTGAAAATGTATGCTATGTCTTCAAATGATACTGCCTAAGGGAAGCATGTATAATGTAAATTGAATTGGTCCTAGCACTGAACCCTGTGGAACTCCATAATTGACCTCAGTGTGTGAAGAGGACTCTCCATTTACATGTACAAATTGGAGTCTATTAGGTAGATATGATACAAACCACTGCAGTGCCTTTAATACCTACAACGTGCTCTAATCGCTCTAATAGGATATATTGGTCAACAGTATCGAACGCAGCACTAAGGTCTAGCAAGACAAGCACAGAGATGAGTCCACTGTCAGAGGCCATAAGAAGATCATTTGTAACCTTCACTAAAGCTGTTTCTGTGCTGTGATGAGCTCTGAAACCTGACTGAAACTCTTCAAATAAGCCATTCCTCTGCAGATGATGTTAGCTGTTTGACAACTACTCTTTCAAGGATTTTTGATATGAAAGGAAGGTTGGCCTATAACTAGTGTTACGGGTCCGAAATTGAGGACGAGAGTAAAACAATGATGGTCCAGAAGAGGTCAATCAAACAATTGATTTTAATGAATACACGCAGCGTGGAGAGGTGTAAACTGCAAAACAGTTGTACATCTCTACCCAAAATACACTCTAGATTGCTTTTATAACATCAGGGTATTGTAACGCCCCTTCTTGCGTTTACAAGCACATAATTTGCATGTACAGAACATTCATGTATTTTAAGAATTAACTGCAACATAGAGGTTCCTCCTTGTGGCATACTCTTCCGAATATGATGATGACCTAAGGCCTTTGAGGTCACCATGGACTGGACATCCTTACGTCACCTGTAACTAAGCAAACTCAAATACCACAAGAAGCTGAATACATTCAGGCCTTTGCTCAGCTACTATTTTACTGTAACCATGTACTCAGCCTATGAGTTATGATACGTATATATTTAACTCAATCATTTTAAAGTAGTTATAACTGCACCTGTAATAAACATGTTAATATTTGATTATGATAACCCCTATAATATAAATTATAACATAATGCCAGCAACTTCAATAAACACTTTGATGAAATGATAATTAATGCAATGACAAAGATGATGGTTATATAAAATAATCCCTGTAATTCCACAATTCCCCCTTTTGACGTCTCTTCCAGAGACGTCACTACACTATTCCCAGGTCCACTACCTTCGCTCTGACCCTCTCTAGCCGCCCCCTGACTCAGCAAATCCGACAACAACCTCATGTCCTCTCGGTGGTCCAGTAATAAAACGCCAGCTCCCACTTGAAAACACTTCATGCTTAAGTGGTCTCTGCTCCTTTCCTGGGTCCCTCTCTAGTGGAAATCTTCTCCTGTAAGGGATAGAAAACAAACAACCTTTCTCTGCTATACCTTACTAACTTACTGTGTTCATCTCAGGTTCCTGTCATTATTCAAAATTGGTTCCCAATATCATATCAGGCAAAATGATAAACCCTACTTCCACGTCTGCTTTGTTAAGCTCCTCAGCTAGACTCTGTACCGGTTTGCCAATCTGTGTGTACATGCCTCTACACTTTTAATGTCTAAATGCACATCTGGATGTATGTGCACTTGTATGTCTATCTGCATCTATGAGTCAATGATTTGTCAGATATAAGGTGTTAATGTGAGAAATGTTTCCTGACTATTAACTCCTGATACTCAAGGAACTTTCCGGGTTGCCCAGCCTCCTAGGTTTGGCCTTTTACACTTTTACTAAAGAAATTTTAACAGAGCCCAAAGAGATTTTTATTTTACTCCTGTGCTTGACAGGTTAAGCGAAGTTGTTTTTTGTTTTGTTTTGAAATTTTTCCCTTCTGTGTGTGTGTGTGTACATAAGTAAGAATATAATAATCAACCTAAGATCCCTGGTTTGCAAATGATTTTCTGCCCCCGCTGCAGGGCAACATCATGTGGTGGTGAGTCTATGTTGGCTAGTTTAATGCAAATATGTAACAGTTGCTTCATTACATTGCCCACTCAGAGTTGCGCAGTTTCAAAGTATGTGGAGAGTTCAATACACATTTCTTGGCTAATTATTTTCCCAATAAAAGTGAAATCACACATTGCATTTGATTTCACTTATATATTATCATGTTCTGGGCTCTATCCATTATATTAACTTTATTCAATCTCAATACTTTTATGTGTGTGAGCAACGCTTTTAGTCTTATTAAACACAACCCAAGTAAAATGCACACCATCCCCATGTCAGCCTAAATCTCCGCTAAAAGCACACTTCAAAGTTTTCTATCTGGATTTACGCCTCTTTTGGCCTCAAGCATATACATAACATGCAAGGGTTACTGTTAATGCCCGTTAGACAAGTTTCCATTATCTACAACATTTTGTTTCACCCGGCTCACCCTTACACATTTCCTGTTCACTTATTGCATATTTATCTTTAACACCTTTTACCTCAGTAGTTGCTAAGCAGAAACAAAGCAACCTGTGGTCCACCTTTACCCTGTAAAATAAACTCATATCATGTTTGTGTCCGTAAGCATGTTTTGCATTCATTCATTACACTCCACGCCATTCCTACAAGTTAGGAGCTGTAAAGTTGAAAGCTACATCAAGTCCAGGCCTTTGGCCTGGCCTATATATAAATCATGTGTGTTTGTAAGCGTGCGTGCAATTCACCTGCTATGTTCTCATCATCCTTCAACATGTATCACCTGGACACTCTCACCAGTGAAGCTTAAAACCCTCTTGGATAGAACATCAACTCTAAACAAGCACAGTTATGCATTGTGTATAAAATTAACTCAACCTCATGCTAACCTACATAAGTACCTGTCTTAAGAGAGACCTCTGCACAGCTCAGACGCCAGTTGCAAGAGCTCTTTAACATTAGAATCATCAACTGTGACTTATATAGTGTTATTTCGGTACTTTATACTTCACACATTTTTGAACGTTGTTTATATGGGGAGTTCCTCTTTTTGTGTCTATATTTATTAATATGCCTTGTGCACTAAAGCTTCCTGTTTTTCAGTCTGGCTGAGCACTTGTTTGTGAGTATAAACTGGCCTCTACAAGCCTTCATTAGCAGATACACATTACAAATACTTCATATATACAGAAAAACCCAATAATCCACATTTCACTATTTTGTTCTTTGGTTCAGATTTGGATTCTGTATTGTTCTTCATTTGTTATTATTTTGTCATAAAATAAATCAACCAAATAACTTAAGCTGTGTGACAGCACCTTGCGTTTACGCCAGGCTGTGAGCTGCCCTAAATCTACTTGCTACACCCCCTTTTCACCTAGTTTAATTTTTTTCAATCCTAATTTAAACTATTCCTGACTTCCCTCAATGCACACTGTAAAGTGTAAAAGATACAGTTAGCTTTCTCCTGGTAAAAGGTCCTACATTATTTTCTCTACCTTTGGAAACATCCTCTATCGAGTTAACCCATTTCATTTTTCAAACTTAGGCCTGATTTCTTCGCCCCTTTAACGGGTAGCGCATATCCGGTCTGAACACTGTGTTTGGGCAATTTACTAATTGTTGCAGGATTTCTATGTTATGTAAAGTTCCTCTCATCCCTTTTATGCTTCCATTATAACCTGTGTCTAACAAGCTTTTGATCTTCTTTGTAATATAAACAACTCGGTGTATTTGTGCTCTGTTCTTCTCCTTTCTCTCGTCTGATCATCTCAAGCACGTCCTGTACCAAATTTGCTTCCTCTTTTCAAGCCCCACATTTAATTACAAGCTCAAACATATTTGCCCTATATTGCTGTCTCGACGTGTTTCCTGTCAACTTAACAGAGTTATTCTCAGAACTCAGAAAGGTCACGTAGACATTTGCTTAGTAACCCTAAAAGAGCACATTTCATGTAGCTAATCGCATATATTAACACCCCCCTTTTTGTGACACATCTCATGTGTTACAAACTCAAAATCCTTCACTCAACCTTAGGAAATTAAAAGAAAAAAGTTAGTCCTATCATATTAGGCATACATGCTCCGGCCCTTCAAACCTGTATTTAAGGAATGAAATCAAATTAATCATCATGTCAAATCCTTTCTTGGCTCCATCCACAGCCTACATCCTTGACCTGGAAACAAAACCTGTGTGTTAACCAGAACGTCACCTTTTATACTCAGTTTTCCACTTATGATCCAACCTGTGTTATAACAGAAAAGTTAAAACAGAACAGTTATCAGTCATGTGTCCAACCTTAGTCCAGTCTTTTGTCAGTGTCCAGTCGGTCCACCCTATGGTCTGCCTCGTCCGTCCAGTCACCATCCATTTACACACATTCACTCACATGCATTAACATCAGGTCTTGCTGACAGTGGAGACTATCTCGCAAATATTCAGTCTTCACTCTCAGCAACATCAACTCATTTATTTGTTTTACTTTGTTTTTAAGAAAATAGTTCTTTCTGCTTTTAGACTGGATTGGCTCGCGGCAATCCTTTTACTTTGTCAGCGCTGTTATCCACTCTTTTGCAGGCCTGCTTACAACAAAAATGAGAAAAAAGAGAGCTGAGTATTAGCTCATCAAAGTACAAAACAAAATCACCTGACAGGTTTTTCTTTATAAGTGCACTGTTACAAAACCCCTTAAACATGTCCATGTTTATTAACACTCCCTCTTTAAAAATAAAACAACAACCTCAAAAATCTTCAACAATCTTGAATTTCACCCGTTCGACACACTGAAAACCTCGCCAAAAGCTGCACCGTTTCGTACACAACAATAACCCCGGTTAGGCACTTTACCATACTCAGATTCAGCCTAAGATCTTACAACAATGTGTCAACACTAATTTATAAACCTCCTAATCAAATTTGCACCTCTGAACAATCTACCCCTCCTTTAAGGCCTGAATCACACACACACAGCAAGCTCCTCTGTCCACATTCACACAAGCTCTCAAACTTTTTCCATACTCAGCCATATCTCAACAATTTAACTTGGCAAAAGAAATACATGTTTAAACTTTATCACATTATTGAATTATTTTCATTTTCTTTCTATACTAATCACTTGTTCTGATCACTCAGTGCAAGAGCACTCCTGAGTCACTCTTATAGACACTTTTCTTTTGTTTTTCCATCTATTTTATGAACCATTCACACCATTCTCTCACTCATACAAGCAGCAAGCAGATCTTCATTGCATATGCTTATGTTCTTAGCCAGGTTTTTAATCAATATCTGTTCATTAAGCTCCAGGAGCTTGTCTTTATAAGGTTAATGCATTTTCTGTTTGTGTGTGTATGGGTATATGTTATTTTGCATCTATGACTTCACAGTCTCCCAGACTTCTTCCCAACTCTCCAGTTAAGCAGTCAGTTTTCTTTTCCCCGAGTTACTAACCCACATTTTGATTTCCCACCTTAAATTACCGCCCTCCTGGTCTTCAGCCAGGAGCTGGGGCTTGCTTTTCAGGTTCCTGGACACATCATGCTGTGAACAATTCAACCAGAAACTTGCCTTAACTTATCCATAGATGTTAACCTCTAACTTTCTTCCGACTGCTGCTGTGGAGAGCCGGTCCAAGTCTGCTTTACTCCTGAAAATAACAAAACTAAGACATTTTCATTATTCCCCAGTGGTTAAATAACCCATTTCTCTGTCTCTGGTCAGAAACACCAATTATGCCAGGCATGTAAGCGTGTTCTTCCCTGCATTTTATGTTAATTGGGTGTAAACTGCTTCTTCATTAAATTAATTCATTGAGTTTCTCATTGCATTTCTATGTATTCATGTTAATGTACACTACGTGTAAGCTGTTTCTTCATTGCATCCTATATATTCATATTTAATTTATGCATTTCACCACTGAGCTTTAGATTCAAACTATCTCACTTCTGATTCATTTCAAAAATAATCTCACATGTAACAATTTGTATGTGTGTTTTCTATTCATTAAGGTAATAACAATTATTTCTTTCATTATTCTTACCTTTTCTAATGTTTACCTCTTTGTTATGCTATGGTGGACATCCCTAAACAATTCATGAGTTCAGGTTTCAATTTTCAATCCAATTATATCCTATATTCTCGCAGTCAAACTCGTCCAGCTTCATCTCTCACTGGTCCTCTCTGCACAATGTCCTGTTCGGGCTTCAAAGCTCCCGCAAACACAGTCTCAACTCAGCTGCTGTCTTCTTCTCTGTTTCTTTACAGTCTTTCTTTCAGATTAAGTCCCAGCATGGCAAAATATCACTCAATGTGTAGTGCTCTTCCACAATTCTTTATCCCACTGTTCAACTGCCCAGCCTGTATTTTCACAGTACATGTTACAGTACACTTACATGCTGCTGCTGGTCGTCAGTCATCATCAGTGTTACTGGATCAGTGGCACTGCCGTTTGCCTGCTGTATTCAAGTCCACGATGTTCTATCGGTCTTCATCAGGCGATTAACTGTCCTTTGAACTTCTTCTCCGCTTCAGGGACAAAGTGAGAGATCCAGCCGCACAATTTCGAGCCAAAACTGGCTTATTCTCCCAATTCTTTTAATCTACTTTTCTGCTGCTGAACTCAAGGTTGCAAAGTTGAAAGACGCCCACCTGTATTGACACACTAAACCATATAATTAGTATTATATTCATTTTTTCTTAAAGGCTTCATTTGCTTCATGTGCCTAGAGTTAAATCTCTCTCTCTGTGTTCTTTCTGTACACACTCAGTTCCCATATATATGGGCATGCACAGTTCCTGTTCACTATTTCCTGTCGCTGCAGCCCCGGTACATAGAGCAATAGTTCCTGTTCCTCAAACTAATCTAACTCCTTGTTTTTTTTTTTGTTTTCTTGAATTAAAACACTTTCAAACTTTAGCACATCCTACTTTTCATCACACACAAAATATATTTCACACTCCTTTATTCCATACACACCTTTTAAATGCTCTAACCTCTTTCAGACGCCATAAATCGTCTCACACGCACTGCCTTTCTCTCTCTCAGACTTCCCCTTTTCACTTACTCAGACAAATCACCCAGTCACTCAAATCAAATACTGACAGCATTCACACAGTTAAAATCACACAAAATACGCTTTCATACGAGTATTTTGGACATGCCTTCCATAATCAGAAAGAGCAAGTCAAAAGAAAAAAGAAAAAGAAAACTGAAACCTCTCATCGTCTCACACCCCGCTTCTCCACACACATCACCATTCTTTAGGTCAGTTTTGTAGCATCAGTCACACAATCATTACACAATACCCTGAATCCAACATGTGTATTTACACAAACTGTTATAAAATGTTGGTCAAAAAACACGGTGTGATTACAAAGAGTCAATAAAACATGAGTCCTATTACTCTCAACAAGTATTACGTCGTTCAAGGACGTGTAAAGCAAAACCCATACTCCAATTCTACATGTATCATAAAGTAGTCATCATAATTAACAACCGTAATACCAACAAAGTAGAAATAAAAACAATTCTTCCCTTAAAACACCAATATAAGTCGTCCTTAACCCAGGCTCTGCAGTCAGTCATTAGCCACTCATTAGTAAACAGGAAATGTCACTCTAAATAAGTCACAGGCATCTCATTTACATAGACACAGACACACTCTCAAAATAAACAGCCTGCTGCAGTGCCCGTGGCAGACAGAGCCTATATACAAACATAGAAATTATAACACAGAGACGTCTGATAAATTAAATAATATTTACAAGGCCTTAAATTGCACAACCTACATAATTTAGACAAAATTTGAATTAACCCTCCAAGGGACAAACTCCAAGTTTTTGATAATCAATGACAGTCTCAGTTCCAAACTGTATCTGCTCTAATCCCTAAATATCCTAAGTAAATTTAAAAGCGTCCAACGCCCAAGGTCCAACCTTTATTACCCAAACAAAGTGCAAACACCGTTCCAAACGGTCAACTGATCCAATCAGTAGCTATTTTGGACCGTCCTCAGTTGTCCACGATTGCCAATCGGACTATCCCGTCCAACGGAAAATCCTGAGCGCCCCAGGAAATTGGGAGCGTCACCTCCGAACAATGCACTTTCTTAGAACTTCCCACAGTTCCGTTCTACAGAAATTTACTTGTATTTTAAAGACATCCTATGAAACCACAAAACCGACTGTATTGATGTCCAAGCCCAGCTTTATATTCAATTATGACTGTATTACCATATACAGATTTCAAATGACCTATATCCTAAATTCAGTAGTCCAACTACTTTAAATTCTCTTTCCTTAGCAGTCCAACTGCATTTCCTTTAATCAGTACTGTCACTTAACCTTACATTATCATTACTTCAACTTCAATTCTCATGAGATTTTCACCAAAATCAAAACAGACTTTCACCAGTAATTTTCAGTGAGTAGACTTTCAATTTTGTCAGAACCAATTCAGCACTGTTTGGAAATAATTCAACAGGTAGTGCCTTACCTTTGAATAAGCCGGCTTATGTCCACTCACTTCGACCACTGACTCGTGTCTGCCTGTTTGAGCACCTTGGACCCTCTCAGTCTCAACCTCCAACTTTTCTCCCTCAACCGGCCAATGCACCAAATGTTACGGGTCCGAAATTGAGGACGAGAGTAAAACAATGATGGTCCAGAAGAGGTCAATCAAACAATTGATTTTAATGAATACACGCAGCGTGGAGAGGTGTAAACTGCAAAACAGTTGTACATCTCTACCCAAAATACACTCTAGATTGCTTTTATAACATCAGGGTATTGTAACGCCCCTTCTTGCGTTTACAAGCACATAATTTGCATGTACAGAACATTCATGTATTTTAAGAATTAACTGCAACATAGAGGTTCCTCCTTGTGGCATACTCTTCCGAATATGATGATGACCTAAGGCCTTTGAGGTCACCATGGACTGGACATCCTTACGTCACCTGTAACTAAGCAAACTCAAATACCACAAGAAGCTGAATACATTCAGGCCTTTGCTCAGCTACTATTTTACTGTAACCATGTACTCAGCCTATGAGTTATGATACGTATATATTTAACTCAATCATTTTAAAGTAGTTATAACTGCACCTGTAATAAACATGTTAATATTTGATTATGATAACCCCTATAATATAAATTATAACATAATGCCAGCAACTTCAATAAACACTTTGATGAAATGATAATTAATGCAATGACAAAGATGATGGTTATATAAAATAATCCCTGTAATTCCACACTAGCTAAGACTGCAGGGTCTAGAGATGGCTTTTTGAGTAAGGGTTTAACTACAGCCAGCTTGAAGGCCTGTGGTACATAGCCGATTATTTGAGATAGGTTGATCATATTTAAGATCGAAGAATTAATTAATGGCAGGACTTCTTTGAGCAGTTTTGTAGGAATGGGGTCTAAAAGACACGTTGAAGTTAACTCAGAAAGATCAATTGGAGAAAAAGAGTCTAAAATAACATCAATGGTACTAAAAGTAGCTGTAGATAATATTACATCTGTGAGATGATTATTGGTAGTTTTTTCTCTAATAAAAATTTTATTTGTGAAGAAGTTCATGAAGTCATTACTAGTTAATGTTAAAGGGATAGTTGGCTCAGTAGAGCTCTGACTTTTTGTCAGCCTGGCTACAGTGCTGAAGAGAAACCTGGGGTTGTTCTTATTTTCTTCAATCAGTGACGAATAGTAAGATGTTCTGGCTTTTATGGAGGGCTTTCTTATAAAGCAGCAAACTATTTCTCCAGGCTAAATGATGATCCTCTAAATTTGTGACACGCCATTTCCTCTCCAGCTTACGAGTTATCTGCTTTAGGCTACGTGTTTGAGAATTATACCACAGAGTCAGGTACCTCGGATTTGAGGCCTTAGTTTTCACAGGAGCTACAGTATCCAGAGTCGTACGTAGTGAGGAGGTAAAATTATTAACAAGATAATCGACCTCTGTTGGCGTAGCATTCAGATAGCTGCTCTGCTCTGTGTTGGTACAGGGCATTGAAGATGATAACAGTGGGTGGATTATATTCTTAAACTTACTTACAGCGCTTTCAGAAAGACATCTACTTTGATAAAGTCCACTCTCCACTGCTGTGTAATCAATTATTGTAAATGTAAATGTTATCAGGAAATGATCAGACAGGAGAGGGTTTTCAGGAAACACTGTTCAATGTTCAGTTTCTATGCCATATGTTAAAACAAGATCTAGAGTGTGATTAAAGTGGTGGGTGGGTTCTTTTACATTTTGAGAGAAGCCAATTGAGTCTAATAACAGATTAAATGCAATGTTGAGGCTGTCATTCTTAGCATCTACATGGATGTTAAAATCACCCACAATAATTATTTTATCTGAGCTGAGCACTAAATCAGATAAAAAGTCTGAGAAATCAGAGAGAAACTCTGAGTAAGGCCCAGGTGGACGATAGATGATAACAAGTAAGACTGGTTTCTGAGTTTTACAGCTGGGGTGGACAAGGCTAAGCATCAAGCTTTCAAATGAATTAAAAGTCTGTCTTGGTCTTTCGTTAATTAATAGGCTGGTGTGAAAATTGCTGCCACACCGCCCCTCGGCCTGTGCTTCGAGGTTTCTGGTAGTTAGAATGACTCGGGGTGTTGATTCATTTAAACTAACATAATCATCCTGCTGCAACCGGGTTTCTGTAAGGCAGAGTAAATCGATTTGTTGATCAATTATTAAGTCATGTACTAACAGAGACTTGGAGGAGAGAGACCTAATATTTAATAATCCACATTTCACTGTTTTACTCTTTGGTTCAGATGTGGATACTGTATTGTTCTTTCTTTTTGATTTTTTTATGTTTAAAATGTTTATTGCTGGTTTTTAGTTTGTTTTTTGTCTGTTTGGGAACTGACACAGTCTCAATGGAGATGGGTTTTTTTGGGGGGGGGTAGCAGGAGGAGAGAAGCTACAGAGAGGCGTGTAAGACTGCAACTCTGCTTCCTGGTCCCAACTCTGGACAGTCATATTTTGGGTGGTTTAATAAATTTGTCCATATTTCTAGAAATGAGAGCTGCTCCATCCAAAGTGGGATGGATGCCGTCTCTCCTAACAAGACCAGGTTTCCTCCAGAAGGTTTGCCAATTATCTATGAAGCCCACATCGTTTCTGGGACACCACTGAGATAGCCAGCAATTTAAGGAGAACATGCGGCTAAACATGTCACTCCTGGTCTGATTGGGGAGGGGACCAGAGAAAACTACAGAGTCCGAAATTGTTTTGGCAAAGTTACACACCGATTCAATATTGATTTTAGTGACCTCCAATTGGCGTAACCGGGTGTCATTACTGCCGACGTGAATTATTATTTTACTGTATTTACGTTTACCCTTAGCCAGCAGTTTTAAATTTCCTTCAATGTCGCCTGCTCTGGCCCCTGGAAGACAATTGACTATGGTTGCCAGTGTCTCTAGCTTCACGTGTCTGAGAACAGAATCACCAATTACCAGAGTTTGACCCCGGCGGGTGTGTCGCCGAGTGGGGAAAAATGGTTAGACACATGAACAGGGTGGTGGTGTACCTGGGGCTTCTGTTTAAGACTATGTTTCCTCCTCACCGTCACCCAGCCGCCCTCTTTCCCCAGCTGCTTGGGGTCTGCCGGGAAACAGCTAGCGGGGCCTACGCTATCTTCGGCTGCACCAGCTACAGGGGCCTGGCAAGCTACGGGAGAATGAAGGGTGCGAAGCCGAGTCTCCAATTCAGTAATCCTGGCCTCCAGAGCTGCAAATAAGCTACATTTCTTACAAGTATCATTACTGCTAAAGGAGGCCGAGGGGTAACTAAACATCTGACACAATGGTCGTGTCCAAATTCATGGGCTGCATCCTCCTGAGGACCCGGCCTTTGCGGTCTACGTGGGCTGGTTCCTCAGAAGGTCAGGTAGGCCAGAAGTAAACGGCTGGGGAAATTGGATGGTCTAGCCTTCTGATTAGCGTCACCGCTGTCTCGGTGGAGTTTAATAAACTCGGCTGTCTGCTCCTTGCTATGTAAAATATAACAGGACACTGGCGTAAATTGTTGACAGTCTCACACTTCTGTTTAATCAGTTTTCTGTTTGACGTTTAGTCAGCTCTGTAAAAACCAAGGAGGAACCCACCTGAAGGATTAATAAAGTTTTATTTTATCTAATCTAATCTAATAACTTTAATCTCAGTCAAACTGATTTACTCACGAACAAACAAAACACTGAAAAAAAGTCCAACAATAACATTTTTAGGTTGTCTAAGTGACTTATATATTACGTTTAACGTGAGTAGCGAAAGTCCGCGGTGATCTGATGAAATGATGTGCCGGGAGTTGTGCTGTTGTCGGCGGCTTCAGTGACCCTCGAGCTCCCGGCTACCTATCGAGCTGGTGGGTAGCAGACGTCTCCGAAAACGTCGAAGCACTTTTGCAAATATGCGATATCTTGATAAACCGAGCAGATATTTGAATTCTGGGATATGGTAGGCCACGAAGGACACACCTGACCCATCCTTCAAATTCGGGGAAAAAAGAGGACGCATTTGTCGGCTGCATTCGGAGGAGTCTACGAATTTGGACAGCCTTCGGCGCATCGCTATGAGGTAATCGGTCTACAAATGCGGCCTCAGGAGGATGCAGCCCATGACTTTGGACACGACCAATGAGCAAGAGTGAGTTTTACCAGCAGCAGCAGACCAGAATCCTGAGACGTGACTATGGCGAGAGTTGGAAAATATATCCAGGTGCCGACTAGCGAGCAGAAAAAAAAAGGGTTAAGTGAAACACGCTGAGGAACTCAAGACAAAATGTGAGGCAGAGAACTGACTATAGCAAGCAGACAATCTGGCGAAGGTTCATTGTGAGCACTGGTCATAAATACTGCTGGAGTAATTACTAGTGGTGGGCGGATCGATCCAAATATCGATAGTATCGATCCCAAGTCGGGATCGGTATCGGATCGATACTAGCCTGGTTAGATCGATTCTTTATTTTGAGTTCTGCTTGTTTGATACGCTGTGCTTTCGGCAAAAACGAAACAGCCAGGTCGCTGGACTCGCCGCTCCTGTGACAGCGGAGAGGAGGCACACTTTGCTCCCCCTCTTATGTTTTGGTGTTGCGCTGACACGTCACGTGACTTAGACACTTTGGGGGTTGTTAAGTTGTTTACATATTAATAATTAGGGCCCGAGCACTTCGAGTGCGAAGGCCCTATTGTATCTGCTCTGTTTATTATTATTATTATTATTATTATTATTATTATTATTATTATTATTATTATTTTTCATTGAAATGAATTGCCTTTTTGAGGGCTTTAACATGCTCAAAAACTCATGAAATTTTGCACACATGCCAGGTCTGGTGAAAAATTTTGTATTTTAATGGTTTTATATATGAGCACTGGGAAATGGCTCTGTAGCGCCACCTATGCGTTGTTAAATGCAGCCCTACGAACACATCTTTTGAGCTACATGTATGAAATTTGGCACACATGTGTATCATGCCAAGACGAACAAAAAGTCAATGGGACCATTGACGCAGACCCAACAGGAAGTCCGCCATTTCGAAGTGAAGGTGACATTTTGGCTCCAATTTTGCCATTTCCATGCCTCGAACTTTTTCGAACTCCTCCTTGGGATTTTGTCATAGAAACTTCATATTTGGACAGTGCCAACTACACACCTGGGCCATGTTAAATTGCGGAGCTTTTGAGTTTTCGCGATACGGTGAGGACGTGGCGCCACGGCGAATTTCGATGACTCGCCATGAAAATCTTATTGTCTCTCATTACCTCATACATGGTCCGACGTGGACCAAAGAGCACACATATGATAAGGCTCCAGCCCTGAACATATTTCAACTGCCATATTTGACACCAGGGACAGCGCCACCTAGTGGGAACAGGAAGTGTCATGTTTTACACTTTGGGGTATAGTATTGTGATGCGTGACATTTGCAGCCTCAAATTTTTCCAGGAAAGCCTTAAGGAGTTGGTCTTGGCTTACAGTGAAAACTGTGAGTTTTCGCGAAAGGGTGTGACCCCTGCAGCATGGCGAACTTTGATATCTCGCCATGAAGAAACAAATTAGTATAACTCAATGAAATCCAGTCTGATCAGTACCAGACTTTAAAGGGATGATGTCAGACCCGCCCTGAACAGATTGATATGCCCATTGTCAGGAATACGTAGAGCGCCACCTAGTGGCAACAGGAAATGTCATGTCTTTCATTTTGTTGTACTGATTTTCACAGGTTCATTGTGGCCACCTCAAAAGCGGTGAGTATCACCATCAGTCCTTCATGATGCTTCTGTGCGAAAATTGTGACTTTAAACTGAACGGCGCACCCTGGTGGCAACGCGGTTCACCATGAAAGACGAAGTGGCTTTTGAGGGGCTTGGGAATTTTTAAAAGTCTTGGAATTTGGCCCAAACCTCCAATGTGATGAGGGCTTTGTTGTTATGTGATCATTTTCCTTGAATAGTGCAAAATGGCTCCACAGCGGCCTCTACAAAATTTCAAAACATCAGCCCCTGCTCTGTGTTTTATTTATAAGTCTGAAACCTGGTAAGCTTATGGAGGATATCAAGATGTACAAAAAAGTCTCTTGGAGCAATATCCCAAATCCAACAGGAAGTCAGCCATTTTAAAATTAATGTGTAATTTTAGCCACTTTTTCGCCTCTTTTCAGGCCTCATACTTTGACGAACTCCTCCAAGGGATTTCATCAGATTAACCCGATCTCCTGTGCGTGGAATCTAAAGACCTTTGTGATGTTAAATTGCGAAGCTTTTTACGTTCAGGGAAACGGGGTGGCCATGGCGGCACGTGGAGTTTCAATCCCTCGCCAAAAAGCAGTAATCTGCTGTCACTCAAAAACACAATGTCCAATCTCTCCCAAAGTTCGCAGGCGTGATGAGACTCAAGGTCGGAAATGTTTGTTATCCCATTTGTCAGTAATGGTTAGAGCGCCACCTAGTGGGACGACTATAATAATGATTGAATGAGATGAATCGTTAGCTGGTGGTTCTAGGCATGAAATCCATCAATGTGACATCAGATCGGACGTGCTGGTTGTAGGTGTTGGGTGTGGCCCGACGTGCCGGGGTGCGAGGGCCCTCATAACGCTGCTTGCAGCTTTAATATATATTGTTTTTGTTGTTGAGAATTTTAATTGTCATTTTTGTATTACAGTTTATCAACAGTATTTGTTTTAATTTGTTTACTGGTTTGCCTGCACTTAAGATTTAAAAAAAAAAAAAAAAAAAAGATCGCCACCACCGCAGACCCGATGGCATTTTCATGCTTCACATCATTTATTCTTACAATAATCCCACGGTTGCTGTAATAGTACATTCAACGGCTGCAGCTCTACCGCTGGCAGCCGTACACATCACCACCACCAAACCTGCAGCGGCATCGCAGAACACGCCCTGCCACATACCCCCACCCCGCGAGCAGGTGAGGGAATCGGCCCGGACCGTCGGCGCCCCATGCCCCGGCCCAGCGACGGGGAAGTGTCCACTCTGGCGGTCGCCCGCGCCTCCAGTGGGAGCCCGGGAGCTGGCCTGATGGCCACCCATATGGCAAACAGAGGCAGGAGTGAAAGTGAGCCGGGGCTCAGAGGCAGCTGGGCAGACGGCAGAAGTGGACAGCATGCCGCCCTCAGGCAGGACCCCCGCGCACCTCGACCTCCATCTCCAGCTTGGCAGGTCCCACTGGCGCGCCAGCCTCCGGCTCACCCCGAGCCGTGCGCTGTCCACCCTTACAGTGATCACACGGTTGCTGTAACAGTAGCCTACATTAAACGGCTGCAGCCCTCCTGCTGCCAGCTGTACACATCAACACCAAAAACAACAACAGCACAAGCAGCGCACAGGTTTTAAGTCGGTGAGGCATGATTGTAGATGCAATGAAGGTGAGTCCATCTCACCTGCAGCAGCATCGCAGACCACGGCCGCCACAATAATAAAGTATTTTTTATTTAATTATAAATTAATTATTTCTCCTAATTATGTCCCGGATTTTAAGTAATTAATAATACAAAAGGAAAAAATCACAAAAAACACTTAAGGTCATGAAAATTAATTGCGATTTAGCAATTCAATGAGGCACCTTATTTATTGAAAAGTATCGGTATCGGTATTGGTATCGGCGATACTGGCCCGTATTTACTTGGTATCAGATCGATACCAAAATATGCAGTATCTCACACCACTAGTAATTACCAACAGGTGAGGAGCAGGGAGGAGCGAGGAGAGCTCCACCCAGGGTAGGAGAGCCGATGCTATGGAAAATTACTCAGACTCACCCAAAACATGACAAGAAGTTTATTTTGTGATCCAGAAAAAGTAATATTTCAAACTTTTTAGCCGCATTCCTCCGCCATTGCCTCGTTTTAGTTTTGGACAAAATGCATTCTGGGATATTTGCCTGGGTTTTGCTACAGTAGCTAGCGAGCTGATTGGAGACCAAAACAGCCATTCAGAAATTTTTTGTCCTAGTGTTTCTCTTTAAGAAAACACTTATTTTTAAAATTGCCAGCTGTGCCGTGAGTGAGCTGAAGCTTTTTCTCTCAGATGAGGAATGGCCATGGTGTTGAATAATTTTAAAGTCCCAATGCAAATATAGCTAAGAACATCTTTTTTGACACCCTTAACAATTAATTGTATTTGATGGAATGGCTCATGCAATTACTGAAGTGCTGCTCTTGCATACATACACCAAGAAAACTGTATGCATTATATCTACACTTTACATAAAGACATCTAAACATAAAATGTGTTTCAGTTTCTTTTCTGTCTTTCTCTCTCTGTTTTCACCTAACACTCTACTAACTAACTGATAAAACTACACCTTGAGTTTCATATCACTCCTTGTACACAGTTAGTTATATATGACACCTTTCACAAACATAATGTCCTTGTTTATTCCTAAACTCCTCAACACGGAATTCACAGCATGTGCGATGTTGAAACATATTCAACTGTTAAAACATAGCTCTGACTTAAACTTTCAATTTGATTCATTTGTTCATTTAAACAAAGTTCAACTTATTTTATGAAAAGAACTGACCTTTGATATCAGGAACTATAAAGTCAACACACGTTATTAACAGAGGGTTGGGCTGAGAGTGCAGATTGTTTTATTACAACCTACTTTCTTTGAGCAGTGGTGATGGTTTGAAGCAGGTCAACGGGTATGTAGATTTTTACCATATAAGCTACACTGTAATCATTTCCTTCTTTATTTATTTTGATTATTTACTTACTTTACTTACGAAATTATCTAGCAGGCGTTTATAATACATAAAATCTGATTAATCACATAAGCATTTAGTCTGTGAAGGTTCTCAGTCATCCAGGTCATCGTAGACTAAGGAGCTTAGAAAGAAAAGCGTCTGGACTTCTTGAGTTGCTTGAAGACGTTTCACGTCTCATCCGAGAAGCTTCTTCAGTTCTAAGGGTCAATGGTGGAGAGTCCCAGATTTAAACCTAGTGGGAGTTTCCCCCCCAAAGGGGGACAAAGGACCCCCTGGTGATCCTCTACCTAATCACATGAGCCAAGGTGTGAAAGCGGGTGTGGGTCCTAATCAGCCAGAGTTTCGGGTGAGCTCGTTGTGAAACCTGGCCCCACCCTATCATGTGATTTTCTGAGGTCAGATGGCCCATGGCATTTATAAAGTCAGCAAAGATGCACAGAAAAGAAGATCAGACACCAGCTATGGAGCATAAGAAAGACAGACGCGACAACGTTGTCATCCCCTATGTAGCCGGTGTATCAGAGAAACTCAGGAGAGTTTTCTCCAAGCACGACATCCCAGTGTACTTCAGACCCAGCAACACACTCAGACAGAAACTGGTTCACCCGAAAGACAAAACTCCTAAACACAAACTTAACAACGTGGTGTATGCTGTACAGTGCAGCGAGGAATTCCCAGACCTCTACATCGGAGAAACCAAACAGCCACTTCACAAGCGCATGGCACAACATAGAAGAGCCACCTCCACAGGACAAGACTCAGCAGTTCATCTGCATCTAAAGGACAAAGGTCACTCTTTCGAGGATGCCAACGTTCACATTTTGAACAGAGAGGACAGATGGTTTGAAAGAGGAGTGAAAGAAGCCATTTACGTCCACTGTGAGCGACCATCTTTGAACAGAGGCGGTGGTTTACGACACCAACTGTCTGCCATTTATAATTCAGTTTTGAGTTCCCTCCCCAGACGCCTTAATGCCCACTCACATCCTGGGCCATCTGACCTCAGGAAATCACATGATAGGGTGGGGCCAGGTTTCACAATGAGCTCACCCGAAACTCTGGCTGATTAGGACCCACACCTGCTTTCACACCTTGGCTCATGTGATTAGAGGATCACCAGGGGGTCCTTTGTCCCTCTTTGGCGGGGAAACTCCCACTGGGTTTAAATCTGGGACTCTCCACCATTGACCCTTAGAACTGAAGAAGCTTCTCGGATGAGAGGTGAAACGTCTTCAAGCAACTTAAAGAAGTCCAGACGCTTTTCTTTCTAAGCTCCTTAGTCCACATAAGCATTTACAGTTACCAAAGGCAAAAAGAGTGTGTACGCGGAAAAATTTTTTGTAGTTAAGGAGTGAAAGTAAGATATTTATTATTTCTGGATACTTGTGCATTCATAAATATTTAAAATGTGAACTTTTAATTACATGCTGTTATTGGTAGCTACTTGGAGAGTTTGCAATTTGAAACAAAATCCATATCTTCTATCAGCATTAAATAGAGTAAGTATTAATTGCAAACAGGACAATAGAAACCATGACCTATGCACAGACACAGCTTATTGGAGGAGGACCTCATGGATATACTGAACTCAATATTACATATGTCTCTTGTCTCTCTACTTTCATCGCTCTATTAATTTGATCTCTTTAGCGGTTACTGGTAATAGTAGATGTGGCAACCAGAAAATGTGAAAAAGGCGCAGTAAAACAGCCAATGTTTTATTAACAAAAACATATTTTATGTGCAAATTTTTACAGACCTTTGATTTTGTAAAAAGGGCTTTTGTTATTTTGCTTGTAGTTTAATGACTTCTTAAAGATGAGTAACTGGCCTGTGTCCAGATGACATGGTAACTCTCATCAAGAGCTAAGAAAAAAAGTCAACAATTCCCAGTTTGTGTCACAATGGCCACGGGCCGATAGCTAAATTGGACTCGATTGTAGATAACTACAAACAGAGATGGCTCAAACGTTCTTGCAGTGTTTATTATTTAGTCAACAAGTGAATTTGTGGCAAGGTTTTGCTAACGATGTAGCCGTGGGCCAGTGGAGGTGAACAGGGATTTAGCAGGTTGTGACGGGAACGGAGCGGTTGTGTCTGGGAAGAAAAGAGAACAGGGCTAAGAAGGCGGCAGGTGCAGAGTATCCTAGCAGAGGTGGAACTGACTTATAATGCTTACTGGTGACCGGCGTGAACCTCGCTTTGAGGGACAGGTGGTGATAATCCAGGGGAGTAGTGGAAAGGCTGGCAGACCTGAGTTCTGCTGTGTCTAAGGTGGTGAGTGAGGCTGGAGGGCAGGCAGGTGAGGGTCCTTGTATTCTTCCTGAATATGAAGATAATCCAAGGACAGCTGGGTTTGAGGGTGATGACAATGAAGGTCCCGGAAATCTAAAGCACATGACACCAAGGTTAACAATGAAAAAGTGACAAGAGCGTAAAAAGCCGTAGAGTCAATGCCAACGTGAGGTCGTTGACAAACTGGCGGTGAAGGAGAGTCTGAGGGGGCCTTAAATCCTCAACCTGATTGCCCCGAATCAGTTTCAGGTGTGCAGGACTGCAGCATGGATGATGGCTGTTAGGTTTTTGTATTGTGATTGTCATTTATGCTTAGAAATATTTAACCATATATGCTTAGAGGTGTATAATCAGTGTTGGGGAGTAACGGAATACATGTACCGCCGTTACGTATTCAGAATACAAAATATGAGTAACTGTATTCCGTTACAGTTACCGTTTAAAAAGGTGGTATTCAGAATACAGTTACTTTATTGAAATAAATGGATTACACGGCGGTACTTTCCTGTTTCATATTGTCGCGGGTCAGGACTGTTTGGGTTTGTTTGACAGCTACGTTCTGTTGTTCCAGGCGGCAGCGTTACGGTTGCCATGGTTACAGGGGGACGCGCTCTCTCTCTGCGTGTTTCCTGGGTGAGAGAGCACTTTTTTGTTGTTGTTGTTGTTGTTGTTGTGCTAAGCTAAAAGGCAGAATGCTACAGGCATGGTCCTAAAGAATGTAGCATCATGGGCAGTGTAGTCCGTGCTGCAGCGAGAATGGACTGCCATACCTGTTATGTGTCTGTGAGCGAGGGAGGGAGAGAAAGGAAAAGTCCGAGCTGTCACGGAGCAAAAACGGGAGCTGGAAGCATGTAAATATAATAATAACCACAGCAGCCAAGAAGAGTGCCTGACGAGCCCAGCTGTAAGTAAGCTATTAAGACTCAACTGTACACTGTGTTCGTGTTTTCCTCCGGAAAAAATAAGTTCCGTTGGCGCAGCCTTTCAACGCCTCTCTCTGTCTCCCGCAAGCAAAGTTGACCCAGACAACAAAGTAAAGCTAGTTTTTGGCTACCAGCCCGACACGGAACCCACCGTATTAGCCAGAGGTCCCTTTACTACTGTTCGGAGCCGCGGACCTTCAGTATCAGTAATAAATCACAGCAATAGTACATTCACATAGTTGTAAACAGCACGATAATATATTAAGTAATCCAAAGTATTCAGAATACGTTACTCTCACTGAGTAACGTAACGGAATACGTTACAGAATACATTTTGGGGCATGTATTCAGTATTCTGTAATGGAATACATTTTAAAAGTAACCTTCCCAACACTGTGTATAATCGATTGTGTAATGATAGGATGTGTGATCTTCAGTAGGCTGTAAAAGGCTTTGTGTGCATTCCAGAGCATTCTGGTATTCACCCCCCACATTTATGGAGCATGGGAGAGGTCGTACCTTGTCTTATTGTTTTATGGTAGGATAAACGTGTTTTAGTCTAAGTGCATTTTGTTTAGATGGATGGCTTTGGGGAGTCACACACACACACACACACACACACACACACACACACACACACACACACGGTATTCTTTGTTCACATGCATACCTATGTAAGATGTCATATGTTAATGAACCTATGCATATTCATGTAACCACAATAAAAGAGCAGTGTTACGGGAGAGCGGACGAGAGCAACTGGGGTCAAGCGAAGGAACGGCGTTTGTCCGGTTCTCTCCTGTGCACGTGAAACATAAAGAACTTTGCCTACTTCGTGTCTTGCTTGCTGTGTAATTAAATTGTCTTCAACGTTCCAGCGAATAGGTTCAAGCTACAAACCTCTCAATGGCTCTGCCCAGGGGTGGAGACCAAGGAACTCGGGTGCCTGATAGAAATTTCTAGTCATGTCTCCAGATCCTGACAGTTTGTCTTTCAATTGAATGTCCAGATTTCCTACAATGTCCTTGATCTCTCTTGTTACTCTTACTCCTGGAAAGGAGCACATTTCTAAATGATTACAAATAAATTTAACATAATTAAATACTTTTTTCAAATGTGATATTACCGTGACAGTCTACAAATCAGTCTTTCACTGTTTCATTTTTTTCTATCAGAGAATGGCTTATTATAAAAACGTGTGTGTTGCTATGCCACCCCCCCCCCTTTTTTTTTTGCAGACATCTAGAATGAGTCCTATAAAGAATAAACATCTCTTGGTTTTGCATCATGTTGTTGTCGTCCTCCTTTTTCTAACACAATCTTGTGATGGTAAGTTGCACACAAACATTTATAAAATCCACAATTTAAAGTGCTTACCTGTAGTCTTACACAGATGATGAAAACACACACTGTCACAGCAACAGTTTATGTTGATGTAGTTAAATAAATCAATTACATATCTTACTCAGCCTGATCTTCACAATTACAAAACTGCTGAACTGTATGTGTCCCTAAATTTGTTTAGGTCAGCATCAGATGATTGGTCCAACTCAGCCAGTAGTGGCCATGATTGGTGATGACATCACTTTGCCATGCCACCTGGAACCTGCTGTGGATGTTGTTGACCTGACTGTGGATTGGTCCAGAACTGACCTCAAACCTAGATCTGTCTATGTGAGGCGAGAGGGTGTGGAGCTTCTGACTGAGCAGAATCCTTTGTACACAGGAAGAACATCACTGTCTGTCAACAAACTGCAGTGTGGAGACGTTTCATTGAAACTCTCCACAGTAAAACTCTCTGATGCAGGAACATACAAATGCCTTGTACCTAAATTTAATGCAGAAACTGTGGTGATGCTTGCTGTAGGTAAGTTTAATTACATTTAGATTAATTTCTTCACTTTGCAATTTAGATGTAAAGAAAGAAATTAAGTAACATAGATATTAAGGGTCAAAGGGCACAGAATGACAAGAGGGATAAAGGAACACTTGGGTCAGCTACAATAGAAAGTGAATCATTCACAGAGACATATGAGTTGAGAATAGAAGTGCATTTATTCTGGGTAACCAAAATAGCTCTTACTTGGGCTAGAAAATACTTCCTGGACAGATATTTGGACTGAGCATATTGACATGAACTGACAAGGGAATGACTACAAAGTCATTGGCATTCTGATTTTCTGGCCATTAGGGCACACAACATGACCAGTGTAGCACATGGAGCAGCTAAGTTATTAAGCAGTGCAACTGGACAAATAAGGGAGATATATAACAAAAAACAAAAGTACTTAGAATCACAGGGGACCTTTGCACCCACTAAATGAGGGGTATCTGGCCCTATGAGAAAAACAATTCAGCCAAGGAGGCCCTTTTACCAAGATGAACCAGAGGAAAGCTGATATATATATATATATATATATATATATATATATATATATATATATATATATATATATATATATATATATATATATATATATATATATAGGCAACTACATTTCAATATTTTGGCTTTCATTCATTCTTTTCTTTGCAGGTTCAGTTTCCTCACCAGTCATAGAACTCACTAATGTCAAAAATGAAATGGTGTTAGAGTGTAAATCTAATGGCTGGTATCCAGAGCCTCAGATGTTGTGGGTGGACAGTGAGGAAAAACCTATTTCTGTGGAACCTACAAAGAATGTCAGAGGTTCTGATGGGCTCTATAGTGTCAGCAGTAAAGTGACTGTGGAGAAAGGACAGAGCTACAGCTTCAGCTGCAAAGTTCAACAGAAGAATATCAGTCAAATCAAAGAGACACACATCCATGTTTCAGGTAGAAATGCTTTTTTTTAATGACACACATTAATTTTCAGTTACAGAAAGTAGAATCTAGAACATTTTGTCTCTTTATATTCACAGGTGATCTCTTTATGGTCCAGTCTAATACTGCTGTTCACATTATCATCAACTTGGCTGTTTGTTTAATAACTGTCGGGACAGCAGCAATCCTAATATGGAAACGTGGACAAAAGAAAACCAGTAAGTTCAAACTTCATAGCACTTTTTACCCCAACCTCAAATTATCATCTGAACTTTTTAATGTCTTGTTTTAGTGTAACTGCCTTTAAAATTAAGGGCTAAGTAGTAGAAACGTGATTCAAATAAAAATGACACAAACACAAACAGTTATGTTAAAGGGACCCTAGGGAAAAGAGTGGATGGAGATTGCAGAAATTACAGTGATTTACTAGCAAAATTGGAGGCTCTCAGCAACTTTACTTTTATAAAGGAATATAACCCTGTGTCCTGTGTTGTAAAGAGATGTGTTAAGACATGAAACGTTGGTCTCATCAGTGCAGACTGACTGAGATTGATTGCAATATCTTGACTCTCTGTCTGCATTTATAAACTAAGTGTTAATTATTGGGAAGTGGTTGCCCGTCTGTAGGAGAGTAACTAGACTTAGTTCAAGGCACGCTGTGTTGGCAGTTTGCATCCTATTAGCAACCTGTGCAATTGCCTTGTGATCAAAGTGGAGCATAGAGCACCCTCAACCTCTAGAAGACCAAGGTGGTTGCCACAACCACCTGCTGAGTGTGTAGAAATTCCACAAGTTGCCTTCCTATTGTTTTCCTCTAATGTGACTGAGACATTTTGGGGGCAAAGGTAAAAATATTTGAGGAAATCACCCACTGTAAAATTATAGTTATAGTAATAATATAAATTAAAACTTTTTGTGCTTTATCCTTGTTATAGGAATTGTGACCAAAATGTCATGTTTGCACTTGTTTACTCATATAAACAAAGCAGTGAAAGAAAATTAAATGTGAAAATTAGATATGCATGAACAGATAGATGTGGTTTTGAATAAAATTTGCCAAACCTCTCTGATTCATGCATAGCAATTTCAGTACATCTAATGTTAATTTAAATATCCTTCATTAGTGATTTCTGAAAATCTATTTTCACTGAATTTTGAAATACATCTGAAAGTCAGTCCTTCTCAAAAGAAAACTTTTGTTCTAGACTCTACATTGTTGTAGGGTGGTAACCATAGTGTCAGTCTCTATAGTAATGCTTCAGACTGTTTATTTCCATTTATATTTGATTACTGGTATAGTAAATTAATACTGTCAACACATGTGAACACATAAAAATGACCCATATGTTTTCCCTATTTTCCAAATATTTTTTCCTGCAATTTGATCACACAGAAATCAGTAGACATGATGAGGATGTAAATGAACTACATCAAACAGAGATGGAGGAGAAATCACACAGAGAATGTGAGGAAAAGAAAAGACTTGAAGATGAGTTGCAGAACAATGAGGAAGACTTAAAACATGTCAGACAAACCATTGAAAAACTGATGGAGCAGAAGACATTTCTGAAGAACCAGAGAGAAAAACTCATCACACTACTGCAGGAGGACAAGACAGAGATGAAAGAGGCCATGAAAAAGTTGGAGATAGAACCAAAAACTGACAGAGAGAAAAAAATGCAGAAGCGTGGAGATACAAAAGTTAACCTAGAAAAGAGAACAGAAGTACATGAAGAACTGTTAAAGATGACAGAAAAACTAATGGAGGAAACAGAGAACATTATTATCCAAATGACAGAAAAAAAGGGAAAAATAGAAAAAGATAAGGAACAAATTAATAAACACTTGAGAGAGAAAGAGAAAGAAATAGAAGAGATTCAGAAGAAACTGTCAGAGAAACAAGTGAGAAACACTGAGCAGGTGTGTAAGTTTTTCTTTAATATATTTCTTGCTAAAATCACATGGACAAACTGTCGTGTTGTGTTCAGTTTACATTTCCAGTGTCTTCAGTTATGAACCTAACTCGTCTTTTTGCTTTTCTTCCTCAGCAAAGGACAGAGTAACACAACAAACAAAACATGGATTTTGCTGTTTTTTCCTCTTGCTGTCATTTTGCAATGTGATGCCTAATGTTTCTTTATTTGTTTGCTTTAAATTTATACTACATACATTTAAACAATCAATCAATCAATCAAGGCTTTATTCGCCACATGCAGGTTGCCCTGCAGTGAAATGGGACCCCATGGTGAAATGGAAGTGTGTGCATATCAGTATATGTATGTGTGTGCGTGTCCATAGTTCAGCTGAGACAGTGTCCTTCGCCCTGCCAGGCTAAGTAAACAGTCTTCCAGCCAACCCAGGTGGCCTTGAGTGGGAAGGAACAGTCTAAACACAGTCGTTATCAGGGAGTTTTTGTTCAGCTCCAGCCTTGAGCCCACAGCTGGCGCCGAAGGGATAGCTGCAATAAATGGTGATTTTTCTTTTATGCGAGCAACTCATGAGAATTTCAAAGCTGCTCTTTAACACGCCGACACCAACACTGGTCTCTCAATCTCCCGTTGGAGAGCCGCGAGCTTCTCCATGATGTTATCAAACTTGCTCTGTGGTCTTGTCATTCTTGTGCTCAGAGAGCCGATTCTGAGAACTCACGACTGCAGTGAGCTGCTCCATGATGTAATCCAACTTTCCCTCAGATGTTATTCTGAAATGCAGTTTGACTGTATTTTATCATAGGAGATAAACATTTTTGTGATTCTTTAAATCTTTTGTCTGTGTGAAAGTAAGAATTACACCGTGAGAGGAAGAAGAAAATATATTGTCTGCATGAGACCTGGGGTAGAAAAGAATACCCCGGCTGCCTCCGCATCACAGCTAACAGATGTTAAAAGTTCTTAATAATCAGACTCATGTGAGTAAAAGTGATCAAAGTTCTAAAACAGAGCTTTCATCTATTTCCTAATAATTAAGCATTTTATTCTTAATCAAGATAAATGAAATACAAATGTAATGAATATATTAATGACAAACATAGTTTAATAAAAATAACTGAGTTTTGTGGTGAAATGTGTGAGTGCTCATGAGCAGCTTCATCCGTGGCAGTTTTGTGTTTCTAATAACAGGCCTCACCGAGAGTCTGACCTTGGTGTGTGTGTGTGTGTGTGTGTGTGTGTGTGTGTGTGTGTGTGTGGCGTGTACATGCGTGTGCATGTGGTGCAGGATGGGGGTGAAAGAGACACACTGGAACCACTAATCTCAGAAAGTGTCTGAAAAGAGATTATGTTACAATGAATCTACATATAAAAATGTGCTGAAGACAAATTCTGCATGTTAAGAATAACAAAGAAAATGTAATAAATTGAATTTAAGGTTTAAAAGTACAAACTTTGTGTTAAATCATGTAGGTCAGACAGATGTCACACAGTGGAAAATTGTGTTTTTATATTTTGTTTTGAATCAGACTGTGTATTGCTACATAGTGATTTTATTTGCATGTTTTATTGTTATAGTGCTCTTGCATGATTGTTTATTGATGTTCTTATTGCATGATTTTATCCCCATGTTTATACTGTGTTTTGTGTCGCTGTATAGTATTCTTTTTTTATTCCACTGTGGATTGGACAGATAATTGCGTGCACCTGTGAGGTGGGGGCGTGCCCCCGAGGTGACCTATTGGCCGTAAACGGACTTAAGGGAGATGGTGAGCGCAAAGGCGGAGAGAGACACATGAACAGCGAAGAACAGGAAACCGAACGTGTGGTGCAGACGAGCACATGTATAGAAGGACTGGCCTGCCTGTGAGGCGTCGCGAGACTTCCGGCAATCCAGTTCCGACGGACAGAATAGTAACAGCGGGAGGCGATGTGTGAAATCCACAGAAGGCAGAGGGGACGCCTCTGCCTGTATCAGGGCCGGGCTATGAGGGAAGCCGTGTGCGGACGCGGAGAGCGGCTGGACTGCACGGCCATGCGCTGCCAGGTGGGGATGGGAGCCTCCTCCCTGGCCTTCTGCTGGCGAGATTTCCCCATCCCGGAAGAGGAGCTCCCCTTCTGTCTCTTTCAGCTAAGGAACATTTGCCCGAGTGTGTGTGGTTGGACATTGGGAATAGAGGACTCTGGGGGGGGGGAGTTCTTATCGTATAGAAAGGACATTCATTTAGCTTTGATTTTTTTTAATTGTATTTTAATCTCTGCCGGCAGGACTTTTAGCGGGTTGTGAACATTTATTTTTTTATTGTATAGTGGGGATTTTAACCCCTACTTGTGATTCTGGCTGTTCTTCTTTTAAAAAATAAATGGTGTGTTTAAAGCCGGCCCAGTGTCCGTACTCCGAGCGCTGATTCACTCTCTCCCCTTATGCTTGTATGTATATAGACGTGGTGGCGACGATTTAGGTCACCAGTTTAGCGGCTACACATACATACAGACAGAGAGACAGATAAGGTGTGGGTGGACATCGGATGATTAAATGTCAACAATTTGACTGGATGTCCAAAATGTGAAGATGTCCCAGTAGGATAGGATGGACAAAGGGTGAGAGTTATAAGTATGGGGTGTAAAAGAGATTCTGGATTCTTCCCTTCTGTCTTATTTGAGATCAGTTCGGTTCAGAAGATTGGATCTAAGAGTTGAAAATTCCAGCAGGGAAGCTGACAGGGGTAATGGAAATCCAAACAGTGAATTTATATCTGCTAAATATCTGCTCAGTTTTGCTTGTTAGATGGTTAATTCAGAAGGATTTTTATTCATATCATACTTCCACTCAATGCCAAGCTGCTTTCCTGTTACTATTATTAGCAGTGCATCTTCAGATCTCCTTGTGTTTATTCTGAACAAACTCAGCATTAGCCCAGAATAGGTTAGTTAGATAAGTATAGTTTAAATGATTTGATTGTTTTGTGACTTAGTATTTGATTTTTCTTTTGCTTTGCCCTTCCTAAATTTCTGTAATAAAATATTCTGTAAATAAAGTCTAAATTATAGACATTCACTTTTTAACCTTTTATAAAATAGCAAAGGTATTATGAGTATTATTCTTTATTAGTGCAAATAGCTCTTACCGGTTACCCTGCCGATCAAAGCAGTAGTTGGTGATGACATACCATTTTTCCTTTCCATCAGTGATGTTTCTCAGGCTGGGGAGTGGACCAGATTTAACTTGCAACACGAATTGGTCTAAGTTTAATGTTCTGATGACTTCTAGTTGATTATAATCTGTTTAATAAAGAAAGAAAGTTACTGTCCATCAACAATCAAAGTGGTTTACTTTTTGCTCACATCTTGATGGATGCTCAATCATCCAGGTAAGTAAATCTCCAAAAGTTGAATCTGTTCATCTGGACGTAGCGTTTTGTGGGAGAAACGTTTCGTCACTCATCCAAGTGACTTCTTCAGTCTCAGCTGACTGCAGGTTTCCCCAAACCTTATAGGGCTTTGGAGCGTGATGTCACTGGAGGTGGGCCACGCCCCCTTCCGCCATGACAGTAGGCTAGACACAGGATTCAGCTTCAGCTATGGTTCGTACGTGTTGTGTTATCAATTGCAACGTTTGATCACACGATCGTGAAGGCAAGAAGCTGGATAATGGGCTCTCTTTTAATCGTTTTCCATCCTGGAGGCAACGTGAGGGATCCCATGTATCCGATATTACTAAACAAAGACGTCAGGCTTGCATTGCAGCGGTGAGACGAGCGGATCGAGTTCTGTGCAATCCCCAGCTTTTTGTTGGTTTGGTCTCCGCATCTTCTTTCCGGTGAGTTCTAAATTAATTCATATCACTATTAAAATGCTTTTAGTGTTATTTTCAATGTGCTGAGGTCATAGATAATGAGATAAAACATGCTAATGTGTGATGCTGCAGAACCACGTCATGTCATCATGTCGACTGAGTAGCTTATGATTTAGCATTATTGCAGGCAAACCAGAGTATGAAATGGATGTAACAAATCCAGACTGGGCACCAACACTGCTCATGGGCCTCTAAAAACATACTAAATTGCTCTCATTGTACACTAATCCGCACATAACTTCCAGATGAATCACACACCTGTCATGTGCACTAATTTGATCTTACAGGCTTTTATGCAGCTGCAGAGTCTGAAGGTGTGCCCCGTGCAGAAGTAATCGATGAAGATCTGACAGAAGAACAACAACAAAATTACAATGTCATAGCTGTGGACAGCAGTTGTGTTGGACAAGTGGAGGTTGAGGTACCACCTGTAAATGTGGACAGTGGTGATCGGACAGACAGCATCACAGAAGCTAAAGGGCAGACGAAGCATTGTGTGTGCAATGAACAGGGCAGAGCAGAAATAAACACAACACTGCTTGATAAGATTGTTAAGGTTTGCTGTGTTTTGGTGAATATGTGCCCCAGTGTGGTTGTCAAACCAGCGCCAAATGAAACTTGCTCTTGTTGAGTATTCATAAAGCTGTTGTGTTGCATGTGTAGTTCATTGTAAATAATTGTACTTTGTGTGAAGTAGTTTCAATAAAACAGAAAAGAATAGTATACATGTGTTTTTTGTTTTTTTTATATTCTTGATCTTATCACATGTAAATAGTTTGCATTTCATTTTTATGTACTTGCTATTTACATGGCAACACACAGCTGGCATCAATCTTGAACCACAAAATGAAACATTACAGGCTATTTAGAGCAGCACATTGTTTGGAGAAGTATTTCCCAACAAGTTCAGGAAGACACACTTTAAGAAAGAAGTCTTGTGCTTGCTTTAAACGTGGTTCCCAGAAATCCACGTCAGGGAAGATGCGTATGACAGAAGGTCTCTCTGTGTCCACACAACGAGGTCACAGTGCAGTTTCATTCAGTCGTTGTGAGTGCAGTACCTGAAACACACAAAAACCACTTTTAATAAAAGGTCTGTAATGAACCAAGGCTAATATAGATGGTTTGGCTGTACGTGCAAATCAAAAACTGTAACAAGGAAGTTGTTTAGAAAGTTATCATGTTCAAACCGACTTACCTTTGTCTTAACGACAACGTACAGTTGTCGCAGCGTGGAGGCATAAAGATGGACAAATCTTGCACCCAGCCGTTCGTGAATTGGATGTGGGCCTCCAGGGTAGGTCGTCTGGGTTTCCACTCCGCTTCCTTATTTCATACGGGTCCACATTACCGATGCACGCAATTTTTTGAAAGAACCGTCTCTTGGCGTCTGGGCGCAATTGATCGCGATACAGCCCTTTGTCTGTGGAGTCCGTGCATACACAGCAAACCAGTTTAAGAATTATGCTTATTATTATTAATAAGAACCTTCAGACTCTGCAGCTGCATAAAAGCCTGTAAGATAAAATTAGTGCACATGACAGGTGTGTGATTCATCTGGAAGTTATGTGCGGATTAGTGTACAATGAGAGCAATTTAGTATGTTTTTAGAGGCCCATGAGCAGTGTTGGTGCCCAGTCTGGATTTGTTACATCCATTTCATATGCTGGTTTGCCTGCAATAATGCTAAATCATAAGCTACTCAATCGACATGATGACATGACGTGGTTCAATATGCAGCATCACACATTAGCATGTTTTATCTCATTATCTATGACCTCAGCACATTGAAAATAACACTAAAAGCATTTTAATAGTGATATTGACACCATCTTCTCAACAAGAAGTCTGGGCTCGGGAGAGCCCGAGTGCCCTGGAGGGACTTTCCCTGCTGGATACACGATGGACGGGTGGCAGAACTGGAGGGTCGTGTGCCTGGCGGGACTGTCGATCGAGGACGCTGAAGATATCTACCTATTCGGAACCATGGTAACAGGGTTCTTGCTGATCGGAGCTGGCTTGGCCCTGGCTTATCAGAAAATTGAGAGAGCGGAGCCGGCTGTCCAAATCCCCACAAGGCTGCCCGCTGGGATTGACATGATTGGACGAGGTGCGAGTTCTCAGAAAGGGCTCACTGAAAGCAGCAGCATGGTTAAGAGCTTGGAGGCGCTTACGACTGCAGTGAATGCTCAAACTAACACCTCTGAGCGTATGTTGGATTACATCAGGAACGAATCCACCCGAAACAACAACTCAGGGAGGAAGCTGGACTACATCTCGGATCAGTTGGCTGCGGTCGTGAGGTCTCAGGACCTGCTCTGTGAGCAACAGAGTGACAAGATCTCGGGATCGATGGCTAATAACATCTTGGGGAAACTCGATGCTATAAAAAAGGAGATTGAGAGACCTGTGTCGGAGTGCTAAAAAAACAGCCTGAAATTCTTATGAGTTGTTTGCAACAGAAACATCACCATCATTATACGGCTACCCCTTCGGCGCCAGCTGCGGGCTCAAGGCTGGAGCCGATCAAAAACAATCCCTGATAACGACTATGTTGTGACTGTTCCTTCCCATCCCATGCAAGGCCACCTGAGTTGGCTGGAAGACTGTTTACTTAGCCTGGCAGGGCGAAGGACAGTGTCTCAGCTTGACTCTGGACATACACACACATACACATACACTGATATGCACACACTGATTCCCCCTCCCCTTCCAAACGCCTTCGATGCTTGTGCCCTACCGGTGAAGATGGTAGTCGACTGGACCAGCGCAGGCATGCTGCAGGACCGGAAGCGCTGTCTACACCGGCTCTCTCTCACCCTTTCCCCGCCCCGTTGCTTGTCTTGTGTTTCTATGGTGTATTGATAGTCATGTGCTTCTTGTGCTGAGGTGTTTTTTCTGTTATCAAACTGTTCTCCCACTAGGAGCTCAGTCTGAGTGGAGTTTTTTTTCTCCTCCTCTCTCCTCATGTCACATACTTTCGTTGTTTTTTCTTCCTATCAGCCTACCTTCTGGCATGTCTCCCCAATGTGATGTTTGTGTAATGTTGTCAGAAGGTTCCTTTGTAAGTGCGCATGCGCCATTAGCGTGCTGCCTGCTGTAACCCTAATTTCCCTCGGGATTAATAAAGTATATTGATTGATTGATTGATTGATTGATATGAATTAATTTAGAACTCACCGGAAAGAAGATGCGGAGACCAAACCAACAAAAAGCTGGGGATTGCACAGAACTCGATCCGCTCGTCTCACCGCTGCAATGCAAGCCTGACGTCTTTGTTTAGTAATATCGGATACATGGGATCCCTCACATTGCCTCCAGGATGGAAAATGATGAAAAGAGAGCCCATCATCCAGCTTCTTGCCTTCACGATCGTGTGATCAAACGTTGCAACTGATAACACAACACGTACGAACCATAGCTGAAGCTGAATCCTGTGTCTAGCCTACTGTCATGGCGGAAAGGGGGCGTGGCCCACCTCCAGTGACGTCAACTCCAAAGCCCTATAAACAGTATATTTGCATAATGACTGAAACCAGCCCACTGAAGGAACAATGGGCTGGGAGGTCAGTTCCTTAATCTTAATTATGCAAATTCTCATGACCACTGTGGCCATGAGTACCATTCACAGAGAGTTGTAAGATGGTGAAAGATGTACCCTTAGGCCCCCTCCTCGATTCAGAGATGGTCTTTCCCTTTTCACGTAAATGGCCTCCTTGACTCCGCGCTCAAACCAGCGTTCCTCCCTGTCCAGGATGTGTACATCCTCATCGTTGAAAGAGTGTCCACTGGCCTGTAGGTGTAAATAAACTGCAGAGTCCTGGCCTGACGAGGTTGCTCTTCTGTGTTGTGCCATCCGCTTCGCTAGAGGCTCTTTGGTTTCCCCGATGTATAAATCCTGGCAATCCTCCTGCACTTAACAGCGTACACTATGTTACTCTGTTTGTGTCGGGGGACCCGATCCTTGGGGTGGACCAGTTTTTGGCGCAGCGTATTTTGGGGTTTAAAAGCCACAGAGACCCGGTGTTTAGAAAAAATGCATCTCAGCTGCTCCGATACTCCTGACACATATGGGATCACTACAGGTTTTCGCCTGGGCAGCGGTTGTCCTTCTCTCCTGGATCGGCTGGAGCTTCCTTTAGGTGCCTTCCCAGCTTTGACAAAAGTCCAGCTGGGATAACCACATTTACTCAGGGCCTTCTTGATGTGCTGTTCTTCTGCCTCCCTGGCCGCTGTGTCAGTGGGGATGGTGTTCACTCTATGTTGTAGCGTCCTGATGACACCCAGTTTGTGCTCCAGTGGATGATAAGAGTCAAACCTTAAATACTGATCTGTATGCTTTGATTTACGGTAAACATCAACTTTTAAATGTCCCCCATTACTCATGGAAATCTCACAGTCTAAGAAGGCTAATCTACCACTTTTCATATCCTCCCTGGTGAATTTGATGTGTCGGTCCACCGAGTTAATGTGATCCGTGAAATGTAGTACATTCTGAGATTTTGTCACTCATCCAAAAAGTCACTTGGATGAGTGACGAAACATTTCTCCCACTGAAAACGCTATATCCAGATGAACAGACTCAACTTTCGGAGTTTTGCTCACATCATTTTTTTCTCCACACTTACTGTGTCCTTATTTATTTTACACTCAAGTATACATTACTAATAATACAAGCACATCATATAATTACGTCAGCAGTTTCTTCCAAACATTACTGGAATATTAAAGATTGTGGTAATACTCTGAAGGAATTGCAGTTGCTCTAATATCGTATATTTGCCTGTTTTTTTTTAATAATTTGAAAAAAAATGTTTTATGTTCCCAAGTGCATCAATATCTGAAGTTTTATGGAGATGAATTGATGTGATTATTTTGCAGCATGTAATTAAAGATCATTTTCACTTTTGAAATCCAAAGTAAAAATAATATTTTCACAGAAGAACTCTTAACTGCAGTGATAAATAAATGAATAAATAAATAAATAAATAAATATATGAATAAAGAAATAAAGAAATAAATGCTAGAACTGATTTATGGTGTAATATGCCCAGTGACATCTTTATTGTCTGAGAAAAGCAATTAATTTTAGGAACACAGTAAACAAAATAAACAAACAAACAAAAACTAAAGCACATTCATTTACATTGGAGAGACCAAACAGCCACTTCATAAAACGCATTGCACAACATAGAAGAGCCACCTTCAAGGGACAAGAATCGGCGGTCCATCTGCATCTTAAGGATAAAGGTCACTCTTTCGAGGATGCCAATGTTCACATTTTGGACAGAGAGGACAGATGGTTTGAAAGAGGAGTGAAAGAAGCCGACGGTTTACGACACCATCTGTCTGCCATCTATAATCCAGTTTTGAGATCCCTTCCCAGATGCCTTAACACCCACTCACATTATGGGCCATTTGACCTCTGGAAATCACATGATAGGGTGGGGTTAGTTTTCACAATGAGCTCACCCGAAACCTTGGCTGATTGTGACCTACACAAATTTTCACATTTTGGCTTGTGTGATTAGGTAGAGGATCATTAGGGGGGGCTTAAATCTGGGACTCTCCACCATTTGACCCTAGAACTGAAGAAGCTTCCTGGATGAGAGGTGAAACGTCTTCAAACAACTTAAAGAAGTCCAGAAACTTTTCTTTCCAAGCTCCTTAGACTAAGATGTTCTAGATTTTTGGAGGGCTTTCTTATAAAGCAACAAACTATTTCTCCAGGCTAAATGATGATCTTCTAAATTTATGACACACTATTTCCTCTCCATCTTACAAGTTATCCGCTTTAGGCTACGTGTTTGAGAATTATACCACAGAGTCAAGTACTTCTGATTTGAGGCTCTATTTTTCACAGGAGCTACAGTATCCAGAGTCGTACGTAGTGAGGAGGCAAAATTATTAACAAAATAATCAACCTTTGTTAGAGTAGGTTTCAGGTAGCTCCTTTTCTCTGCGTTGGTACAGGGCATTGAAGATGATAACAGTGGGTGGATTATATTCTTAAACTTACTTACAGCGCTTTCAGAAAGACATCTACTGTGATAAAGTCTACTCTCCACTGCTGTGTAATCAATTATTTTAAATGTAAATGTTATGTGGAAATGATCAGACTTGAGAGGGTTTTCGGGAAACACTGTTAAATGTTAAGTTTCTATGCCATATGTTAAAACAAGATCTAGAGTGTGATTGAAGTGGTGGGTGGGTTCTTTGACATTTTGATGAACAAACAACCTTTTTTTGTCACATACACAATTATTCAGAGCACAACATGTACTGAAATGCTTGTGTCCGAGCTGCGGAAAGCTGCAGACATAGCCGCGCCATTCCAGTGCTTGGATTTTAGCATGGGGTCTAGCCAGGACCCTTATTGGATACCTGGTGGGAAATGAACTTGCGACCACTGCTCCAAAGTTGTGTAGTCTTACCAGTACACTATCCAGCTGCCAATTGAGAAGCCAATTAAGTCTAATAACAGATTAAATGCCATGTTGAGGCTGTCATTTTTAGCATCTACATGGATGTTAAAATCACCCACAATAATTATTTTATCTGAGCTGAGAACTAAATCAGATAAAAAGTCTGAGAAATATAGAGGAATTTATTTTATTTATTTGTTATTCACATTACTTTATTTTGTAATGCCTTGGTGCCAATGGGTTTTAACATGTCTCAATGCCTCCCACATTCATGCCATTGAACAGTCGGGTGATTGTATTTCAGGAAGATGTGGGGGAAGCAGACAACTCCACAGGAAAAGTCTTTTGTCTCTTCAACAACTGTAAGAAGTAGCAAGGGAGTATGGACCGTTAACGGGGGGAAAGACCAAAGGTGTGAAACAGCAATGTGCTGCCTTATGTTTCTGTAGGAAGTATTTAAACCCAGGGCATGCTGGGCTCAGGTAGAGACTCTGCAGACCATCTACCCCAGCGAGGGCTTCCCAGTATATTTTTTTAATTTCACCCATCATATCCCCTGATGTAAAATGTTCTGTTTTTATTTTAACAGCTGACTCTGAATTAAATCTATAATACATGGAGATCCTGAAGGCAGCTCCAAAAGTGATCAGATTATATGTTAAATATTATAAATATTAAATGTTATATTATAAATATCAGAATTTTGGCATCCAAGTCTGTGATTGGTTGGTTTTGAGGCACAAATATAACAGTGTACAGAAAGAGTTGAACGCGAAGGGGCAGAGATGTTGAGTGCGCAAACAACACAGTGCGAGCAGGTCCACAGAGATCTGACCAAGAGCAAATGCAAAAACTGAGCGAGAGGGGCTGTTATTGTGTGTGTATATGGATAAAAGCAAACACTGAAATACATTTTTCACATGCAGCAATGAATTTGTTTGCTCAAATTTAGCTTTTCTTTGCTCAAAATAAAACTTCAAAATGCAACACTTGTACTTGCAATTTATTTTTACGTGCGCTCAAAACTTTTTCCTATGTGTGCTCAGAATAGTGGCACAAAAATAATGCCATAGTTTACGCCTTGTATTTATTGTCTGTGTTTTCCTCCATTCAGTGTCGCGTTGTACCCTTGTACTGCCCTTTGTGGTCTGTTTTCTAATTTGCTTTTGTTTTGACTCGTGCCATCAATAAAGCTGGAGTTTTTGAATTTAAGTTTCACATCATAGAATCTGCTTTTGGTTCCTCCTGAGAAGAGATATTTTACTGTTATTTTATCATTGCATCAGAATCATAAAATAAGCATTGCATTAAAGCATTTATTGAAGCTATTGACATTACATTAACGTTTGTATTACAGTGATTGTTATAACCTCATGTTAATCTTCTATTTACAGGTGTTGGTATAATCATATAATCTTTCATTGCAGGTGTAACCATGATCATCTTTATACATATTGCCATTTGGTGCTTATTATGGAGTTGCGCTCACGTCAGTAAGGGTTCAAAGCTACAGTCAGCGGGATGTCTGACTGATCTATTGAGGGAAGTGACGTAGAGCGTAGAAGGCCGCACATGCTTACAAAACACATATATCATGTTATTCATCATGATCCTTTATTCATTTATATTATTTTATTAAGCTTTGAGTAGTGGCATTTGATTAGAACATTTATTCAACATATTACATTTATGGTTTCAGTTAGGTTATTGCACACATGCAGAGTTGGCCTCTGTCCTTAAAGACAGAGTGAATGCTGAGGTCGAGGCACACACGCACCCACACAAGCAGTAGTTAAACTCATGTAGAGGGGAGAGTTCAAACATTTAAATAATAGTTTGCAAGGCCTTGTAGCTGTTTGATTATGCTTGCAGGAGAGACTGTTTGTTCCAGGGGATAAGCAGAGATAGAAGATTACTGGGAAGGATCTGGCCTTGGGAAGAAGAAGATGTTCTTTTAATATGTTAAAAGTTGTCAACATTGATTGTATTGTACCTACTTTACGCATGAGGGGGTGTTCCAATACCCTGATGTTCATAAAAACTATTGTTGTGTGGTTTTCGGTGAGAGATCGATGCTGTCTGCGTACAGTGTCCCATCTCCCACATGTGTGCATTAAAATCATCGTTTGACTTGACCCGGCCGGACCAGTGTTGTTATTTTGGTTGTCCTCCTGTATCCATCCCCAATATTTTTAACTCGTGACACTCCCTTCCTGTCTGCTGCACACAGACCTTGACAGGAAGATACAAAACGGCAAAAGAGTGCTTGAAATCATGTGTCATATGATCATGTGACTGGAGAGCTAGGGAAAAGTAGACCACAAAAAAAGTTGATATAAATGTGTATAAAAGATATATATGAGTATCAACATATTTTATATATTTTCTAATTGGTACATCTGATATGTGATGTGATATTTTACAAATGAAGTATCAATGTTATATAAATATGGCACAGGCACTCCCATTATGAGAGTGAATTTCTGTATCAACAGTATATCAAGCTGACTGTGTGAACCATGTAGGCTGGAACAACACTAAAAGTGAATAATTGGAAAATGATGAGTAGGACTTAACTCTTCAGCCTTTGTACTGTGGAATTACAGGGATTATTTTACATAACCATCATCTTTATCATTGCATTAATTGTCATTTCATCCAAGCATTTATTGAAGTTGCTGGCATTATGTTATAATTTGTATTACAGGGGTTATCATAATCAAATATTAACATGTTTATTACAGGTGCAGTTATAGCCACTTAAATCGTTGAGTTAAATCTATAATCTTAAAAGCTTATATGCTGAGTATATTGTTACAGTAAAATAGTAGCTGAGCAAAGGCCTGAATGTATTCAGCTTCTTGTTGCATTTGAGTTTGCCTAGTAACAGGTGACAGAAGATGGGCCAAAGAGGAGGACAAGTCCATGGGGACCTCATCACCATATTTGGAAAAGGATGACAGAAAGGGGAGCTTCTGTGTCTGCATTTATCTCTTAGAATAGATCATTATCTGTAGAAGAGGCAAACAATGTTCTTAAGATGCAAATTATGTGCTTGTAAACGCATGAGGGGGCGTCATAATACCCTGATGTTATAAAAGCAATCTGAAGTGTATTTTTGGGTGGGGATTTACAACTGATGGTTTCCAGTGTATGTCTCCCCACGCTGCGTGTATTCATTAAAATCAATTGTTTGATTGACCTCTTCTGGACCATCCTTGTTTTACTCTCGTCCTCAATTTCGGACCCTTAACATTTGGTGCATTGGCCGAGGGTTGAGGGGAGAGACAGTTGGAGATTGAGACCGAGAGGGTCCGAGGCGCTCGAACGGACAGACACGACTCAGTGGTCGAAGTGAGTGGACATAAGCCGGCTTATTCAAAGGTAAGGCACTACCTGTTGAATTATTTCCGAAATGTGCCAACTGGAGATCACAAAATTAAAAGTTTACTCACTGAAATTACTGGCAAAGGTCTGTTTTGATTTTGGTGAAGTTTTCATGAGGTTTACCGGTTGAAGTAATGATAAGTTATAAGTAAAAGTACTGGGTTCAAGTTCCAAAGAGAAGGAAAAGAGTTAAAGTGAGTTCAAGTCTCACGTAGAAAGTAGGGTAATTGGTCATTTTGTGGGTTCAAGTCCCCTATGTCCACAAAGGTAGATCTGCCTCAATCTTAATCCTGTTTTGGGTGTAGATTGTTGTTTCAAATTATTCTAAATTTTTCTAGAACGACAGCGGCGTCTGTTAAGAAGCGCATAGCCCGGACGTTGCGATCCCTCCTCGATGTGGACGCACATTGTTGACCTATCGCCGAATAGGATTAGCTCGGTTTGGCTTGACCGTGGGGTACAGGGCATCCTGAGATAAGCTAGTGATTGGATCACTTGACCGTTTAGAACGGTATTTGCGCTTTTTTGGGCAGTAAAGCTTGGAGCTTGGGCGTTAGACGCTTTTAACACTAGAATTACTGAGCCTTTTTTCCCTGGTGCAAGTCCCTACTACTAGATTTACTGGCCTGCGCAGATTTGCGTAAATTCCCCCCAACCTTAACACCTCTTGGCACCCCGCTGAGATTTTCACAGGTCGTCAGCTCCATTGTTCTCCTGCTTTTGTTGTGCAAACACACCCTCCCCCAACCCCTAACCATGAGAGATTCAAGTTTTTCCTTCCCTGCAAGGCTGCTTTCCTTCCTTACCTGCCTGCATGCCTGTCCATAAACATATATACACAGAGTTGTACATATATTTATATATTTATATAGCCACACCTTATATAATATGCATAAAGTCTAGTTATACACACAGACACATCTATATCATATACACACACACATATATATATATATACATACACATATATGTGTGTGTGTATATATGATATAGATGTGTCTGTGTGTATAACTATGTATGTGTGTGTATAACTATGTATGTATGTATGTATATATGTATATATATATAAAATATGTATATATGTATATATATATAAAATGTTTGTATAGTGCACTTTCTATACCGTGCTCTGTCCACTTTTTGCAATGACAATGCAGATTTTCTACTTGTGGGACAAATAAATGCAGATTTTGTGTGTGTGTGTGTGTGTGTGTGTGTGTGTGTGTGTGTGTGTGTGTGTGTGCGCAACATTGGCATTTGTTTACTCAGATCCAAGGCAGGCCAAACCTCTGTCTTACAACCTACATACAAAAGACAGACATTCACAATATATGGGTACACAAGTCTGTTTTATTTCAAAGTCTTTCAAACTTTGAAGCGAACCTTGGTAGGGAACAGCTGTTCTCTACCAAGCATTCTTGCAGCTGGCAACAACGGTCGTGCATTCAGTATAGTTGTGACTTCCGCAAAAAATGTGGTCAAAATCTCATGAGTAAGTTGAAGCATTTCTATCAGGCATTTCTGAAAGTTGTAACACAGAGGTTTGGCCTGCCTTGGATCTGAGCAACTCTGAGTGAGCAAATGCAAATGTGCCAGGCCTCAAGGACAATGGGTGGTTTGCACAACAAAAGCTGTAGGAGAAACAAGCTGACGACCTGTGAAAATCTCAGCAGGGGTGCTTAACACCTCGGGACTTGCACCAGAAAATAAAAAAGCCAGTAATTCTAGGGGGTATTGGGTTTAGGGAAGTTACGCAAATTTGCGCAGGATAGTAAATCTAGTGTTAAATTGTGTTAGGGACCTTAGGGATTCGACCAGATACAGTTTAGAACTGATACTGTGTAATTGATAATAAAAAACTTGGAGTTTGTCCCTTGGAGGGTTAATTTAAATTTGTCAAAATTCTGTAGGTTGTGCAATCTCAGGCCTGATAATTGTTGTTATTGTAATTATAAGACGTCTGTGTATCTGTGTAATATAAAGTAAGAGGTTTGGTGTCAAAAGGAGTCTGACCCAGCACTGAGCTGAAGTGCTGAGGCCATTTTTAGACGGAGTGTGTGTGAAAATGCAAATGAGGCAGCTGCGAGGTCCCTAGAGTTTTAGAAAGTTCATAGAGACTGTTACACATTTAAGACGCTGTGTTTAAGACGCTGGTTTTGTTTATTACAATACTGTAAGTAAAGTTTTATTTCTTGCCATGACTGTATGACTTTTTGCTGGGTTTTGAGATAGGATACATAAACTGTTGATACTTAGGACCGTTAGTTGGGGTCTGAAAACTGAAATTGACTTTGAAATAATTTCATTAACAAATATGTCTGTAAGTGATGTCTCTTTTGGTGTGTTCAAGTAAGATGTTTTAGGATTTTTAAATAGGTTTTCTTTCAGTTTGAGATAATATACACAGTTACATTTGGTGTTCCTAATGTATTGTTGACTTTGAGTGATAAATGTAGGTGTAAGTCGTTTGATGTTTGTTGGGCAAAGGAGGACTTTAGAAGATTGTAAGTGGTTTTTTAGTCCGATAATATATAAGTAGTTAGATTTGACAGACTTTTTACATTTTGGTTTTATGTTAATATAGGTTGCAGCGGGCACAGGGGAAACACAGCACAACATCTTAAGGGTTTAAAATAACAATAAATAAATGAATGAAGTTAAATGAATGAAGTTTCTTATGGGTTTTTGTGTGTGTTTTTAGGGATAGTTTTTTGTGGGTTTTTAGGGGGAGTGTGTGTTTGTGGTGTTTGTGTGTGTCAAACGGGAGATAACATGTAAACAGAGGAATTAGAGACTAGAATGTTCTAGAAAGCAATAAAATGCAAATTAGCAAGCTGTGAACTGCTTAAACCACAGTTGGTTTCACAAATAATGCTGAATAGAAAGTTGAATGGGTGTGTTTAACACTAGATTTACTATCCTGCGCAAATTTGCGTAACTTCCCTAAACCCAACACCCCCTAGAATTACTGGCTTTTTTATTTTCTGGTGCAAGTCCCGAGGTGTTAAGCACCCCTGCTGAGATTTTCACAGGTCGTCAGCTTGTTTCTCCTACAGCTTTTGTTGTGCAAACCACCCATTGTCCTTGAGGCCTGGCACATTTGCATTTGCTCACTCGGAGTTGCTCAGATCCAAGGCAGGCCAAACCTCTGTGTTACAACTTTCAGAAATGCCTGGTAGAAATGCTTCAACTTACTCATGAGATTTTGACCACATTTTTTGCGGAAGTCACAACTATACTGAATGCACGACCGTTGTTGCCAGCTGCAAGAAATGCTTGGTAGGGAACAGCTGTTCCCTACCAAGGTTCGTTCAAAGTTTGAAAGACTTTGAAATAAAACAGACTTGTGTACCCATATATTGTGAATGTCTGTCTTTGTATGTAGGTTGTAAGACAGAGGTTTGGCCTGCCTTGGATCTGAGTAAACAAATGCCAATGTTGCACAAACACACACACACACACACACACACACACACACACACACACACACACACACACACAGCAAATCTGCATTTATTTGTCCCACAAGTGGAAAATCTGCATTGTCATTGCAAAAAGTGGACAGAGCACAGTATAGAAAGTGCACTATACAAACAATCTGGAAACATAAATATGGACACGTGTATTCAAAAATATTGGTGTATGTATACACACACACACACACACACACACATATCTATCTATCTACGTGATGTGTGTGTGTGTGTGTGTGTGTATGTATATACATACACACACACACACATATACACACATATATATATATATATATATATATATGATAACGTGTGGCTATATAAATATATGTACAACTCTATGTATATATGTTTATGGCCAGGCATCCAATGTAGTCACAAGGATTGACAAGATCTAATATTGCATATGAGAAATATTGCACATAGAAACTACCATGGTGTATAGTACGCTGCAGGTAAGGAAGGAAAGTAGCCTTCCAGGGAAGGAAAGAATGGTCCAAGTCAGGCCAAACCTCTGTGTTACAACTTTCAGAAATGCCTGCCGTATCTATACAAAATATCCCACACATTGACTGACCTGCAAATATAAAAGACACACATTCACACCTTCCTTGACTCTCAGCACAGATCTTCCATTGTTCCATCGTCACTGTGTATGTGTATGTGCCACTCCCTCACATACACAGTGACGATGGAACAATGGTGAGATCTTCCATTGTTCCATCGTCACTTTGTTTGTGAGGGAGTGGCATTGCTTGCCTACAGCACAGTGCTGTGCATAAAAGCAGACCGACCCAGGCCGGAGAATCATTTCTTGTTCGCATTTCTGAGAACGCACATCAGGATGGCCTCCGTATCACTGCCACGCAGGAAGAACCTCTCCACGCAACAGGCTTTGGCCTTACTTCGGGAAATGGACGAAGCAGATTCTGATGGAGGAGAGGTTTCATTTGTCCAGCAGGCCACTGATACCTCCTCAGAAGAATCTGAAAATGAGACGGAACAAGAACCCAACATGCCTCCACGGAAGAGGCCCGTGGTACTGGGAAGCCCAGCCAGAACCACACGGCAAAAGACGGCACTGTGTGGGTTGAGGAGGACATTGGAATGCCCAGTGCAGAAGCAAATCGTTCGTGCTTCACTGCGCAAGCTGGACCCACAGAGTCTGCTAAGGTTTGTCACTGCCATATTAGATATGATATTTATATAAACCCATTTAGAGTGAGGTTCATGTAAATTTACCATTTTGTATTTGTTTATCTTCCGACAGCGTAAAGTTACAAGTGTGCTCCAAAGCTTCCTTTGCCTGTTAGACGGGAATGCTGCAGACCATCAGAGAGTGCACGGTACATCAAGCCCGCAGAACAGAGCCGGACTGGAATTTGGCAGTTCATGAACTTATGGCATCCATTTCAATCCTGTTTGTAAGAGCAATCATGTGTCCTGTTGGTGCCATTGTGGATTGCTGGTCAGAAAGTTTTCTGGTGCCACTAATCAAAGAGACAATGCCCGAGATAGATTAATTTCAATTATGCAACACCTTCGATTTGATGACAGGGACACGCGGGCAGAACGGGTGAAAACAGACAAATTTGCAGCGATCTCCGACATCTGGACACGCTTCAACGAGAACTGTGCTAAGAGTTTCACCCAGGGGAACACATGACCATAGATGAACAGCTGTTCCCTACCAAGGTTCGTTGTCCATTCACCCAGTATATTGCAACCAAGCCAGACAAATTTGGGATCAAGTTCTGGATGGCCACGGATTTGGACACCAAATATGTCTGCAGTGCATCTCCTTACTTGGGAAAGGACCCCAGTCGTCAGAAGGGAGAGAGGCTGGCAGAGAACGTGGTCATGAAACTGATGGAGCCGTTTTTGGATGATGGGAGAAACGTCACAACGGACAATTTCTTTACTTCACTGTCACTGTCGCACAGACTGCTGCAGCGCAAAACAACATTACTGGGCACGGTGAATAAAGTCCGGCGTGAACTTCCTCAACTTGCAAAAGATACTGCAAAGCGAGAGGTATTCTCCACTTCAGTGCTTAGAAGTGGCAGTGTGTCCTTGACAATTTATGCACCTAAAAAAACAAGACTGTGTGTGTTCTAAGTTCCATGCACCAAGGCGTGACGATCGGTGACGGCAGAAAGAGGAAACCCAACACGATCACAGACTACAACCACATGAAGGTATGTGAATGTGTGTACAATTTACACCAGTGCTACAATGTTTTCTGATGTGTGCTATACAGGCCTATAGAAAAAACATATACTCATGACTCTCTCGCTCTGCTTTTACAGTGTGGTGTAGACGTGTTGGACCAAATGGCACGGATGTATTCTGTAAGATCAGCAACACGCAGGTGGCCAGTAGCGGTTTTCTACAATATGCTGGACCTGGCGGCAGTGAATGCCTACATTTTGTACAAGGCATGTACAGGGTGGACAGGCAAAAGAAGATTGTTTCTGAGTCTTCTAGCTCAGCAACTTCGTTGCCGATTCATGCAGCACAAGGAAATATTAGCACAGAGGCAGGCTGCTGCAGCTGCTGTGCCAGGGACTGTAAAGACAACGCAGTGCCAGGTGCAAGAGAGCTGCAACAGGAATCGCAGCAGGTTTACCTGTGCAACATGTAAGAAATTCACCTGTGCCAAATGCAGGGATGATGGACACTGGGTCTGCAAACGCTGTAAAGTTTGAAACACTTTGAAATAAAACAGACTTGTGTACCCATATATTGTGAATGTCTGTCTTTTGTATGTAGGTTGTAACACAGAGGTTTGGCCTGCCTTGGATCTGAGTAAACAAATGCCAATGTTGCACACACACACACACACACACACACACACACACACACACACACACACACACAGCAAATCTGCATTTATTTGTCCCACAAGTGGAAAATCTGCATTGTCATTGCAAAAAAGTGGACAGAGCAAGGTATAGAAAGTGCACTATACAAACATTTTATAGATATATATATATATATGTGTGTGTGTGTGTGTATATGATATAGATGTGTCTGTGTGTATAACTAGACTTTATGCATATTATATAAGGTGTGGCTATGTAAATATATAAATATATGTACAACTCTGTGTATATATGTTTATGGACAGGCATGCAGGCAGGTAAGGAAGGAAAGTAGCCTTGCAGGGAAAGAAAAACTTGAATCTCTCATGGTTGGGGGTTGGGGGAGGGTGTGTTTGCACAACAAAAGCAGGAGAACAATGGAGCTGAAGACCTGTGAAAATCTCAGCGGGGTGCCAAGAGGTGTTAAGGTCGGGGGGAATTTACGCAAATTTGCGCAGGCCAGTAAATCTAGTAGTAGGGACTTGCACCAGGGAAAAAAGGCTCAGTAATTCTAGTGTTAAGACGCCATTTGTGTTTATTAGAGGACATGAATAAATAAATAAAGTTTTGAGTTGCTGTAGTGGATGTATAGTAATTGACTGAATTTTGATAGATGTATATATCTTGAGTAATAAATGGTGGTGTGTTTTATTTTTAGCTATGTGTGTGTGGGGAGAAGCGGGGTGTGAGACGATGAGAGGTTTCAGTTTTCTTTTTCTTTTTTCTTTTGACTTGCTCTTTCTGATCATGGAAGGCATGTCCAAGATACTCGCATGAAAGCGTATTTCGAGTGATTTTAACCGTGTGAATGCTGTCAGTATTTGATTTGAGTGACTCTGCATGATTTGTCTGAGTGAGTGGAAAATGGAAGTTTGAGAGAGAAAAGGCAGTGTGTGTGAGACGATTTATGGCGTCTGAAAGAGGTTAGAGCATTTAAAAGGGGTGTATGAAATAAAGGAGTGTGAAATATATTTCTTTTGTGATGTAAAATAGGATGTTTAAAGTTTGCAAGTGCTTTTAATTCAAGAAACGCATGAGTGAGGGTATGAGAAATTGAGTTTATTTTTTCTGATGGAAAACATATAGGTGTATACGCTACAAACGGATCTAAAGAAGGGTGAAGGGTGATGTGTGTGGAGAAGTGTTAGTTGTTCTGATGTGTGAAAGAGCTCTATTTAAATGTGTGTGAGTGACATGAAGGTGTATTGTTTTTTAGATCAAGATTTAGTAGAATTAAAGAGGGTTTTTAGACTATAAATACAAGAGAGACAGACTCTGCAGAGAACAGGAAATAGTGAACAGGAACTCTGCATGCCCATAAACTCTAGGCACATGAAGCAAATGAAGCCTTTAAGAAAAAATGAATATAATACTAATTGTATGCTTTAGTGTGTCAATACAGGTGGACGTCTCTCAACTTTGGAACCTTGAGTGCAGCACCAGAACAATAGATTAATAGAATTGGGAGAAAATAAGCCAGGCTTTGGCTCGAAATTGTGCAGCTTGATCTCTCACTTTGTCTTTGACCCTGAGAAGAAGCTTAAAGGCCAGTCAATTGCCTGATGAAGACCGACAGAACATCGTGGACTTGAAGAATTAACTGAAGTTAAAAGCAGTGCAAGTGAAAGCAGTGACACTGACTACCACTGATGAGTCCAGCAGTGTGAAAGATGCAACATGCATGCTGGTGAAGAACAGTGTGATGTGTCTGCTTGAAGGCACTGACTCTCATATTTGCCATGAATGGAGAAGAAAACAGAGCAAATGAAAATAAGACTGAAGGCACTGAATGTGATATTTTGCCATGCTGGGACTTAACCTAAAAGAAAGACTGTAAAGAAACAGAGAAGAAGACAACAGCTGAGTTGAGACTGTGTTTGCTGGAGCTTTGAAGCACGAACAGGACACTGTGGATGAAAAAGGACCGGTGAGAGATGAAGCTGGACGAGTTTAATTGCGAGAATACAGGATATGTTTGGATTGAAAATTGAAACCTGAACTCATGACTGTTTAGGGATGTCCACCACCGCATAACAAAGAGGTAAACATTAGAAAAGGTAAGAATAATGAAAGAAAATAATTGTCATTACCTTAATGAATAGAAAACACACATACACAAATTGTTACATGTGAAATTATTTTGAAATGAATCAGAAGTGAGATAGTTTGAATCTAAAGCTCAGTGAAAAGATGCATAAGTTAAATATGAATATATAGGATGCAATGAAGATGCAGCTTACACTTAATTCAGATGATCACATGGCATATGGTATGCAACGAAGAAAGCAGCTTACACTCAACTTGAAATGCAACGATGACGAAAACGCTTACATGCATGGCATAATTGGTATTTCTGATCAGAGACAGAGAAATGGGTTATTTAAGCACTTGTGGTAATAATGAAAATGTCTTAGTTTTGTTATTTTCAGGAGTAAAGCAGACCCGGACCAACTCTCCAGATCCAGCAGTCGGAAGGAAATTGTAGGTTAACACCAATGGATGAATTAAGGCAAGTTTCTGGTTGAATTGTTCACAGAATGATGTGTCCATGAACCTGAAAAGTAAGCCCTAACACCTGGCTGAAGACCAGGAGGGCGGTTATTCTAGGTGGGAAATTAAAGTTTGGGCTAGTAATTCGGGAAAGAGAAAACTGACTGCTTAACTGGAGAATTGGGAAGGACTTTGAAAGACTGCGAAGCCATAGATGCATAAATAACACACACAAACAGAAAATGCATTAATCTTACAAAGACAAGCTCATGAAGCTTGTCTAATCAAAGCTTAATGCATAGAGACATTGATTGAAAACCTGGCTAAGAACATAAGCATATGCAATGAAGATCAGCTTGCTGCTTGTATGAGTGAGAGAATGGTGTGAATGTTTAATAGAATAGACTTAAAGCAGTTTTAAAAGAGTGCCTTAGGAGTGCCTTGCATTGATTGATCAAAGCAAGTGATTAGTATAGAAAGAAAATGAAAGTAATTGAATAATGTGTTAAGGTTTAAACATGTATTTCTCTTGTCAAGTTAACTTGTTGAGATGTCACTCAGTATGCAAATTCGCTGGAGTGAGCAGTGTCAGAGGAGCTTCGTGTGTGTGTGATTGAGGCCTTAAGGAAGGGAAGCAAAGTAGACGGTTCAGAGGTGCAGATTTGGACAGGAAATTTATAATTTAGTGTTGACACATTGTTATAACGTGTTTATATTTTAGGCTGAATCTAAGTAGGGTGAAGTGTCAAAGGGGACATGGTTGTGTGTAAAACGGTGCAGCTTTTGACAAGGTTTTCAGTGCGTTGAATGGGTGAAATTTAAGATTGTTTAAGATTTTCTGGGGCTGTTGTTTTTCATTTTAATAGATTGAGTTTTGATAAACATGGACATGTCTAAAAGGGCCCATAGTTTTTGTAACAGTGCACTTAAAGAACCTGTCAGGTGATTTTGTTTTGTACTTTGATGAGCTAATAATCAGCTCTCTTTCTTTCTCATTTTTGTTCTAAGCAGGCCTGGAAGAGAGTGAACTGACGGCGCTGACAAATGACCAAGTACGAAAATTAGGTGGGCTTTACAGATTATAAATTGGCTCTGTCTACAAGGATTGCAGCGAGTCAATCCAGTCAAAAGTATAGAGAACTATTTTCCTAAAAAGGAAAACGAAATAAAACAAATAATTGAGCTCATTTTGCTGATGTGGAGCATCTGATGACGTGCGCAGAAGGCTGCAGTATCAGCAAAAATATCATGTGTGAATGCATGTGAGTGAATGCATGTGAGTGAATGCGAGTGATGGGACCAAGAGGGGAAATAAATAAAAGGTTGACAAACAGGAGGAGTGGAAGACTTAATTCTGGGGATGTTGATGTTTGTTTTGAGAAAATTATTTACTGGGGTTGGATTATGTTATTACATTATAGAATGCTAAATGCTAAAAGGGAAACATTGTTTGAGGTAACTCAAGTTACCATTAACTGAGGTAACACATGATTAATAACTGTTCTGTTTAAGTTTATTTTGTGTTATAACACAGGTTGGATCATAAGTGGGGAAATTGAGTATGAAATGTGAAGTTCTGGTTAACACACAGGTTTTTGTTTCTAGGACGTTTCAAGGATGCAGGCTGTGGATGGAGCCAAGAAAAGATTTGACATGATGATTAATTTGATTTCATTCCTTAAACACAGGTTTGAAGGTCCGGAGCATGTACCTAATATGATATGACTAACCTTTTCTTTTAATGCCCTAACCTGAGTGAAGGATTTTGAGTTTGTAACACATGAGATGTGTCACAAAAAGGGGGGAGTTACAGGATTTAAGGTTTAATTTGAAATGGGTTTTAGGATTACTTGATGACATTTGGGGTTTTTTGATAATTTAGGTATGGTAAAACTGAGGCAGAAAGTGTTATTTTCAGGTTATTTTTGATTTCTAGAATAAGAGGTTATAATTTAGGCGTGCACATACAGATATGTCAAAGGAAAATTGTATATATGTGATTAGCTACATGAAATGTGCTCTTTTAGGGTTACTAAGCAAATGTCTACGTGACTTTTTACCTAATAACCTTTGTGATGATAAACTTCTTTACCGACTAGCAGCTTGCTCTCTTCTAGAGCATACAGACTTAGGAAAGGGGAAGGTCAGGAATAGTTTAGATTAGGATTGAAAAATTAAATTGGGTGAAAGGGGGGTGTAGCAAGTAGATTCAGGGCAGCTCACAGCCCGGCGTAAACGCAAGGTGCTGTCACACAGCTTAACTTATTTGTTTGATTTATTTTATGACAAAATAATAAGGAAACATTGAAAATATATAACACGTTGAGGAGACAGATAGGGTTGGGGAATTGAAAGGTTTTGTTGGTTTAGCATGATCTCTTTTGTTATATTTTAGTGTTTAACATGGAAAATGCCTCTCTGGAGCTTCTCTCCTGATGCTACCCCACCAAAGACGCTTATCCATAGAGACTATGTCAGCTCCCAAACAGACAACAACAAACCAAGACTAGCAATAAACAATCTAAACATAAATAATAACAAATAAAGAACAATACAGAATCCAAATCTGAACCGAAGAATAAAATAGTGAAATGTGGATTATTAATATTAGGTTACTCTCTTAAAAGTCTCTGTTAGCTGACGCTGCTCATTATCTTGTTATATGTACTTTAATAATGAAGGCTTGTAGAGTAAGGCCACCTTTTACTCACAAACAAGGGCTCAGCCAGACTGAAAAAACAGGAAGTTGTAGTGCACAAGGCATATTAATAGATATAGACACAAAAAGAGGAACTCCCCATATAAACAACGTTCAAAATTGTGTGACGTGTAAAGTACCGAAATTACACCATATAAGTCACAGCTGATGATTCTAATGTTAGAGAGCTCTTGAAACTGGCGTCTGAGCTGTGCAGAGGTCTCTCTTAAGACAGGTACTTATGTAGGTTAGCATAAGGTTGAGTCCAACAGAAGCAAGGCACCCTACATGCGCACAGCATGCAGCAGGGGTTGCCAAAATAATATAGAAAACAGCACATGTAGGGAGAGAACACTCACTAAAAGTTCTGACTACACATAGTGTGGTGGCTTATGTGAACTCGCAGGCGTTCACTATGACATCATTAGCACAACAGAGACTGAGTAAAGTTTTAGACGCTCCAAATCTGACATTTACACATGAAGGAATCAATATGGCAGATTTAATGGGATCAGGAGAACCTCAGGATTGTACTAAGAAAGCAGAACTTGAAGGGAAAGTCAGGGAAGATTTAAAAGCAGAACCTGTTGGGATTTGGGATTTAGAGATTCTTTTATTGCTATCATATAATCTGCCTTATGATGACTGCATTAATAACATATTGTATAGTATTATTTTAATAGTATTGAATATGTTTGTCATCACAGTGACGTCTCTATTTATAGGGTGAGTTCATTTTATACACAATGCATATCTGTGCTTGTTTAGAGTTGATGTTCCGTCCAAAAGGGTTTTAAGCTTCACTGGTGAGAGTGTCCAGGTGATACATGTTGAGGGAAGATGAGAACATAGCAGGTTAATTGCATGCACGCTTACAAACACACATGATTTAAATATAGGCGAGGTCAAAGGCCTGGACTTGATGTAGCTTCTAACTTTACAGCTCCTAACTTGCAGGGATGGCGTGGAGTGTAATGAATGAATGCAAAATATGCTTACAGACACAAACATGACAGGGATTTATTTTATAGGGTAAAAGGTGGACCACATGTTGCTTTGTTTCTGCTTAGCAACTGATGAGGTAAAAGGTGTTAAAGATAAATATGCAATAAGTGAACAGGAAACGTGTGAGGGTGAGTCGGGTGAAACAGAATGTTGTAGATAATGGAAACTTGTCTAACTGCCATTAACAGTAACGTTTGCATGTTATGTATATGCTTGAAGCCACAAGAGGTGTAAATCCTGATAGAAAATTTTGAAGTGTGCTTTCTAGCGGAGATTTAGGCTGACATGGGGATGGTGTGTATTTTACTCGGGGTGTGTTTAATAAAACTAAAAGCGTTGCTCACACACATAAAGAGCATTGAGATTAAGTAAAGTTAATAAAAAGGATAAAGCCCAGAACATGATATTGTGAACCAAGTTTGAATAATTAAAGGAACATTAGATGAACACAGTAGATTAGTGAGGTGTAGCAGAGAAAGGCTTTTTGTTTTCTATCCCTTACAGGAGAAGATTTCCACTAGAGAGGGACCCAGAAAAGGAGCAGAGACCACTTAAGCATGAAGTGTTTTCAAGTGGGAGCTGGCGTTTTATTACTGGACCACCTAGATGACATGAGGTTGTTGTCTGATTTGCTGAGTCAGGGGACGGCTAGAGAGGGTCAGAGCGAAGGCAGTGGACCTGGGAATGGTGGTTTCGGGGCCCATGATGCCATTAATGGATCTAGAGGTGACAGAGTGGGTCGAGGAGTGACGTCTCTGGAAGAGACGTCAAGAGAGGGAATTGTGGAATTACAGGGATTATTTTACATAACCATCATCTTTATCATTGCATTAATTGTCATTTCATCCAAGCATTTATTGAAGTTGCTGGCATTATGTTATAATTTTTATTACAGGGGTTATCATAATCAAATATTAACATGTTTATTATAGGTGCAGTTACAACCACTTAAATCGTTGAGTTAAATCTATAATCTTAAAAGCTTATATGCTGAGTATATTGTTACAGTAAAATAGTAGCTGAGCAAAGGCCTGAATGTATTCAGCTTCTTGTTGCATTTGAGTTTGCCTAGTAACAGGTGACAGAAGATGGGCCAAAGAGGAGGACAAGTCCATGGGGACCTCATCACCATATTTGGAAAAGGATGACAGAAAGGGGAGCTTCTGTGTCTGCATTTATCTCTTAGAATAGATCATTATCTGTAGAAGAGGCAAACAATGTTCTTAAGATGCAAATTATGTGCTTGTAAACGCATGAGGGGGCGTCATAATACCCTGATGTTATAAAAGCAATCTGAAGTGTATTTTTGGGTGGGGATTTACAACTGATGGTTTCCAGTGTACGTCTCCCCACGCTGCGTGTATTCATTAAAATCAATTGTTTGATTGACCTCTTCTGGACCATCATTGTTTTACTCTCGTCCTCAATTTCGGACCCTTAACAGTACTCTTTTGAGTTGTTATACCCCTGAACAATACATGTATGGAAAATTATAATTGAGAACACATTCTACAACTTTAGCATCTGTGTCGTGTGATCATCTGATTAAAGCAGGTGTTTCAAACTTGCGACCTGGGGGCCTCTTGTGGCCCACGTCACTCCTACTTGTGGCCTGTATATTGATGTGAAGAAATGTAATGCAATTTGGCCCTTGAAGTTACTTTTTTTGTAAGGGAGAATTTGTTTGGTTTTGAGTGCAATGTCCAAATGCATTCTTTAAAAAGCAAAAAATTATTTAACATGAAGGCAGTATTAGCAGAGAGTACAAACATGTTGAGGGATTGGCTGTGTTGGTTCAATGAGAGTTATTTGGAAAGAAAACAATTTTCACTAACAGTCAAAAACTAATGTGTACACTTATGTCTGCATTTGTATTTTGTTAAATAGGAACAAAATTATAGCAGAAGTGCTGCCACGCATCTGGCCAGAAAGAGAGTACCAATGTGTTTATTTGGTAGTTCAATGAAAGGCTTCAGTTAGTTAAGAGTGAGAAAAATTTTGCGTCCACGTTTGCAGTTTTGTCTTGTAATTCAATATTTGAATTCTTTTTTAAAAACAAAAACACATGATTTTCGGAAATATTTGTGGGTGTTTTCTAGTTTGTTTTTTGGTACTACTTGAACACTAAAGTGGCCCTCACATGAGATGACAGTGTCAGCAGTGCCCACAGCTCTTTTAAGTTTGAAAAAGAGTAAAGAGCAAGGAAAAGTGGACAATAAAAAAATAAGTTATGTTCCTGAAAGCCACTTTTCTTCCTTCAAGAGTATAGTGTAAAGAAGAAATCTCATCCTGTTTTTTTTTAATTAGTTAATTAAATATACATTTAATACATTAATTAAATGTATTCAATTTTCTAAAATGGATCAACAGCTGTGTATTAATATGATAATATGTGATAATCACTGAAAAAAAGAAAATTCCTCTGTAATTTATTTATTTATTTATTTACTCTTTTGTACATTTATGTTTAGAGACACATTCACTTGTATTCAGTTCAATTGAGTAGCACCAAATCATAATGACAGTTGCCTCAATATGTTTTATATGTCTACAATTGTGATGTGAAAAGCCAAATCATAATTGTTTATAGTGATTATTTGTATGAATAATGTCCAATTTTTATGTGCATATTTTCCCATATTTTTCATTTTAGTCTTCAAACTTCTACAATGTTTCCCCTGAAGGATGGACGATGCTGTAAAATGCGACTTGGGGCCATCTGTGTCTTGTTTTTTCATCAGTCTGTGTTTTTTCTTTCACTTAGCACAGTTTTGTGGAGGTAAATAAGTCTTATGTTTATGAAGTTACACAAATTATACAAAACATCTAAGTCTATTAATTACACAGATATTTATGTTATTGATTAAATATCAGCCATTTAATCTATGTCATTGACTAAAAGAGCAAATTTAAAAGAGTTACATCACCTGGGCTTCTGAACCTTATTTTTTAACATGTTTAACACGTATTTTATAATTTTCCTTTAGGTGTGTCTCAGGTGGTTGGTCCATCTGACCCAGTTGTGGCAATAGTTGGTGATGACACTTTGTTACCATGTCATCTGGATCCTGCTGTGAATGCTGCTGATATGACAGTAGAGTGGACACGATCTGACCTCACACCCAGATTTGTGCATGTTTGGCGTGACGGTGTGGAGCTTGTGAATAAAAATAAATAAATATGGAAAGAACATCACTACCTATTAACAACCTGAAGCTTGGAGGCATTTCACTAAAACTCTCCAAAGTGAAACTGTCAGATAGGGGATCATACAAATGCTTCATTCCTGCCCTTAGTGGACAAGCTAGTGTTGAGCTCTGATTCAATGGTGTATGGTGGTGCAACGTAAAATAAAGCACCTGGAGCTTGGATGCTGTATCATGACTCCCGTATTCTTTTGAATGGAGTTTGGCTGGCTGCTGAATTCTGTACCTAAGCACACATGCACACACACAAGGAGAGCAGTACAGTGCTGCTTGCCTGGCCAGAACAGATTGATCTATTGTTAGGATTGTCCTTTTACGCCTGAGACAGGGATATATTGGCAGGAAATCATTTGGCTTCTGATGGTTGTGGTATGGCCCTTTGAGGACAGGGCCTTTTGTATCCAATGAATACTCTATCATATAATTATTTGGGGACTTTGGAGGATGGGTTGACAACAAAGTCATTCCTGTTCATTGAGCAGTTTTTGAGGTGTGGAAAAGCATATTGTGAATTTGAAAAAAATTATAACCTGTCTTTTGTCCTGTCTTCTTCCCCTCATCCTTGACCAGTTTTGACAGTTGACACGCCTCTCCTTGAACCTGCTTTTGCTGGAGGTTTCCCACTGTTTAAAGGAAAATTTTCCTTCCCACTGTTGCCAAGTGCTTGATCATAGGGAGTCATCTGATTGTTGGGTTTTCTCTTTATTATTGAAAGGTCTCTACCTTGCAATATAAAGCACAATGATTTGACTTGTTGTGATTTGGTGCAATATAAGTAAAGCTGAATTGAACTGAACTAAAAATACAGCAATTAGGGAGTGCCATTACAACTGCTCGATTGTTTATAAATTAAAAAAGCACCACATGAAAGTCAGCACCTTACGTATTTACAGCAGGGCATTATAGAAGTTAGGTTGTCTAAAATTGCTGCAGGCTACTTGTTGATTTATTTAATCCATCATGTAGTTCTGCTGGTCACATCATCATAAGTGTAGTTGTGACAGTCCTGCTTATTCTTGCAGTTGTCTCTGTTGTCTGGAAACAGTGGCGGTCCTAGCATGTTTGGCGCCCCGGGCGAACACTCCCTCTGGCGTGACCTACAAATGAACCCCCTGCCTGTATGTGAGTGTGTGTGCTAACCTAATAGGGTGCTAACCACATTGCACCCTATTTCACCTCTTCGCTTATGCAACCAGTGTGTAATAATCTTGACTTATATGTAAAATGTATTAAACAACTGTTTCAATCAAGAACCAGTTGTAAAAGCGTAATCAAAAGATACAGATGCATAAAAGATAATATAAAATAAACTAGTGAGAGTCTCCTGAGACTCTGCTTTCGGTTTCACTTCCTGCAAAAGCACACTGTGCAAACCTGCAGTTTCCTGTCAAGACTTTTAGGCCCAGATTATATTCAAAGGTGAGCCTTTCATATAATGCAATGTAATCTGCCTATAAACATTTAAGATTATAAATTCAACTCAACAGTTTAAAGTGGTTCTTACTGGACCTGTAATAAAGGCTAATATGATACCAACATGTTTGAACATCTGAATGCAATATCAATACTGTTATTAATGAAATGGTAATGATGATTATAAAAATAGCAGCAAAATATTTCTCTCATCTCTACACTAATTAATATTAAAATCGGTAACATAATGTATTGTTTGGAGTTTAGTCTGTTACTGTTACTGTTTTTACCATTTTGTTCTTGGACCAACTGTAATCCACATTATTTCCTTAGGGATTAATAAAGTATTCTGATTCTGATTGTTTCAGGATGACCTGCCATTATCCAATGACATATCTGCTTACCTGCATCTTTTGCTCGTTTCTCCTCCTCTTCTTTTCTCTTTTTTCTAAACTGAGGACCTGATGGCTTTCAACTTTTCTTTTCCATCTTCCATTGGTTTTAATTTTCCACTCCAGTATGAACACAATTCCCCCAACTTGAGGATCACCACAACTTAACCTAACAGACCTACACCTTAGTTCACAGATTCACTTTGTCTAAGGTGTATTTCTGGGATTTCGCACCACCCAGTATTCAAATCATGAATACATAATGGGCTTATCGAAGAATTAAGGAAGCGGAACTGGCTGTTCAAACCCCCACAAGGCTGCCCGCTGGGATTGAAACGATGGGACGAGGCGTGAGTTTCTCGAAACGGGTCATTGAGTGCAGCACGGATAAGATCTTGGAGAACCACACGGCTGCAGTGAATACTCAGAACAAGACCTCTGCAACACGTTCTCACTCCCAACTCGTCAAATGTGTGACGCATGGTCAGGCTCCCTCTGCTTCACTTATCGACGCGCAGGGTACCCCCCTCGCGTCGAGAACTGACGTGCAGGGTCCTCTCATTGAATACTATAGAGCTCCCTAAAGGTTGTTTATTGACGACAAGAGATTGCCGCGGAAGAGCTTGTTGTCCGTATATTTATATATTTCCGAAATCACATTGTAGTGACGTGTACTGAACACAATATATTATATAATGTAAGCAACTACCTGAGAAACAGCAGATAAAGTAATTATAGGCTATTACTTTTGTATCGTTTATTGCATTTATGGAGGCAGTGGTGTATGCTGGGTAATGGCACAGCTAGCGACTGGGTGACTTTATTCACCCGCTTCGGATGTTATCAGTCCATACAATGGGCATAATTAGTAGAAATCAGTCCCATAGATAGACTTTTACCTTTTCTTGTCCATCTTGTTCTTAATTTTGCACTCCAGTATGAACACAAATCCCCCAACTCGAGGATCACCACAACATAACCTAACAGACCTACACCTTAGTTCACAGATTCACTTTGTCTAAGGCGTATTTCTGGGATTTCGCACAACCCAGGATTCAAATCATGAATACATAATGGGCTTGGATTTACAACATTATGAATGAAATGTGCTCTATTTGGAAGCAGCCGGCCCCCCTCCCCTTTCCACGAGTTGTGTGTGAGACTTAAAATCGTCAAACTGTAAAATATAAATTTTAAATTGTTATTGATCCCTTTACCCCTGGTCCTAAAGGTGTATATTTAGTTTCTTACTCTTCTTATATTTATTGTTTGTTTACTTGCACTGCTGTAACTGGAGCCTGGTCACTGAGGTCAGAGGTCAGAATCTGAAACAGCTCAGGTTTATATTCTAGGGGTTATAAAAAAAATCGAAATGTATTTATAAATAAACCTTTAAATAATATTTCAAATAATAGTCATAATTATGATTATTATTAGAAATATCAAACATCTAAGTGGATTTTCTGTTACACGTATTGTCTTAGCCCTGCGATAACTGGCAGCCTGTCTTTGTCCTGTATCAGCTGGGATAGGCTTCATCCTCCCGCGACCTTGAATTGGATACATGAATTTTATTGAATTGTATCCCAATTATGTAATCTGATCTTTTACAAACTCAAGGTATCCAATCAAAATGTAAGTAATAATGATAAAAATGAGAAAGCAGAAATAAGTGTGACATGAATGTAAATGTGTGAGCTGACATAGAGGACAGCTACATGTAGTCTGAAAAACCTTTGTTGTCAAGTTTGCAGGTCTATCACGAGACATTCTTATATAGAAGAGTCTGTTAAAGTCTCTAACTCAGTGAAGCATTATTGGTCCCGTCTGTTTGGATAAATATAGTAAACTGATGTTTTGTCCATTTATTGACATATTTTCTTAAGTGCTTATCCAGTTCAGGATCACAGTGGAGCTGCAGCTGGATATGTTCAGTAAAGAAACCTTACAAAAGTTAACATAAACCTGCATCTCTGTACGTTGTTGTCCACAGGATGAGAAAATCAAACTGGAAGACTGTGAAACATGTTAATAAATGTTTGTGTTTATGCCTGTGTCTTTCACAGGAGGCGCTGGAAGGTTTCCCTAATAGTTCCTGGTGAATCAAAGCTGAACCATGAAGTTAACTTCCTCCCAAGTTAACTGCACCCCAAAAGAACTAGTGGGGCTATTTACACACTCACAACCAGTGTGGGGTAAAAAGAGCCATCAAAAACCTGTCAGCCTGCACAGCTACAGATGTGCTAAAAGCTATAAGAGTTAGAAGCTCTGCTTATGGAGAAACTTTCTAAGCCTAACAGAGGACAGGTACTCCTGCCCAAATAACACGATATAACCCCACATACAGCCCAGCCATAAAATGAACCAAGTCATTTAGTTAAAGACAGCATGGGACCAAATGCATGTAACCAGCCTGCACCAGCCTGACATTTCTTCCTCCTGAATTAAATGAATGAATGGATGAAAGTTAAATGACTACAAACCTAAAGCCACTAGTTCCCACACTGGAGTTCCCCGACACTGTGTTAACTGTACTGAGCTTGTATCAACAGTTGTAACAGGCTAAGCTACGTGAGACACTGCATTGAACGATTGTTTCTATCTTAATGGTTTCAGCTCAGATGTTCTGCTTTTTCCTTTCAGTAGGTCAAAGCAGCTCGTGCTCTGTCTGCTTCCATTCTGATGGCAAGAAGAAGAAGAAGAAGAAGAAGACTTCAGCGAAGTGGCGTTCATGGTCTCAGTGGACAGTCATGGTCACACACTGCATGTGGTTTTAAAAGCAACATTGTTCACCACAACAATGGAGATGTGTAATATTAGTGCAGCTACGGTTTGTTCTTGAACATCAGTTCTGTTTTCTACTTTGACCACTTAGACCAAAAAAGTGTTGTTTTCAGATTCTTTCTTTTAAATCTATGAAGCACCTGCTCATTTTTATTACAATTAGTTTCACATAAATGTTAGTGTTTCCTTTATGATCTTTTAATGCTTACACTACACTGTACACGTCTACATTAGAGACATTTCTGTTACCTATGTATGAGACTGGGCTGCTTGACTACGATTTGGAAATGGATGCAAAATCACACAGATCATGCTATTGTTTGTTTTTTAATATGATGGACTGAACACAGGACGTATCTGACTAAGCAAAGATTAATCTGAGCCCATTTTTACCTGTCTCTACTGTTTCAACTGTAACTGTCAGGATATATATTTATTCCAGCTCTCATAGGGCAAAGGAATGACTCAGACTTGTCAAATGTTCTTTGATTTGATACACAATATGAAGTTCACAATTTTCTTACAAATAAAACTATAATGACAAACATGAAAAGCTGTGCCTATTTCTGAGACATGAGTTTTTTGAATGTGTTCATATTTAACAGTGTACATTTGTATGCTGAAACTAATGGTGAACCTGAGGTGATGGTCAGCAGAAGGCAAATATATATAAATATAAAACAATATTGAAGGAATGTCTTTACCCTCTGCAGCGTGTGGACGCTGTGCACACAATCACCTTAATCACTGTAGTAAACGTGCACCGCTAGCTCACGTGACTGTCTCCATGGTTACATCGTATATTATTAGCTATGTAAACAGCTTCCAAAGATACTGCCATAGCTCTCTGCAGCTGTAACACTTTCACGCTTTGCAGTAGTTCACGTTTTTGGTAGTTATGAATAAAGAATATGTTTTTAAAGTCCTGCTAGGCTGTTGCTATGGTGGTTGCTGTGGACTAGGGTGGACCGCGTGTCCGATCTAGTGGCTACACAAGCCAGCAAGTACCAACGACTGGATTTGGTGTGTGGCAATAACAGGTAAATCAACTTTTTTTCTTTTTAATTATTTGAATATATATGAGTGCTTGTGTATAAATACACAAACAATACACATATGATTTCAATTGTGTCATTTAAGTGATCTAGGTAGCAGGGGCGGATCTAGAGAAAAATTTTTGGGGTGGCATGAGGGTGGCATGGAGATCAGATAGGGTGGCAAAGTCGAAGCCATTTCTTTACACATTTGCAGGTGCTACATTTTCTAATACATGCCATATATAGTGTCAAAATACATCAATTTTTGTTTAAAATAACGTAGTCTAACATTCTTTTTGGCATTAGCCGAAACAACTAAATATTTCAGTAAATTAAAAAATATTTTGGATTTTATGTACTGTATAGCCTATACAACAAATAAGCACATATCCCAATAAGTACAAAATCCAGAAACCTACACAATACAAGATGGATTAAGTTGGACTTGTATTTTTAATTAAGTTTCACACTCTTTTTATGTTGGAAATACATTCAAAAGTGTATTACATCCTTACATTTACAGCAAAAGGTCAGAAATCTGCACTTTACAAAAAACACTGAACAAAATAATATGAAAAAAACATTTTTCACCATCAGGATTCACTAGTCAAGTACTTAAAGTTTATTTTTCATTACATTAGGCCACGTTGAAGAATATTGTGTCTACAACAGCTGAATGCGGCGATTTCCATGTTGATGAGCAAACCGTCTGACAAACTCATCCAAATCCAATGCTTTTGTGCGTTTGGACTCAATACTGAGTATAGACAGATTGGACAGTCTTTCCTCTGTCATAGTTGATCGTAAATAGTTTTTAATCATCCTCAAAGCAGAAAAGGTCCTTTCACAAGATGCACTGCTGACAGGCAACACTACAGCTATTTTGCACAGCCGGAACAGTTCAAAAAACACATCATTATATGACTCCAAGAAACTCACAAATTGTAGGAGAGTGGTAGGAACTGTTTCATCACTCTTTGCAAGTCTTTCTAAGACTCGCCTAATCTGAGGTACTTCATGCTTCAGATCATCAGTATTGGAGTCATAAGCACGGGCAAGAAGTAGTACATCCTCCTCTCTCAAAAATGTGCCACTTGATGGATTTAATGCCTGAACACCTTTCATAATATTACAGTTCAGCCTAGAAAAGCGTCTTTCCATTTCTCCCATCATACAATCTATAACTGGATAGAATACTTGGATTCTGAACATTTGTTTGCTGTCTGGGTCTGCATGCTGTCGAAGGGTAGAAGTAACAAGAGAATCATGAAGTTTTCTTGCTTTCTGTATTGATCGTTTAGGGATGTGTTGGGTTGAAATGCCACTTTTTTCACATGTTTCTACAATATCAGTCCACAGGTCATCAAAGAAGGATTCAGTTCGGTAATAAACCATTGTCTCCTTAAGCGATTCAACTAGGTTTATAGCCTTAGACAGGTCAACAGTTTTGGACTGAAGCATTTCTGATAACATATTAGAATCACTCAATACTTTTCTGAAGAGTGCAAGACATCCAACAAAATTCAGATCCATTTGAACCAGAATGCCCTTTGCTTCTACAGCTCTTTGTGCATTGTTCTCTGATGAGATCTCTTCTAGTACACGCAAAATTGCAGGCAACCTGTCCATGATATTGCGACATGCTATATGTCTAGAAGACCAACGTGTATCACTAAGGCGCTGCAGTTCTCTTGGTACCCCATGAAACATTTCCTGCTGCACTGTCAGCCATTTCTGATGGACGTAAGATCCAGATATGAATGTGTATAATTGTTCTAGCAAAGAAAAGAAATTTCCTGCATCAGGCACACTTTGGACTGCATCTACTATGACAAGGTTTAAGCAGTGGGCACTACAGTGAATGTAGAAAGCATACTTTGCCACCTCGTTTATCCTAGCTTGTACACCAGAATGCGACCCACTCATCACAGATGCTCCATCATACCCTTGGCCAACAAGGTTCTGTCTGTAGTCCAGCCCATGTTTTTCTAAACAGCCAATAATCTTGCTGGTCAGCCCAGCAGCATCCAGTCTGTCTGCCTCTTGAAACCCTAAGAAACTCTCGTGTATTGCACCATTATAGTAGTATCTAACTATAAAAGAAATTTGCTCTGATTTACTGACATCTTTAGTCTCATCTACAATGACTGAAAATTGTGCACTGTCTTTAATTTCTCGCATGATCTCCTCAGCAACCATTGCAGCCAAACATGAAACAATTTCATTCTGGATGGTTTTACTGGTGTACAAAGCATTTTTGGCTTGTTGTTCCAGTCTCCTTTTTACCACAGGATCATGATTGCCTACCATGTTCAACATTTCTAGGAAAATGCCCCTTTTATTTGAGTCAGCAGACTCCCTGTGTCCACGTTGAGCTATATTTTCTGTAGCAGTCAAGATTAGAATTTCTGCTATAGTCTTAATGTAAGTCTGGTTTTCAAGCACTTGTTTCTGGCGATGGTCATCCATTGCAGTCATCAGAGTTTCATTTTTTCACTCATTTTTTATTCTCTGCCCAAGCAATCATTGCTGTTTTATGACTCTGAGACTTTGCATGACAACATAACCCACTGTCTTTAAACATTGCTTTCTTCCAATTACGATATCCAACACCTGAAGTAAACACACTTTTGGGAGCATCAGGAAGAGAGAAATGCCAGCAAGCAAAGCAATAACAAGAGTCTCTACTCTGGGAATATTCCAACCAAGGGTGTATTTTGTACCATTCTGGGTGGAAGCTCCTCCTGCTGCATCCTTGATAAGTCTTAGGAAAACTCAGATGTGGCTGTGTTGGGTTGTCACTTCTGACTTTGGATATGTCTAAAAATCACATACAAAACACAAAATATTGCATGAGCTTCAACTGTGTTTTGAAAAACCTATTTGCTCAAATAATCTGATATGCACGAATTAATTAATTAGATTTGTATTGCAACATAGTGCTAATGCATATTTAATATGATTAAACCATTGCTGTAATTTAGTTTTACATGTTAGTTATATATTTTATTTTTCTACATTTATGCAAATTCAGATAGACATCTTACCATGGGGATCGCTTTGAATAAACACAGAGAACTCAGGCTGTCTCTCCTTCCCTCTGCTGTCTGACCCCATCACCTTCTCTACTTTGGACCATATTTCTTCTTCCTCTGCTGCTGCTTGCCCTGGTTCAGCTTCTTGCCCTGGCTCAGCTTCTTGCCCTTGCTCAGCTTCTTGCCCTGGCTCAGCTTCTTGCCCTGGCTCAGCTTCTTGCCCTTGCTCAGCTTCTTGCCCTGGCTCAGCTTCTTGCCCTGGCCCAGCTTCTTGCCCTGGCCCAGCTTCTAGCCCTTGCTCAGCTTCTTGCCCTGGCTCAGCTTCTTGCCCTGGCCCAGCTTCTTGCCCTTGCTCAGCTTCTTGCCCTGGCTCAGCTTCTTGCCCTGGCTCAGCTTCTTGCCCTGGCCCAGCTTCTAGCCCTTGCTCAGCTTCTTGCCCTGGCCCAGCTTCTAGCCCTTTGTCTCCCTGATCTCTCCTCTTTGTGTGGAAGAAACTAGTGATGTCACCCTTTCTCTTCATACCTCTCAGTAGTGTCTGAAATTATGCAAATGCAGATTTAATACGAAGGCCCTTTCACAAAATCAGTGCGAATATTTAATGCATTAAAATTAATGCATTTTCAGACCCGCCTGCTGACGCAGGCGTTCCGCCCCAACCGTGTTATTTCACTGGACGAATTTGCGCATATAATTCAAACCGATTTTTCAGATGTTTCGGATCCGAATACACAAATCAGACCAATCAGATCAATGCATTTGGCAAAAATGCATTAGGAAACCGTGATACAGCTTCAACACCAGGATCAAACGATAATATTATCCCTGCTGTTGTCTTTTCTGAGAAACGGATGAACCACAATCTTCATTTCCCACTTTTCTCGTTTACGAAGATTAGCACCAGCTCATCAAGGCTTCATATCAACTTCATTTTTCTATTTTTTTAGACAGTTTTATGAGGATAAATTATCCACAAAAGCGCAAGCGTTCGATGTGCATATATAGGTTATACATCAACTTTTCAAGTTGATGATAATCGCACTCAGACTTACTGCCGTTTTTACGCAACGCGTTCGATGTAATGGCCTTTACCGTTAACATTAAAACTAAAATGCACTTGATTACCCAAATTAAAGTTTATCTTACGATTTGTGCACTTTTTTTCATGATAACCGCAGCTTTCACGGTATGCAATAGCACAAAACAACATTAAATAATAAACATTAAGTACAGGAAAACTATCAGTGAATGTACAGAAATATAAACCTTGTTTTTCATGATTAATAACACTTACCTTTTATGAGATTCCCAGAGAATACAAATCAATGGTCTGAGTTGAAATCTGAATGCTGCGCGCGGTGTTCATTCAAAATGTCCCCTTGCACCAATCAGAGCATAGCGTTGGTAGCTATTGACAACACGTTGGAGGCGCTGTGGGCTGAACCATTTTTTTAGGAGGCAAGGGGGGATTGTGCAATCAATTCAGTAAGTTTTAAACTTCATGCTCAGTGCAAATTGAAGCTAGCTTGATCGAAGCATTAATACTATCGTATTTTAATAAACAACATTGCCATATGCAAAACTAGGGTGGCACTTGGGGTGGCAAGGGCTTATTTTAGGGTGGCAGTTGCCACCCCATGCCACCCTTCTAGATCCGCCCCTGCTAGGTAGCTCTGTTTTGGAAGTTCAGTTCATGCTAGAAATGTGTTTTGGAGTTTGTACGTGATTTTTGGAGTTTGTATGTGTTTTGTCTCTTGGGGCCACCGCATATATTTATATATACAAATATATAAATAAAACCACTTTTTTTACATTAGTAATTCCTTTTGTGCATAATTTTATATTATTGTTAATAATAAATTAATTCAAGCAACAAAAAAACCTGAGGAGCCAGTTCGGAGCCGAAAGAGCCGGCTCTTTTCAGTGAGCCGAACCGAAAGAGCCGGTTCTCTAAAAAGAGCCGGAAATTCCATCACTACTACCACGTAGGTAGGATCCTTCGACGGCTGGGTAGGACAGAAGTGAGCGACTGTGAAATTGGACAGTGTTCTAGCCTTTTTTCAAGTCCACCCTTACTTCCACATTTTTCTGGTCACTAGTGCCACAGTGCAAAAACTTTAAAGTTTCACTCTGTTTTTTTTGTACATTTTTAGTCATTGAGGAGCTAGAAAAACTAGCATGTTTTCTTTGATCTTAACGCATTTAGGAATTACTAGTTTCATGGATAATTACAGTGACTTTTATATAACAGAGTAAATGTGTACGAATGACCGTACACATTTACTCTGTTATATAAAATATATAAACTAAATGTCTTTGAAACATAAAATCTAATCTTTTGGTTTCTTTTTTTAAATAGCACTTTATCAAACTGTTGTCTGCTATAGAGTTACAAATATTATACTAGTAGTAATGTAGCATCCACCATCTCCTGCTTGCATATTTCTGAAAACATCTTAGTGGTGTGGCAGCCGTCGATTGAGCCAGCCCTGCAAACCCTGTGGATGGACGAAGCAGTGGACAGTGGGAGGAAGCATCCTAAAGCTGTCTTTGCAGACCACCCTGTGTGATTCCCCACTCGGTTACCAGAAAAGACAAACCACAGGTCTCAGTTGCAGCACCCCATCCATGTGTGATCTTGCTTGTGTGTCTGATCAGAGCTTATCTTTATATTTTTACATGCTGTAGTGCCATTTTTGGGAGCATTTCAAGTTGCTATACACACATACAACTGTTATATCCCAAATTTTAATAATATGTATACATTAAGTCCAAAGAAACTACATAGATTGCAAAAAAAGTGCAATAAACTACAAAAAAATAAAAAAAAAATCATTTTAGGGTTTGTTTTTTTGTACATATATTTGTAGTTAGAGAAATTTAACAGGTTTATCCCTCAAAACTGTAAATACAAAAAAGTTGCACAAAATAGTTTCAAACCACATGAAATTTATTTTCAGTGTCTTCATAGTTTTATTTTTAAGATACACCAATTTTTATACACTGCAGTGCAAACGAAAATAAATATTATTATGCAAATTTGAAAAAAAACCCAGCATGTGCATCAAAATAAACTATTTCCAGCTGTTACGGTTTGGAAGAGGACTCAAGTGCAGGACTCCGGTTCTGATGCTCACAAGAAGGGTTTATTTACAATGCACCAGGTGTATATACAAGAATGTGCGAGGGGTGCTATATACAGCTGAGTGAGGGGAGAAGGGGTCTCCAGGGAAGTCGAGGGGAAAGCACGCGTTCTTCAGAATATCCACTCACACGATCACAGGCTCACACTCCGACACTGCCACACGGGAATCACACGGGGGGTAAATCCAGGGAGCTCTGTAGACAGGGAGACAGGGTTAAGTACGACGCACACAGGAAAACACTCTTAACTAACTTGCTGTAGCTTGGCTTCACTAACGCGTGGTAGACAACGATCCAGCGACGAACAGCAGTCACCTCCTGGCTTAAGTGCTGATCACCTTAACGAGACCCAGGTGTCTCATCTCCCGAGGGCGTGGGCCGAGGGCGTGAACCCACAGTGAGTTCCGCCCCGGCGAGAGAGAAGAGGAGAGAGAGAGGAAGAGAGAGTGCTGATCAGCGTGCAGCTGATCTGCCTGGCCGTGACACCAGCAGTGCAATTTGACTTCTAAGAATCCCAGAAACTATTCAGAAAAACAAAATATGACAAAATTTTTGGAAAGCTATATGTGGAAGGAAACCGTGACCTAGGACAAGCTGAATGCATAAAATGTAAGTAACTCCTCCGGTCTCATATGCAAAAAAAATATTGCTCTAGCTTATGTGGTTGTACTTCTACAGGGATTTAAAAGTAGTTATGCAAAACAGAGTGTGCCCGCTCCAACCGGTCTAAAAGGGTTAACTTGTGTTCTTAAGAATTATCTTCTTGATAACACACATCCATACGCTGTAAGTGATCCCATTTGTTTCTGGGCTGCAAGGTGGTGACTTTCTCCTGCTGGCCCATCTTCTCCAGGATTGTCCTGATCACACACAACAAATAAGAGAAGAGAGGAAACCATGGCAACTATGTTAATCCCAAATCCAAAAGTTTTCACTGCATAACACCAGAGGAATACCGCCTGGACATCACAGGTTCTGTACAGCATGAGGGTTAATAAACCCGTACTCATGTGAATGTGATGTGTAAATTGATTTATTCTTGTACCTCCATGGCACAGTGGCCAAATTCTTTACCCCAGGGAAGAGGTGATCATTATCTCCTCGTTTTAATAAATTGAGCTGTTCTTTGTTCTCCACAACAATATCACAAAAAGGTTAATTCGCAAACATCAAAATTGGCTGTATGTAAGCAACAATACATGAAAAAACCGCAGGACCCACCATACAAGCTGGTTTACGATTACTAAAAACATGTCTTACAAATGTCTATCCATTTCTATGAAGGGCATGGTGGTTAGCACTGTTGCAGCACAGCAATATGGTCCTGAGTTCAGTTCCACCATCAGGCCAGGGTCTTTCTGTGTGGAGTTTGCATGGGTTCTCCCCGAGTACTCCAGCTTCTTCCCACAGTCCAAAGACATGCAGTTAGTGGGGATAGGTTAATTCATCAATCTAAATTGCCTATAAGTGTGAATGTGAGTTTGAATGGTTGTCAGTCTCTGTGTGTTAGCTCTGCGACAGACTGGCAACCTGTCCGGGGTGTACCCCACCTATCACCCTATGAGAGCTGGGATAGGCTCGAGCGCCCTCCACGAGCCTGAAAAGGATAAGCGGAAGTGAATGGATGGATGGATGGATGGCTATCCAGATGCCCAAAGCTTAACAATACAACCGCTATATAAAATTAACTTTTGTACCACCAGATATTCATATACTCACATATGAAAGTTTAATTCTCTCCCATATTAACTCCCGCTTCGGCTGCCATCGTTATCAGAAAAAAATCTCCTGTATGGCCCACAATGGATCCTGGGAAATGGTGGGACATGAAGGATACACGCGACCCATTCTTCAAATTCGGGGAAAGCAAGGACATATTTGTCGCCATATTTGGAGGACTCTTTGAATTTGGACAGCCTTCGTCTCGTTGCTTTGATGTCATTGCCTCCAAATACGACATTTGAAGCATCATTGCCCTGAAATTGGATACAGCCCTGGAGTAAGAGAGAATTCTTTTAGTGAGAGAGAAAGACTTCCGACTCAGAGTGGTCAAGCTCAAAAAATCATCTTTATTGTACATTTCCGGAAACGGAGACCTGTAGACACGAACACACACCCCCAGGTCTAAAAGCATTGCAAGCTAAAATACGTATATAGCTCTGCTATACGTCACACACAGTTTCGATCAAAACAACTCTGGAGTGCACCCTGCCTAGTTTCACTTTCTGTCTGCACCTCCTGTGCTCTGCAAAAGCATGCAGTTTCCTGTCAGCCTCCAACCTAGTTTATACTCACATCTGGCCTTGCTTTATAAAGGCCTTTATTATTAAAACACATAAAACGATATAATCAGAAAATAAGCACTAATAATATATATTTATTCCGTAACAATGTTTAATGATAAATACAAAGTGAAAAAAAAGGGTTTTGATAAGAAACAATTTATTTAAAAACATTCAGGAACATAGTACATATACTGTTTTGTATTTAAGTGCTTGTAACCTGGTACTGTAATGCACAAAACAGAGTCATGAAGCAAGGCAGCAGAATAAAGGCAGCATAATTTGCATTATAGATGAAATACATTTTATGAAAAATTGACCATATTTGACCCTAAAGAAGAGGTCAGAGGTCCAAAGTAACCTGATATTTACAGTCCACATGCAGTAGCGGTTTTAGATACGGGCGACACGGGCGGTTGCCCGGGGCGGCATCGTGGTGGGGGGCGGCATCACGGGCATCGGCAAAAAAAATTAAAAATTGCTCGTACTCATGCTGCCCCGACATCATGCCAGCGCATATTGGGGATGGCATAGGCACCGATCGGTTTTCTATCGCCCATTTGCTGGGAGTAAGGGCGCCCTCCGTTTGCGAGGCGCGCCTGCTGCTTATGCACAGGGAGGAGAGGGCGGGCGGCGGGGGATTCACTGGCTGGCTGGAGCAGCATCTAATAACCAACTCGCAAAATAAAACAAATTAAAAACAAAACAACAAACACGAAAACACCAGACATTATGATACAGACTTATAATTTGCACCGATGTTTTTCTATATTTCCCTCGGGATGAATAAAGCATAATCAGTCAATCAGTACACGAAAAGTGAGCGAGAGCCCTCGGTGCGCCTGCTCGCTGCTGAAGTCAAAGTAAACTTTATTGTCATCTCTGCTACATACAGTGCAGTATATAGAGAGACGAGACGACGAGGCTCCAGTTACCGCAGTGCAAGTAAACGAACAATAAATATTTAAGAGTAAAAACATTAATATACACTTTAGGACTCGGGGTAAAGGGATCAATAACAATTTAAAATGTATATTTTATATTTTGCTGATTTAAAGTCTCACACACAACCCGTTTTTAAAGTTTAAAAAAAGAGAAAAGAAGAGGAGGAGTGTAGCGACTTCCACAGTCGCTAGAGGCCGTGGACTGAGCCTGCCTATTTGCCTGACGCGCTGTCAACTTTACATAATAATGCGAGAGGTGGAATTGCTTGCTTGTTTATTAAAGTGCTTGAAAAGTTTACAGAGCAATGTGATCGGCTCGCGATTCAAACTCTTAAAACATCACAGGCTCTAATGCAACAAGGGGAAACTCGTTGTGCTGCGGTCAACAAAAAATACAGCTACCCAGTCCTGCTCTCTGTCAAAATCAAACCAGTGAAAGACAGACTGACTCTTAATGTCACCGCTAGCACCCACGTGACTCCAGTTACACATCACCATAGCAACCAAACAAATAAAAACCCAGTGATCATTAAAATTCAATACACTTATGCCTCCTACAAGGAGAAATGAGCAAAAGATACAGGTAAGCACATGTGTCATTGGATAATGGCAGGTCATGTATCCTAAAACTTTCAGAATACTTTCCTAGTTACGTGGGTTACAGCTCCTCCAAGAAGAAATGGTAAAAATAGCTAAAGTAACAGACTAAACTCCAAACAATATATACAATAATATAATATTAATATAATAGTAATTAGTCAGTGTCAATTGTTGATTTGTCCTGTTCTCATTGTATGTCTTATTATGATGTCTGTTTAGTAGCCGTTTGCATACTATATTTTCTCTGTCTTCATACGTGTGTGTGTGTGTGTGTGGGGGCCAGAGGAGTGTTCGCCCAGGGCGCCAAATAGGCTAGGACCGCCACTGTCCACATGTATCATTCCCTCCATGCTGTCAGTACCAACAATGACATAGTTTTAAATAAACAGCTCTATAGAGCATTATCATTACTTTGACTTTCAGGTTGATCTGTTGAACTTAGGGAGAGGTCAGAGGTCAAATGTGACATGCTATTTTAAATCTTTATACTTTATAAATGTTGACATTACATAGCACATTTTTAAGAATCATAATTTTTGACTTTTAAGGCTTTTTGTCAATTTTTCACCAACAAATCATAGAGTTGACCTTGAAGACCTCGGTGGATGCAAACCAGATTTTATTGGTTTATCATAGCATGATCCTGCTTTACAGAGTTTTATCAGAATACATTCAAAACTTTTAGAGCTGTTGTGTTTACAGACAGAATGAAATGCAAATGCTACCAAAAACATGAGCTCATGGTTGAAGGTAATAAGAAACTGCTGAAACCATTTTTAGCTCCTCCTCTTTTTTACACATGATCTGTTCTGATCTGTTGCAACATACAATCAAGGTCAACCGTCCCTGTGTTCGTCATGTTTGGTGTTTATCTGATAAACACCAAGGAATGTGAGGCAATGAACGTTAGAAACTGATCAGACTCGGGTGTCCAGTTGCAGTGACTTGTTCATACTTGTCTCAGTTCCTGTTTCCTGCTCAGCTCCAATGATTCATTTCACTTTAACAGCGACAGTTTGGATCACTGTGTCTTTATCTGTGGTAAGTCTTTTTTTATTTGTTTGTTTGGTTCTTTGTTGGTTTGGTTTGTTTCTGTATTGTTTTTGAAAAACAAGAACCTTATAAAAACACTGAAATATGTGGTGAAAAAACAAAAAAAACAAAATAATTTTTTTGTCACTGAACAAACTCTGAATAAAGTCAGATTGTTGTTTTGCTGTCCAACTGTGAGCACATACAAGATGACAAATGTCTGTCAGTTGTTAAAAGCTTCCACAAAGCTCCAAATGTAGCAGCAAAGTGTGAGAAAAGCTGTATTTATGTTTATAAAGAACTGTTTGTGGAATCGTGCAGAGACCTGGACTTTGTCTCATCGAGGTGACTTAAAAGAAACTATGAGCTTTTAGTTTTAGTTATGTATCTAAGTTACACTGCTATGGAGCAGGTTAATTTCAAAATAAAAGGTCATAATCTAAGCTGATCTGTGTTCCTGGTGAGTGTTTGATGGGTCACCTCCAGCCTTGGCTGAGCCTTTGTGCTTTTCTTTAATGTATTTGCCAAATACAGATAAAACACAGAGCTGACTGCAGCAGCAGGTTTCTCAGATTTTCTTTCTGTCAGTGCCACAGGCTGGTGCTGATTGGTCTGTATGGAAGAAATATAGTATCATCAGAATCCAACTATTTTTAGACATTGAATTTATAACACTGAATTTTTATCCTCCAAATTTCCCTGCAAAAATATTCACCTGCAAAAATTCACCTGCAAAAAATTCAACTGCAAAAATTCACCTGCAAAAAATTCACCATCAAATATTCACCTGCAAAAAATTCACCTGCAAAAATTCACCTGCAAAAAATTCACCATCAAATATTCACCTGAAAAAAATTCACCTGCAAAAAATTCACCGTCAAATATTCACCAGCAAAAAATTCACCTGCAAAAATTCACCTGCAAAAATTCAACTGCAAAAGTGATGAACTTAAATGACCCAAGCCAGAGCAATCAGCACTAGATCGAGTCGAGCGGCTCTCAGCCAATTAAATTACGCTGTTTGATCACATGACCTCGTTAGCCAGCAGTGTGTCTCCTGAAAAGAGAGCTGTTTAGAGGTGAGGGATTAAGTTTGTCTCCTAAATAGAGATCATTACAGGACGCCTAGTCCTACTTAAAATCCCATTCATTTTTCTTTTATTTTATCATCTACTCGAACTGAGGAAAACGTTTGACTAACTCAAAGAAAATTTCCGCGCCTCCCCTGCCTGTCTGCAGAGGCAGTTTTGAATTCAGGAGCGGCAAACCCTGGCGGTTCTCCGGTAAGTATATTATATTTTATCTTCAAGTTTGTCTTTTGAAACGTTAATTTTATTTAAATCCGTTGGTCATGTATAAAAGTACACAGACGGGGTCTTTGCTCAACTCGTCTGAGGCGTGTCTGACTAAGCGCTACATGCTACCATCCTGCTAACCGAGCTAACCTTTACATGCTGTGCTCTACAAAATAGGATACTCGGTACAAAACCATACTCCACAGATGTTGATAGATAGACGAACACTGCAAATATAATGTGGGAAACGAGAACGACATTTGGTGAAGGGGTAAAATACACCATGAATAAAGCCATAGAGTGAATGGCTGCCATGGTTGCAGAACGGCCTGATTTAATGACAAGAATGGGGAAGAGTGAGGTAAAGTGAACCAAAGCCACAAAACACGGTCAGACAAGGCGGAAATAGGGCAGTGATATGTCCGTCAGTATGAAGTTGGTGTGTGCTTTGGTGACCAAAAACTCGAGACCGGTATCAGGAAGATGGGAGACTCGTGTTTCACTGGAATAGTTGTGAATTAAAACATCATTTGTTGGGGAAATTTAGGTGTAAATGCATCCATACAGGCGAGACAGAAGCAGACCAGGCAGCGAAGAAAACAAGGCAAACATTAGAAATATTAAAACGGAAATATGGGATTAATATAACATACAATTAGGGAAAATTGAAGGAACACAATGTAAATTATACTGTAAAGTCATTAAAACAGCATAACCTGAGTAAAAGAAACATGTAATTGGGTAGGATGGTGGTGATGATGATGATGATGATGATGATGATGATAATAATAATAATAATAATAATAATAATAATAATAATAATAATAATATTATTAAAAAACATGTACAAGATGGGCATGTATACTTGTACCCAGAATTTAACAACTATAAAGTTGTGGCATGACAGTACCTTACCCCATCCATTATATCCACACTTTCAGAAAAGGATATGGTCAATATCTTTACAAATCTAAACTTAAACAGATAGCATAAGTTAAACGGGATATTCCCTCTGCTTTCTCCTAGAGAGAATACATCAAATTAAACAAATAAGTAGTCTATGGCATTTAAAAGTGGTTACCTACAATTCTGAAATGATAATACTAATTCTTATTGATGATGATACTGTATTTGAAATCCTGGTGTAACACTGAACCTGACATCATAAAATGATTACCCTTGTAATGTCAGGGAGCTACAACCAAGGAGGGAAAATATTACTGTCTCACCCCTTGTATCCAATTACATAACAGCGCTGCTTGGTAAAGGTGTTGAATTAGCTGGGTCGCTCAGTTTGGGGAAAATTGTGGGTAGCCTGCAAGGGCCTCAACTTCTCCATTCCCACAATGTGCAACAAATGGGCACAGCTGATCTTCAAGATTGGAACATCGCCAATTACTTCCAACTTTAACGTATTTTTGCAAAAATATTCTTAAACTTGTCTCTTTACACAGATCATAATGATACAAGATGGCACTTGTGTAATTTCCTATAAATTCAATAAATCTAAATAATTGTTACCAACCCGGTAAATCCTGAAAAATGTTTTAACAGCTGTGTTAAATTAAACTTCATACTGACACATGCTGGAAAGTGCATTCATGAGACAATTTTTTTTTTATGCCTTCTAGAGCAGTAGCAATCAAAGATTTTAAGGATTCTTTTACATTTTTTAAAAACACTCTGATTAAGGCATAAGTTGTTCTTTATTATCAGATCTAAGTTTGTTTAAAGCTTCGAATGTTTTGAGGTACTTTTCTTTGTTTTCAGGATTCGTTGCAACCACGGATGGGAAAATGTGGAGGTTGCACGGCTGATGTTTACTGTTCGTGGCACAGGAAGAGGCAGTTTCATTTCAGGAATGAGTGTGCACAATCAAAGGTTTGTTCTCATAAAATACTGTCAACCTCAAATGTTTCTGACATAAGATGGAAGGTGTTGCAGCTTTATTTCCATTATTTAAAATACATAAACATTTAAAAGGGTATAATGTTATGATTTAATGTTGTCAGTGTTTTATGTCATGTTTAAGGATTTTGTTCTCGGTTGTATCTTACGTTTAGTTCAGGGTCCATGTGTCATTCTGTCTCTCAGTGTCAGGTCTTCGTCTTGGTGTAGTGTTCTCATTTCCTGTTTTATTGTGAAGGTCTGCGTCTCATGTGAGTGTGTTCAGTTTTACCTCTGTCTCGTCTGGTTGATTATTCCCAGCTGTGTTCCCCACCTGTGTGTAATCTCCTTGTGTTTCTCTGTGTGTATTTAAGTCGCGTCTTCTGTCTTTGTGCTGGCTGGTCCGTCTGTGTATCCACCATGTTCCTCTCGTGTGTTTGGTGTTAGTGTCTTAGTTTTGTAAATAGTTGTAAATAGTCTTGTCAAGTAGCGATCGTACATTTTGTTCACCTTGTGTATATATCCTTCACTGCAGCAGCCTAGTAGGCGTGAGAAGCCATTTTTGTTGATTAAGTTTTCTCCTGTTTTTGTTAGAAAGTTAGTTAAGTGGATTGTCTTTTGGTTGGTTTTTATTTTGTGTAGGACAGCATAGGGACCAGTAGGGAGTTTTGTTTGTTATTTTGGCACTGCTCACAGCTGAAGCAAAATAAATGGCTGCTTAGCACTTTTTAGAAGATATTGTGGTTTGTGTACTTAGTTGGGTGGTGTGTGGGTGGGCCAACTTCTTGTTGCGTTCGATACTCGCTAGACAAAGAACGTAACAATAGTTTTATGAAAAAGTTTTATAGTAAAATGTCTTTAGAGAACAGTGCCCTATCCAGCAGGATATATTGTCTCATATGTGTCAGGTGTTTTTGTTGTTGTTTCTTTCAATTTCCATTATTTACCCCTCAAGGAAGAAAATATTGGACAGGTCCTACAAACCCCAAAGAGCCTTCAGGACTCTGCCCTATTTTTAGTTATTCACACACCTTTTCCAGTCTGTTACTTCCTTCCCTGAATGTTCATTCTGTGTTAATGGTCTGGTTGTCATCTCATGTATTGCCACTGATCATTACAACCCTTTTGGCACCTTTTAAGTGATATGCCTGGGTCCTTCCTACATGCCCTGATAATGTATTATTACTGTTGTCATGCACACATTTCATGTAGGGTTAGAAACAAGCAGGGAATTTCTCATACACACCAAAGAAAGGCCATACCTAATTTAAATATTTTTTTTATATATTATTTCAGAATAGAGCGACTGTGGAGAGACCTCTGGGTGGCCATTACATGCATTTACTACGATGTTCTTCACAACCTTGAGGAAGAAGGCCTTCTTGACATTTCAAATGCTGCGCACACCTTTTGCTGCCATTACATCTTTCTTCCTCGACTGGAGGATGATTTTAATACATTTTGCAGTGGATGGGACAACCATCCACTGCGAACAAAAAACAACACAAGTCCCAACCAGCTGTGGGAGTTGTGTCACAGATATCACCCTGTTCCTGTTCCAGAAAACACACAGGTAAAGGTGCACATTTTTAGTACTCATTGATTCTCTTACAGAGAATGTGATGATTTTATGGATAATTAAAGTCAGTCATATATCCACAAACACAACAAGCTGAAAGTCAGTGATGCTGCTCGGTTTGCAGTCCTGAATATGACGGCACAAGCAGGATTCACTGCACTGTTAATGTTAGCTATGTTATATTGCTGCCTCTGTTCGGTGGTGTCGAGCCAAACGGACTTTAACGTGTGTTTGAACGAGCTGACGGTTCACTCGTTAAGCTGAAAGAAAGATGCTTTAATCACAGGAGTCACACATGTGTCCACTGGACCATCTGGAACTCTTCTTGTTTAGCACTCGTAATAACACAAACACTAAATCCTCCTTCTCTTGTGCTGTTTTGTAGCAGTGTGTACACCTGAGACTGTCACCTGTCTGTCTGTCCTGCACTCTCTCTCTGTTTCTTTCTCTCTGATTGTGGAATAAAAGTATGAACATGTATTTATAAGTTACACTTGTGTTTGAATCCTGCAGCTTATCACACATTTGATTTCCATGTGTGACGACTGCAAGTGTCCAGAGTGAGGACAGACTGAGGGACCCACTGCTGCACATCATCTGTGAGGCTTTGCACCCCTGATGATCCACCAGGACAAACTCAGCAGTGTGTGAGGAAGAGGAGGAGGAAGAGCCAGCAGCAGCTGACAGATGGAGAGAATAGACAGACTGTTCCCTGTTTGTGAAGGACTGCTAGGAAAGTTTAACATAACTAATTGTCTGTCCTGAATCAGTCTTATTAGGTAATGTTCAAATAATGTTATCATCCCAGTGTTTTCAGTGTGGGAGAAAGTACTCAGGGCCTTCAAGTTACACACTATGAAAGGCAGCAACAAGTTTAATATTCAGAAACCTAAAGTATGTATCAGCAGCAGAATGGAGCTAAAAATAAATGTTTGTTTCAGTTCTATGAAGCTTTGAGTATTTTGGATTAGTAGCACTGCTGTGTTTGTTGCATCATATTGCTGTAATTGTTTATATGCTTTATATATTCTGAGGTAAGTTGATCTATAGTGTTACATCATATTCTATAAGGATGTTATGTGTTTGTAGACTTTCTGTCCAGTTTGACCCATTTAGCAGAAGTCGGCCTGTTTAAGGCTCTGATATCTATTCTGTATGACTTAAAGCAGTTATGACATGGTCTGATTTTATCACCCAATAAAGGAATATTTCATATATCAGTCTGATCTTCATTCTATCAGAAACAGTTATCACAGCTCGGACATTTTCTTTTTACACATATGTAAGCATTGAGCCAAATGTAATAATGCCAACATATTAGACGAACAATATTTGTCTCTTATATATAACACATCTACATATACACTGTCAGAGATACTTGTCTTTGAGTGAAGATTTAAGGTGATAGGACTTATAAATAACTGGAACTTGAATCTTTAATGAAGCTCAGTGTTTGACACGGAGTTCACTCACATGAATTTCACTCACATGTGCTGTACCAGTGTACCTGCACATGTGATGTGACAATAGAAGTTATTTGATTTGAGAGTTCAAACTCACTGCTGTAATAACTTATGATTAATATAATAACTATAATATTGGCCATATCATATTTACACTGACTTTAGTCTCATGAACAACATTGGCTAATTGTTGTTTACTAGCTAATCTTAAATGACTGTTCAGTACAGATATAAAGGCCAACAATCATGTTTCACAGTCTTGTGGTCTCAGCCTCAGATACTTATTAAATCACACAAAGCTGGTGTAGAAACAAACACACGAACAAAATTGTTCTCCTTCATTTCTGTCAAACAAAGCTGTATGAAACGTTTCCAGTGGTTGGTGTTATGGTTGCTAGGCAACCTGGGAAGCGCGACGGAGGCTAGACCGTCCAATTTCACGAGCCTCGCACTTCCGGCCTTAGCGGTCTTTGAGTACGCGGCCCTGGAAGATCGTTGAGGCTGCGTACTTTAAGGCTGCAGACCCTGAATTGGGATACAGCCCCTGAATTGGGATACAGCCGTAATCCCTCACCTCTAAACAGCTATCTTGTAGGAGACACACTGCTGGCTAACGATGTCATGTGATCAAACAGCGTAATTTAATTGGCTGAGAGCCGCTCGACTCGATCTAGTGCTGATTGCTCTGGCTTGGGTCATTTAAGTTCATCACTTTTGCAGTTGAATTTTTGCAGGTGAATTTTTGCAGGTGAATTTTTTTCAGGTGAATATTTGATGGTGAATTTTTTGCAGGTGAATTTTTGCAGGTGAATTTTTGCAGGTGAATTTTTTTCAGGTGAATATTTGATGGTGAATTTTTTGCAGGTGAATTTTTTTCAGGTGAATATTTGATGGTGAATTTTTTGCAGGTGAATTTTTGCAGGTGAATTTTTGCAGGTGAATTTTTTGCAGGTGAATATTTGATGGTGAATTTTTTGCAGGTGAATTTTTGCAGGTGAATTTTTTTCAGGTGAATATTTGATGGTGAATTTTTTGCAGGTGAATTTTTGCAGGTGAATTTTTGCAGTTGAATTTTTTGCAGGTGAATTTTTGCAGGTGAATATTTTTGCAGGGAAATTTGGAGGATAAAAATTCAGTGTTATAAATTCAATGTCTAAAAATAGTTGGATTCTGATGATAGTATATTTCTTCCATATGAGAGCACTAGCCCAAAGACAGTTCATTCTAAAAAAAACAAAACCGATGATGATGACATATCACATATCAGTTGTGGGAGTGTGATAGGCATTAGTACAATGTAAGGAATGTTACTCTAGTGAGTGAAACATAGGAGTGTGAATACATTTTGGCTGTGTTATAGATTATTTATTATTATTATTCCACAATTCCACCATCAGGCCGGGGTCTTTCTGTGAGGAGTTTGCATGTTCTCCCCGTGTTTGCGTGGGTTCCCTCCGGGTACTCCGGCTTTCTCCCACCGTCCAAAGACATGCAGCTTGTGGGGATAGGTTAATTGGATAATCCAAATTGCCACTAGGTGTGCATGTGAGTGCGGATGGTTGTCTACGGTGTACCCTGCCTCTCGCCCTATGACAGCTGGGATAGGCTCCATCGCCCGCGCCGACCCTGAAAAGGATAAGCGGAAGCGAATGGATGGATGGATGGATGCAAATATAGCTAAGAGCATTTTTTACACCCTTATCAATTAATTTTATTTGATAGAATGGGTCATCCAATTACTGAAGTGCTGCTCTTGCATACACACACCAAGACAACTGTATGCATTATATCTACACATTACATAAAGACATCTAAACATAAATAGATGTGTTTCTGATTCTTTTCATTCTTCCTCTCTCTGTTTTCACCTAAAACTCTACTAACTAACTGATAAAACTACACCCTCAGTTTCATATCACTCCTTGTACACAGTTAGTTATATTTGACACCTTTCACAAACATACTGTCTTTGTTCACTCCTAAACTCCTCAACACAGAATTCACAGCATGTACGATGTTGAAACATAGTCAACTGTTAAAACACAGGTTTGACTTAAACTTTCACTTTGATTCATTTGTTCATTTAAACAAAGTCCAACTCATTTTATGAAAAGAACTGACCTTTGATATCAGGAACTATAAAGTCAACACGCGTTATTGTTTAACAGAGGGTTGGGCTGAGAGTGCACATTGTTTTATTACAACCTACTTCCTTTGAAAAGTGGTGATGGTTTTAAGCAGTTCAACAGGTATGTAGATTTTTACCATACAAGCTACACTGTAATCCTTTCCTTCTTTATTTATTTAGATTATTTACTTATTTTACTTACTAAACTATCTAGTAGGTGTTTATAATACATAAAATCTGATTAATCACATTAGCATTTACAGTTACCAGAGGCACGGGGAGTGCTGTAAGTGCTGACATTTTTTGTAGTGAAGGAATAAAAGTAGCATAACTATTATTTCTGGATACTTGTGTATACATAAACATTTAAAATGTGTATTTTTAATTACATGCTGTTATTGGTTGCTACTTGGAGAGTTTGCAATTTGAAACAAAATCCATATCTTCTATCAGCATTAAATAGACAGTAAGTCTGTATGTGTGTGTGTGTGAATGGGTGGATGACTGAATGTGTAAAGCGCTTTGGGGTCCTTAGGGACTAGTAAAGCGCTATACAAATACAGGTCGTTTACTGTTTACCGTTTTAATTGCAAACAGTACAAAAGAAACCCTGACCTACGCACAGACACAGCTTATTGGAGGAGGGCTTCATGGAATATACTGAACTCAGTATTACATGTGTCTCTTGTCTCTACTTTCATCGCTCTATTAATTTAATCTCTTTAACAGTTACTAGTAAGAGTAGTTGTGACAATGAGAAAATGTGAAAAAGGCACAGTACAACAGCCAATGATTTATCACTGTTTATCAACAAAAACATACTTTTGTGCAAATTTTTACAGACCTTTGATTTTGTAAAAAGTGCTTTTGTTATTTTGCTTGTAGTATAATGACTTCGTAAAGATTAGTAACTCGGATGTGTCCAGATGACATGGTAACTCTCATCAAGAACCAAGAAAAAAAAGTCAACAATTCCCAGTTTGTCTTTCAAGTGAATGTCCAGATTTCCTACAATGTTCTTGACTTCTTTTGTTACTGTTACTCCTGGAAAGGAGCACAACATTAACATAATTAAATTCTTTTTTTAAATGGGATATTAGCCATTCAGTCTACAAATCAGTATTTCAGTTTTTCATTTTTTCTATCAGAGTATGGCTTAATATAAAGTGTGTGTTGCAACCCCCCGTTCTTTTTTTTTGCAGACATCTAGAATGACCCCTATTAAGAACAAACATCTCTTGGTTTTGAATCATGTTGTTTTCGTCCTCCTTTTTCTAACACAAACTTGTGGTGGTAAGTTGCACACAAACATTTATAAAATCCACACTTTAAAGTGCTTTCCTGTAGTCTTACACAGATGATGAAAACACACACTGTAACAGCAACAGTTTATGTTGATGTAGTTAAATAAATCATGTGTGCCTAAATTTGTTTAGGTCAGCATCAAATGATTGGTCCAACTCAGCCAGTAGTGGCCATGATTGGTGATGACATCACTTTGCCATGCCACCTGGAACCTGCTGTGGATGTTGTTGACCTGACTGTGGATTGGTCCAGAACTGACCTCAAACCTAGATCTGTCTATGTGAGGCGAGAGGGTGTGGAGCTTCTGACTGAGCAGAATCCTTTGTACACAGGAAGAACATCACTCTCTGTCAACAAACTGCAGTGTGGAGACATTTCATTGAAACTCTCCACAGTAAAACTCTCTGATGCAGGAACATACAAATGCCTTGTACCTAAATTTAATGCAGAAACTGTGGTGATGCTTGCTGTAGGTAAGTTTGATTTAGGTTAGATTAATTTATTCACTTTGCAATTTACATGTGGAGAAAGACTTTAAGTATTATAGATATTGAGGGTCAAAGGGCAATCAGAATGACAAGAGGGATAAAGGAAAACACTTTGGTCAGCTCCAGTAGAAAGTGAATCATTCACAGAGGCATATGGGTTAAGAATAGAAGTGCATTTATTCTGGGTAACCAAAATAGCTCTTACTTGGGCTAAAAAAAACACTTGCTGGACAAATATTTGGACTGAGCATATTGACACTAACTGACAAGAGGGAATGACTACAGAGTCATTGGCATTCTGTTATTGTGGGCATTAGGGCACACAAGCTGATCAGTGAAACAACGTGGTTATTAAGCAGGATAACTGAATGAATGAAAGAGGTACATAACAAAAAATATTAGCATTTAGAATCACAGGGGATTTGTGCATCCACTAAATTGGCTTTTTGCCAACTGAGGGGTATCTGCCCCCATGAGAAAAACACTTCAGCCAAGGAGGCCCATTTACCAACCAAGATGAACCAGAGGAAAGCTGATTTCACAAACGAACTACTTCAATAGGTACAAGTTAATTTCAGCCTATATACAGGAACTTTGAAAAGACAAAATGGAATAAGTAAGATTATTAGAATTTTGACCATTTAGATTGGCACAGTTAATGTCACATAGCATTGGGCTTCTCTATAAGCTTAAAAGGACAATTTGAGTTAAGGTCAAAAGGAGAGAAATTTTGGGTAACTGTAACTATTTTAGGAATCAATGTTTTAAATATTTCAATATATATTATATTTCAATATTTTGTTTTTCATTCTTTTCTTTGCAGGTTCAGTTTCCTCACCAGTCATAGAACTTACTAATGCCAAAAATGAAATAATGTTGGAGTGTAAATCTAATGGCTGGTATCCAGAGCCTCAGATGTTGTGGGTGTACAGTGAGGGAAAACCTATTTCTGTGGAACCTACAAAGAATGTCAGAGGTTCTGATGGGCTCTATACTGTCAGCAGTAAAGTTACTGTGGAGAAAGGACAGAGCTACAGCTTCACCTGCAAAGTTCAACAGAAGAATATCAGTCAAATCAAAGAGGCACACATCCATGTTTCAGGTAGAAATGCTTTTTTTTTTATCACTCACATAAATTTTCAGTTACAGAAAGTAGAATCTAGCACATTTTGTCTCTTTACATTTACAGGTGATCTCTTTATGGTCCAGTCTAATACTGCTGTTCACATTATCATCAACTTGGCTGTCTGTTTAATAAGCATCGGGACAGCAGTAATCCTAATATGGAAGTGTGGACAAAAGAAAACCAGTAAGTTCAAACTTCATTGTACCTTTTACCCCAACCTCAAATTATCATCAGGCCTGATTTAGTGTAATTGCCTTTAAAATAAAGGGCTAAGCAGTACAAACGTGATTCAAATAAAAATGCCCAAAACACATAAACAGTTTTGTTAAAGGCGCCATAGGGAAAACAGTGGATGGAGACTGCAGAACTGACAGCGATTTACCAGCAAAATTGGAGGCTCTCAGCAACTTTACATTTATGAAGGAATATAACCAGCTGGTAGCCAGTTGATTGGAGTCCTCTGTTTTAAAGAGATGTGTTAAGATGTGCAGAACTGGTCTCATCAGTGCAGACTGACTGAGATTGACTGCAAAATCTTGCCTCTGTCTGCATTTATAAACTAAGTGGTAATTATTTGCAAGTGGTTGCCCGTCTGTCGGAGAGTAACTGAACTTAGTTTAAGTCACACTGTGATTATTTGTTGGCAGTTTGCATCCCATTAGCAACCTGTCTAATTCCCTTGGAATCAAAGTGGAGTATAGAGCACCCTCAACCTCTAGAAGACAAACTTGTTCCCACAACCACTTACTGAATGTGTAAAAATTTCACACAAGAAAGCTGCCATCCCATTGTTTTCCTCTGGTGTGACTGAGACATTTGGGGGGCAAAGGTAAAGATATTTGGGGAAATCACCCACTGTAACATTATATTTATAGCAACAATATAAAATAAATTTTTTGTGCTTCATCCTTGTTATAAGAATTGCAACCAAAATGTCCTGTTCTCACTCGTTTACTCATATAAACAAAGCAGTGAAAGAAAATTTAATGTGAAAATTAGATATGTAAAAATAGATACTATGTGATTTTGAATAAAACTGGCAAAACCTCTCAAATTCTCATGTAGCAGTTTCAGTACATCTATTGTTATTTTAAATATCCTTCATTAGTGATTTCTGAACATCTATTTTCACTGAATTTTGAAATACATCTGAAAGTCAGTCCTTCTCAAAAGAAAACTTTTGTTCTAGACTCTACATTGTTGTAGGGTGGTAACCATAGTGTCAGTCTCTATAGTAATGCTTCAAACTGTTTATTTTCATTTATATTTGATTACTGGTATAGTTATTCAATACTGTCAACACATGTAAACACATAAAAATGACTGATATTTTGTCCCTGTTTTCCAAATAATTTTTTCCTGCAAATTTATTTACATAGAAATCAGGATACATGATGAGGAAGAAAATGAACTACATCAAACAGAGATGGAGGAGAAATCACAGAGAGAATGTGAGGAAAAGAAAAGACTTGAAGATGAGTTGCAGAACAATGAGGAAGACTTAAAACACATCAGACAAACCATTGAAAAACTGATGGAGCAGAAGACATTTCTGAAGAACCAGAGAGAAAAACTCATCACACTACTGCAGGAGGACAAGACAGAGATGAAAGAGGCCGTGAAAAAGTTGGAGAAAGACAAAGCCCCAACTTTTGACAAAGACAAAAAAATGCATAAGCGTGGAGATAAAAAAGCTAACCTGGAAAAGAGAACAGAAGTACATGAAGAACTGTTAAAGATGACAGAAAAGCTAATGGAGGAAACGGAGAACATTATAATCCAAATGACAGAAAGAAAGGGAAAGCTGGAAAAAGACAAGGAACAAATTATTAAACACTTGAGAGAGAAACAAAGAAATGAAAGAGATTTAGAAGAAACTCTCAGAGAAACAAGTGAGAAACACTGAACAGGTGTGTAAGAACCCAGGATGAGTTTTCTTTAATATATTACTTGCTAAAATCACATGTACAAACTGTCATGTTGTGTTCAGTTTACATTCCCAGGGTCTTCAGTTGTGAACCTAACCCGTTTTTTTGCTTTTCTTCCTTAGAGAAGGACAAAGTAACACGACAAATAAAACATGGATTTTGCTGTTTTTTTCTCATTGCTGTCATTTTGCAATGCGATGCTCAGTATTTCTTTATTTGTTTGCTTTAAATTTATAGTATATACATTTAAACAAGACATGCAGTTTGACTGTATTTTATCATAGGAGATTTTGTTATGATAAAATGTATCAACATTTTTGTGATCCTTTTAATCTTTTGTCTGTGTGTAAGAATTAAGAATTACACTGTGAGAGGAAGAAGAAAATATACTGTCTGTGTTGTCGTGAGACCTGTGGTAGAAAAAGACTGAAGTACCCCCTGGCCGCCTCCACATCACAGCTAAGAGATGTTAAAAGTTCGTAATAATCAGACTCATGTGAGTAAAAGTGATCAAAGTTGTAAAACAGAGCTTTCCTTCATTTCCTAATAATTAAACATTTTATTCTTAATCAAGATAAATCAAAGTACAAATGTAATCAATATATTAATGACAAAGATAGTTTGAGTAATAGAAATAACTTTTTTGATGTCTGGGTTTTGTGGTGGTGTGTGTAAGTACTCATGAGCAGCTTCAACCTTTACAGTTTTGTGTTTCTAATAACAGGCCTCACCACAATCTGACATGTGTGTGTGTGTGTGTGTGTGTGTGTGTGTGTGGTGCAGGATGGGGGTGAAAGAGACACACTGGAACCACTAATCTCAGAAAGTGTCTGACAACAAAATGTATGATTTAATAAAAGAAGTTTTTAAAAATAAATTTTAAAAAGTTAATTAGCAGAGTTTAAAAAGGTGAAAGTATTCTTCTGTATTTTAATTGAAAAGAGATTATGTTCTGATGAATGTTCATGTGAAAATGTGCTAAAGACAAATTCTGCATGTTAAGAATAACAAAGAACATGTAATGAATTGAATTTAAGGTTTAAAAGTACAAACTTTGTGTTAAATCTTGTAGGTCAGACAGACAGAGAGAGACAGATAAGGTGTGGATGGATCCTGTCAAATGTCAACAATTTGACTGGATTTCCCAAATGTGAAGATGTGATGTCCAGTAGGATAGGGTGGAGACAGGGTGAGCAGGTATAAAAAAAGAGATTCTGTGTCTTCCCTTCTGTCTTCTGTGGGATGAGCAGTTCAGAAGATTGGATCTAAGAGTTGAAAATTCCAACTTTATTTACATCACACTTTCACTCAATGCCAAGCTGCTTTCCTGTTGCCTGATTATTATCATTTCATCTTCAGACCTCGTTGTGTTTATTCTAGACAAACTCAGCATTAGCGCAGAATAGGTTAGTTAGATAAGAATAGTATATTCTTAGTATTTGATTTTGATTTTGCTTTGCTCTTGCTAAATTTCTTTAATAAAGTAGTCTGCAATTAAAGTCTAGATTGTAGATGTTCACTTTTTAACCTTTTTTTGAAATAGTAAAGGTAATGGTCTGAGTATTATTCTTTATTAGTGCAAATAGCTCTTACAGGTTACCCTGCCAATCAAAGCAGCAGTTGGTGATGACATATCATTTTTCCTTTACATGAGTGTTTTCTAAGGCTGGGGAGTGGACCAGATTTAACTTGCAACACAAGTAGGCCTAAGTGTAATGTTCTGACGACTTCTAGTTGATTATAATATGTTTGATACAGAGATGTTCTTTCCTTTTTCACGTAAATGGCCTCCTTGACTCCGCGCTCAAACCAGCGTTCCTCCCTGTCCAGGATGTGTACATCCTCATCATTGAAAGAGTGTCCACTGGCCTGTAGGTGTAAATAGACTGCAGAGTCCTGGCCTGGCAAGTTAGCTCTTCTGTGTTGTGCCATCCGCTTCGCCAGAGGTTGTTTGGTTTCCCCGATGTATAAATCCTGGCAATCCTCCTGCACTTAACAGCATACACTATGTTACTCTGTTTGTGTCGGGGGCCCCGAACCTTGAGGTGGACCACTTTTTTTGTTTAAAAGCTACAGAGACGCGGTGTTTAGAAAAAATGTGTTTCAACTGCTCCGATACTCCTGACACGTACGGGATCACTACAGGTTTTTGCTTAGGCAGCGGTTGTCCTTCTCTCCTGGATCGGCTGGAGCTTTCTTTTGGCGCCTTCCCAGCTTTGACAAAAGTCCAGCTGGGATAACCACATTTACTCAGGGCCTTCTTGATGTGATGTTCGTCTGCTTCCCTGGCCGCTGTGTCTGTGTGGATGGCGTTTGCTCTGTATTTTAGCGTCCTGATGACACCCAGTTTGTGCTGCACTGGATGATGAGAGTCAAACCATAAATACTGCTCTGTGTGCTTTGATTTACGGTAAACATCAACTTTTAAATGTCCCCCATTACTGATGGAAATCTCACAGTCTAAGAAGGCTAACCTGCCACTTTTCATATCCTCCCTGGTGAACTTGATGTGTCGGTCCACCGAGTTAATGTGATCCGTGAATTGTGGTACATCCTGAGATTTCGTCACTCATCCAAAAAGTCACTTGGATGAGTGACGAAATGTTTCTCCCACTGAAAACACTATGTCCAAATGAAAAGAATCAACATTTGGAGTTTTGCTCACATCATTTTCTTCTCCACACTTACTGTGTCCTAAATTTATTTTACAGTCAAGCATACATTACTAATAATCAGTGTTGGTCAAGTTACTTGAAAAAAGTAATCAGTAACGAATTACTGATTACTTTACTGGTTGGTTACTGGTGGTGGTCAGAGGGCCCGGTGGCGCCAGTGTTCGGCAGCCTCGCCTCTGTCAGTGTGCCCCAGGGTGGCTGTGGCTACAATGTAGCTTGCCATCACCAGTGTGTGAATGTGTGTGTGAATGGGTGAATGACTGAATGTAGTGTAAAGCGCTTTGGGGTCCTTAGGGACTAAGTAAAGCGCTATACAAATGCAGGCCATTTACCATTTACTTCCCCAAAAAAGTAATCCTGTTACTTTACTGATTACTTATTTTCAAAAGTAATTAATTACTTAGTTACTTTTTAAAAACACGATTTACAACCTGAATAGGTGATAAAGTGATAGATCTTTCAGCCCAATCCTACTTTTTCTGCATAATCCATCATACAAAATGTAATCAAATGGAAAAGTCTCTTTTTAAAACTTGTTTTATTAGTTTTAATCTTTTAACTTTATGCATCAAGCTAGAGCTGGGCGATATGACCCAAAATTCATATCTCGATATTTTTTAGCTGGATGGCGATATACGATATATATCTCGATATTTATTTTCTTTAAGCCATAAGGTAAGAACAAAAAGAGAGTTTAGTCAAAGCTGTGTCCTAGATGTCACACAGGCACTTTTATTAACATACACCGTAGATGTACATGAAGAATTTACTCTAATAAATTATCAGCGTTTATTAAATAATAATGCTCCATAAATAAAAGAACACAATGTTGTTTTTGTGCATAACAAAAAGCTCACAATTGTGCAGTCAAAATGTAAACTAAAAGATGCTGAGCATAATAACAAAGAGACAGATTTCATAGCTGCTCCCAAGTTCTACTGCATGACTGACAGCCTGCAATTTGAAATCCTCTTAACCGTGTCTCTGCACAGGTGCCATTTATGATCCTTATACACACACAATACGGTAATATTACGTTGAAGCACAGTACGTATCACTCCGCGAGGCTCCACTACGGTAGCCGTAATGCTCCAACAATCTATCAAGCGGTGCAGCTCCGTAGCTCACCAAAGTCGTACTGAAACATTTTTTGACAGATTGCTGTGCGCCGTCTAGCACATGAAAAACTGTTCGCGGTCATCAAGCACAACCAGAATTCATACATAATGCGCGCGGTCAACTTTTGAGAGAATGAAAGGATTTCAGGCTGTGCATGGCGTCAGCGTGGTTAGCTCGTTAGCGCGGTTAGCTCGTTAGCGCGGTTAGCTCTCTAACACATTGACGCCGTCCAGCCCCAAGCATGGGGCAATCCACGGTAACACGGAGATTTGCCGTGTTCATCTTGTGGTTGTCTGCAGGTGAAGCTTTGGGGGAGGAGGGGTTGTTCACTGAAGGAGAGACAAGGCCCAGTAACGCAGCGTAGAGAGACAAAAATGGACGGAAGAGAGGCAAACTTGCGGCTCCACAAGTATAGTTATAACGTAACATAGACTATATCGATATAAACGATATTGTCACATCTTATATCTCGTATGAAAATATATCGATATTTTTAAAAAACTCGATATATCGCCCAGCACTACATCAAGCAAAAACTTAATTATATGCAACATTCTCTGACTGGAAGAAATTTGTTTAACATTTAAACCTATTTTCTGCACATTCCAGCACATAAAATAAAATATTTTTTTGTGTTTACACTCACTCTTTCAAATAGATGCAAGTAAAACACAGCAGAAAATAAATAAAGTCAAAGACTAGCGGTCCTGTTGCTCTATTTTCACCTGTAAAGCAGGACTGGATTAGGCGGAGGTTTACCCTGGTGCAGGTGTGCCGCAGCGGTCAGTTGAAGACTCCGCGAGTTTCTCTGTGAATTTCCCATTACGTGGTAGCACACTCGGTGCTTGCTTGGAAGTTTAGGGGTTTTTTTCGCTGTAAAAATAAGTTTTCTTCCCACGCACAACGGACAGTAATGTTTTTGTCACTTTTTATGGAATCAAACTCAAAATAAGGTCAGTACTTCCACGCTTTAAACGCTGCATGGTCATACTCTCTCCCGCACTCGATATATTATCCATTGTTGATCTGCACACAGCTGTTGTCACGAACGTCGCACTCGCCACGTCACTGTCATGAGACATTCATAAAAAAAATCACGGTTTTAGTAACGCAGTAACGCAGCGTTCCTATGTGAAAGTAAGGGTAATCTAATTACCGTTTTTGCAATAGTAATCCCTTGCTTTACTCGTTACTTGAAAAAAGTAATCGGATTACAGTAACGCGTTACTGCCCATCTCTGCTAATAATACAAGCACATCGTCCAGCTAATAGACAGTATAATAAGGTCAGCAGTTTCTTCCCAACATTACTAAAATCTTAAAGACAGTGGTAATACTCTGAAGAAATTACTGTTGCTCTAATATCATATAATTGTGTTTCTTTTTTAATAATTTCTGCTGTGCTGCACTACACAGCAACCTTTAGATCAGCAAAGTATTACATATCAGTCAAAAAACTGTAGCAAAAGTGATCCAAAAATTTGCACCGTTTACTTGCACTCTTGTAACTGGAGCCTCGTCGTCTCGTCTCTTGATATACTGGACTGTATGTAGCGGAGATGACAATAAAGTTTACTTTGACTTCAGCATCAAGCAGGCGCACCGAGGTCTCTTGCGCTAACTTTTCGCATACAGAATTTTGAAAAAACATCGGTGCAAATTATAAGTCTGTATCATAATGTCTGGTGTTTTCGTGTTTGCTAGTTTGTTTTTATTTCCTTTTATTTTTTTGAGTTGGTTATTAGATGCTGCTCCAGCCAGTCAGAGAATCCCCCGCCGGCCCGCCCTCTCCTCCCTTTTTTTGCTAATGGATAGATGTTGCAATATGTCGCCAACTTGCTCATTCCATGCCTAGAAGACTTGTTGCTGTCCTTGAAATTCACAGTGGTCATACAAAATACTAGATGTAGTTTTTGTTGTGGGGTTTATTCATTTTTGCTTCAACAAATTTGAGCAAAACTGAAGATTTTGAAGTTATATTATTAACCTTAATTTCATGTTATGGAGTTAAACGAGTGTTCAATAAATGTGAGCATGGTGAAAATTTTGGAAATTGTTCTTTTGTTCATTGAGCTGCTGATTAAATTTGTACTTTTTGAATGGGGTGTACTCATTTATGCTGAGCAATATATATTGTGAGCAAAGACATCTGAGATAAAAAACTATGGTATGTGTTACGAAAAGCAGTTTCACCCCGGTTCGTATATTCGTCAGGCCTCCAGAAAGAACACCGGGACTCAGTAGTCAATTAACAATACCTTTATTAATACACAATTATTGATTATACCTTCTAGAAGGGAGATGTACAGAACCCCAGACTTTCTCTGCAGATCTCAACCCCTTTGTCTGTTACATGCAGTTTTGTATAAGTGACCCCCCTTCTAATCCCTCTACGAGGTGCCATAAAACTAAGTGCTATGTTTACCTACTTTTACTTGTGTGTGTGCGAGCACGTGAATGTCTACATGTGCGCGTTCCCGCGTGTCTATGTGAGTGCTCGTGAGTAGTGATGGTAAATTTGATTCTTTTTACTGAATCGAGTTTTAATGAGTCACTCACCAAAGTGAATCGGGTTTTTTGAGTCATTTGAGTCACTGAGTCAGTCGACCAGAGAGTGCAAAAAATGTACATTTTCACTCAAACTTAATTTGTTTCTCTTTTAATGTAAACCCTACTGCTAAGATGAGTGATTCTTAAAGAAAACAACTATTTTATATAGCAAAAAAGAGCAAAAGAATTTCTAAAGGGAACATTTCTTTTGTTTATTTTTATTTTATTAGTATTTTCCTTACATGTGTCAAATATATATTTTCTCATCTAAATGTCCACTGAGCTGTGAGCCAGGGGGCGGTAGTACGCCTTAACATTGGTTGCCAACCAAGAAGAAGAAGTAGCTGCGAGCCAGGAAGGAGGGGGTGAGTGAGTGAGTGATTCGTTCGCTCTATGATTCAGCACAGGAGGGAGGGGGTTAGTGAGTCATGAGTGATTCGCTCACTCTGTGATTCAGCACAGGAGGGAGGGGGTGAGCGAGTCATGAGTGATTCGCTCGCTCTGTGATTCAGCACAGGAGGGAGGGGGTGAGCGAGTCATGAGTGATTCGCTCGCTCTACGATTCAGCACAGGAGGGAGGGGTTAGTGAGTCCTGAGTGATTTGCTTACGCCACGATTCAGCACAGGAGGAGGGGTTAGTGAGTCATCAGTGATTTGCTTCCCCTACGATTCAGCGCAGGAAGGGAGGGGGTGAGTAGCTCAAATGTGCTGTTAGCATGTTAGCAGAGCGATGCTACAGTGAACTCAGGAGCTATTGTCTTGGTGTGAGCTTCTACTCAGGGTTTTTTCTTCCCGTTCAGAGCAGAAATGTTTTTGTTAAGATACTGGATGTTGTGTTTTTCTTCACAATTTGAATTATAAGCTAGATATATTTCTACTAATGGAATTAGTTTGCTAACAGCAACAGGGATGAGTCAGTGAGTCAGTTGCGCTTGTGAATCATGATTCACGAGTCAGTAAAGTGATTCTCGAGTATTGAACGATTCGTTCATGATTCGCGCATCACGAGTCGTGAGTGACTGTGTGTGCATACCTGATATATGTGTGCACGTGAGTGAGTGCGCATATAGGTGTGGGAGTATATCAGTTAAAACACTGTGGGTATGTGTCTCTTCCTAGGGGCCATAAATACCATCTCCCCTCCAGACCACAGTTATCAAGTTAAATGTTGAGACCCCCACACAGGTATCCTCTGGGGAATTTCCACTCAGCATTAACTCCTCTTTGTCTTACTTTCACAGTTCAACTGGGGAGGGTCTCCTAAGATCTACTCCTAAGTTCATGACACAGTCAGGCCTTTATTTATATCCAGGACAGTGTCAGTGTCTCTACCATAATTCTACATTCTATCTTAACACATTTCTAAACTCTAAAGCAAACTAAACATTCCTACATGTCTGAACTCTAAAATAAGCTAAACATTTCTACATATGCTATGTCAATTCACTTGCGGTAGCAACTATATTCATTCAGTACAGGATAGAAAAACAAGTTGAACAACTGCACTAACAACGCTGTAGTTGTTGGCTCAGTGTTTTTAATAAAACAATATCACCATCTTTACCATAAACAGATATTCTGTTGATTGCTGACATTACATTAACATAACATTTGTCACACTGTCTCGCCACAGAAGCCACAGTGAGCATGTTTAAAAACTGCAACAGTGTACTCATGTCTACAATTAGGCAGAGCAAATAGACCTGGGCTTCACTATTCATATTTATTAACACATTGCTACCTTTTAAAATAGACATGATGATATGAGGTGGCTGATGTTTTTGCTCTCAGAATAAGAATTGATATACTTTTTTAAAAAAAAACATGCAGGTTGAGATATTTGCAATTTGATATAAACAGTCATCTTTTCACCAATTAGAGATGAACCCATTCACTGTTTATACAGAAGGAAGTAGACTGCAAGACATGTGGTAATAACCACAAAATGTTTCATTGTATTGTATATAAATGACACTTTTTCTAAATGTCATGATGCACATGACACTAAAAAGAAAAGAAAATACACACTGAAGACTAGCATTTCCTTTATTTTTTCCTTCTGTATTGCGCAGTAAAAGTTATTCAGATCCATGCCAGTCAGTTGGGGGCTGGTACCTCTTTCCCACCACCTACTGCCATCTCTGGACACAAAATACATTTCAAAACAGTTATTAGTTTATTTTTAAATAAGAACTGAACTATCAAACATTTTGAAAATTATATTTGAACCAGTTAATAATTTTGAAATTTTTGCCTTTGTACACTGTTATGTATATTGGTGCCTCAATAACATTACTGTCAGATTATATATATATGCATCCTGTCCAAGCTGTACTTGGCCTGGCCTCGTGCTCAAAGATAACTGGCAGAGGCTCCAGTCCTTCAACCCTGAATTGGTTGGCTGCATGCACTGGATGGAATTCTTGGAAATCAGAGGACAAGACCCCCCCAAAAGCCTCAAAATTGAAACATATTTATTTATCTTTTTATTGTTCCCAAAACATGGGGTTAGCATTAAAGATGTTAAATAGTCTATTTTTCAGTGTCAATTACCTTTCACATCGCTGGGTTTTCTGGCCATAGCATTAGTCTCCTGGACTGATTCAAGTGCACGGTCCTCTGCAGGCATATAACAACAAAACATCATAAGCGTGATTTTTATCTTCATTACATTTAAAATCTAAATTGTTCTCACTTATTTCTGGCTGGGACACATAAGATCTTCTGAGTGATGAGACTTTTTAGACAGTAACATGTTTTTCTTCCTGTCACGATCTGTGCTGGCAGACTGTATCGAGGGGACAGTAATGCAGACAAAGGAAGGCAAAAAAGGATTCTTAACAAAGAGTGAGCCATTTATTATGACTGGTGGCAAAACAATGGGGAAAGGCAAACCAAGGTGACGCTAAATAATAACCTAAAGTGGGAAAATTAAAAACATGAAACGGCGTGGATACCTGGATACCTGGAAACATGGCATGAACTCGACAGACAACCTGACCAAGAATGAATGACAACAGACCACATAAATACACACAATGGTGATAAAGGAAGAGGAATAGCATAGGGAGCATATGGGGCAAACTGACATAATGACAAGACAGGAGGAAGTAAATTGGACATACTGAGCATGGGGCGCGAGACTGGTTGCTGGTTGAGTATTGTAGGATGGCGCCGAGTGTCATGGCACGCCGTCTCCCGGTCCCGATATGTTTCTTATTTATGCTCTTAGTGGTGTCCCTGCTAGTTTTAAAAACCCACTCTTTGTTGGTTTATGAGCGACAGATGCTGCTTAACATCCGTGACTCACTACCGAAGTTTCCCAGCATTAACGAGCAATGTGAAGGACTCCTGCCGCCGCTGGTGTCGATACCGGAGGAACTGCACCGCTGCGATCCCCTTGACTCCTTCGCTTAAAGCGCTGGATAAATGGACATAGGCGTGGAACGCGCTCTGGGAACCGTGTTCGGGTTAGAGCTCGCATGCAGTGGGCTTTCACCATCGGCGACCCTGGCTGTTTAGGACCTTACTCTGGCCTCAAACAGCGTTGCCTTCTTCCTGTTTACCCGACGTCATCGGAGCATGCTCACCAGACGCTGCTTTATTGGCCGCTACGCCGACGGGACGCAAGGGAAGGTGGAGGGAATATAAATAATCTACAACTGCTGCCTGCCACCACTGATGGACAGAGAATTAATTTAGCTCTCTTAAACACAAGATCGGTATCAAATAAAACTCATGTTCTTCGAGACTTTTTCGATACGTATAAATTGGATATCATGCTCCTAACTGAGATATGGCTGCGCGTTGGGGAAGTGGCACCCTTGTTGGATCTGTGCCCCACTGATGCCAGCTTTTTCAGCTCCCCCAGGCTGTCTGGGAGGGGAGGCGGGGTAGCCTCTATCATCAAAAGCTGTTTTAAATGCAAACAGATACAAAGTCCTGGTGTTTTTACCTCATTTGAGTCCCAACTCCTGATCTTAAACTGCCCTGTGGTTCTAATTATAGTCATCTATCGTCCACCTAAATATAATGATTTGTTTATCTCGGAATTCTCAGACTTCTTGACATGTTTTATTGTTCACTATGAAAGGATTCTTATAGTGGGGACTTTAATATCCATTTGTGCTGTGAGGATAAACCCTGGTCAAAGATTTCTTAAATATAATTGACTCCTTGAATTTTACACAACTGATGTCTGGGCCAACACGTATGGGCCACACCCTAGATCTTGTCTTAGGTTATGGACTGAATATATCGATGACTGAAAACTGTCTTCTACCTATTTTAGACCACTCAGCAATTTTATTTGATATTCTAATCCCTAAATCTCCAGCATTTGAGAGGGGAAAACTGCCCCTCAGATCATCTCGTTTTATTAGCCCTGAGGCATTGCTTGGAGTTAAACTACATCTACCTGAGGTGTTGGACCCCATTTTTACCCAGGGGTTATGTGTGGACTCTTCGACTGTGAACTTAAATAACACACTTCTTGAGCTACTGGATTCTGTTGCTCCCGTGAAGAAGCAAAAATGTCAAAAAAAGAACCCTATGCCTTGGGTAAACGAGGAGCTCTTGAATCTAAGGAGAAATTGTAGAAAGGCAGAGCGTCACTGGAGATCTTCTAGATTAGAAGTATTTCTTCGGGCTTGGAAGGACTCCCTGACTTCTTTCCAATCAGCGATGTCGACAGCGAAAGCAAATTACTTCTCAAATCTTATCATGAGTCATAAACATAATTCAAAACTATTATTTAACACAGTATCACAACTTACAGAGAGCAAGTCAACTCTCTGCTGTTCTAACTGATGGCTCATGATTTTCTTGTGTTTTTTTCAGTGATAGGGCGGACACACTTAGGAATCAGATTATTCCTTCCTCAGGTAGTTTATCAGACTACTCAGATGTCTTGCCTGTTGCTGCTGATAAACTGTTCTCTGATTTTAAGGTCATTTCTCTGTCTGAATTAACCAAGGTTGTAAAAGCAGCTCGTAGTACAACCTGTTCATTGGATCCTTTACCAGCCTGGGCTATAAAAGAACTGTGGTCAGCATTAGGACCCTACATTCTGTTTCTTCTAAATATTTCATTGATGACTGGAGTCTTCTCTGAATGTTATAAATCAGCTGTGGTAGTACCAATCTTGAAAAAGCCTGGACTAGATGTTGACATGGTTGCAAACTATAGACCCATCTCACATCTGTCTTTCTTGTCTAAAGTCTTTGAAAAAGTGGTTTTTAAGCAGCTCACTGAGCATTTGTCAACAAATAATTTGTTTGAACCATTTCAATCTGCTTTTAGACCAAATCACTCCACAGAGACAGCTTTACTAAAAGTGGTGAATGACCTGCTGGTACATGCAGACAATGATCGCACTTCAGTTTTATTACTACTGGACCTAAGTGCTGCATTTGACACTGTTGATCACGGCATTTTATTGGATAGGCTTGAACATTTTATTGGAATTACAGGGAATGTTTTATCATGGCTGAGATCTTACCTGTCAGGAGGTCTCAGACTGTTAATTTTAATAATGTTCTTTCTGAGACCTGTGTGGTGAGGCATGGGGTCCCTCAGGGCTCTGTGCTTGGACCACTGCTGTTCTCTATGTATCTGTCGCCTCTTGGTGCTCTTTTACGTTCTTTTAAAGTAACCTTTCATTGTTATGCTGACGACCTGCAGCTCTATGTTCCTCTAATAATTGGAAACTGCACTGAAATCTCTAATTTGGAATCTTGTCTATCAGCAATTAAGGGCTGGTTATCGGATAATTTCCTGTGCTTAAATACTGATAAAACAGAGTTGATGGTCATTGGACCGCCTAAATTTCAGCACTCGTCCCAAAATTTTACCCTGAGAATTGATGATAGGGTCATAACTTGTAGAGACAAAGTAAAAAATTTGGGCGTGTGGGTTGCACCCCGGTTTGACACGGTGCTCTCCTTTGAGTCCCATATAAAAGAAATAACAAAAACCGCCTTTTATCACTTGAGGAACATAGCTAGAATTAGACAAGTTTTGTCAAACGATACTGCAGAGATTCTTGTTCATGCATTTGTGTCCTCACGCATTGATTACTGTAATGCTCTTTTCTCAGGGCTACCAAAGAAAAGTTTTAAAGGCCTACAGATGGTGCAAAACGCAGCTGCTCGTATTTTAACAAGAACTGGAAAATTCGAACATATCAGCCCTGTTTTATACTCTCTTCATTGGCTACCTTGTCCGGTTCGAGCTGATTTTAAAGTCCTGTTGCTCACTTACAAGGCTTTAAATGGATTAGCACCTTCGTATCTCTCTGACCTTTTACACCGGTATATTCCATCCCGTGCTCTCCGATCTCAGGACTCTGGTCTTTTAAAAGTTCCTAAAGCCAGGAAAAAGAAAATTGGAGAGCGTGCTTTTTCTTTTCGTGCCCCGGTTTTATGGAATAACCTCCCTCAAGATATTAGGCAGGCATGCTCTGTCGAGGTTTTTAAAGCTAAGCTGAAGACACACTTGTTTACCCTATCCTACATGTCTTAACTCTATGGCTTTTAGGTTTTAAATGTTTTCTTCTTTTTATTTTGTTCTTGATTTCTTTTTTTTTTTCTGTTCTTAATTTGTACTGTGTCTCCTATTTGTAGTGCTATGTATTACTTTTAAACCCTTTTAATTTCAAACAGTTGTACAGCACTTTGCTTGAAGGTGCTTTATAAATAAAGTTATTATTATTATTATTATTATTAAAACAGGAAGCATGCAGACTAAGATGTATGGAACAGAGAAATGAGAGATGAGACACTGACTTAACTACAGAACAGATGCAGAGGGGATGACGGGCTGGGAGGAACACATGACAGATAGGGGAGACATAAACAAGAAGAAGAGACGAGACACAGACGGAGAGAGAAAGGGACACAAAGGGAGACAAAGACATCACTGAGTTACACGGGGCAAGGGAGACTTAGACACAGGGTACACGACAGACTCACACACTGACAACACAACAACATAAACAACATAGCGGGAAGACACAGACATGGGAGAAACCTAAACATACAAGAACTAAACAGGGAAACAGAACTCAAAACATGGAGCCAAATAAAGCCTGGACTAAATAACCATACAAACTAGAACATAATAACACAAATGTCGCCAAACTCTGGATGCTGGATCAAAAACTCCTAAACCATGACTATATTTCCTCTAGATGTTTAAGCTATCAAGCATATTATAACTTCAATGTTTTCCAGTTTAGGCAAATTACCTTTTGACATTGTTGTTTTTGTGATGAGGGAATATGTCTCGTGGTTTTCTTCAGCTATGCTTACCACTACAGGCACTGAAATATAGAGACAAGTTAAGACTTTAAACAAGTACGATATGGGCAGACACTCTTTAGTTGAAATAAAAAAAAACAAACAAACTAAAAAAAACCCCAAATAACTCATTCTATACACTCTTTCTATTTGTTAACAATGTCAAAGTACAGATAGTAAAATGAAAGAGAAATAACAAAACCAGAGTAATGGCTAAAATTTTTTGCTGATGTTCTTTGGTCAATAAACAAACTTAACACGTCTTACTTGCATCTTAGAACCGTTAAGATTCTTATCTACAGTTTCGACCAAAAGTTTAAGACCACTTCACAAAGGGCAAGAAATAATATTTTGTGTGGTTGGATCTTGACAAGTGAGAAAAAATTTTTTTTTGAGTGTGCAATTTATTGAAAACAACAAACGTTTAGGACCACATTTGTGCAAAAATGTGGATCCATTGTCATTTTCTGTCAGGTAGTGTTAAGGTTCATTTTAATGAACAAGGAGAGATGGAGGAGATCGGAATAACACACTGACCCTGCCAGGTGGAGTCAAACGATGATTTTAATGAACACACGCGTGGGAGATGCACCCTGCAGAACATCAGAGGTGGATCTCTCAAACAATGAACAAAACAAAGGTTTTATAGGGTCGGGGTAATACAACGCCCCTTTCATGCATTAAGCAGATATAATACTTGCATACGTCAAATCAAAACCACAATGACTTTTAACACAGTTTGAAAAGATCATCCTCTCGTCTCTATCCCAGGTGTCTTCCTGTTGTCACCGGATGCTCGCTTATCTGTCTGGAACATCAAGCTCAGTTCTGCAACAAACTATCACGTATGCAGGCACAATTTTGCAGTTGCAAGCAAAACATGATTAAACTTTCACCTATAAATAAGTCTATCTAAGATGTGTGTGTGTGTGTGTCAGCCTCTGCTTGCACTTTGTTTCACCTCTCACCTCACCAGCTAGACCTTATAACCTTTCCACTCAACAGAAGGCCAGCACGTACACAACTGAAACTATATGTGTAATATATCGAATACATGTTTTAATCAAGAACCTCTACTAAAGCTTAATCAAAGATATAAATGAATAAAAGCTAATAAAGAATAAACTGGTGAGAGTCTCCTGAGACTCTGCTTTCGGTTTCATTTCCTGCAAAAGGCATGCCCTGCAAACCTGCAGTTTCCTGTCAAGACTTTTAGGCCCAGATTATATTCAGAAGTGAGCCTTTATGTTTAAACATCTGAATGCAATATCAACATTAATTATTAGTGCAATGGTAATGATGATTATAAAAATAGCAGCAAATAATAGCAGCAAAATATCTTCCTACTCCTGACAGTAGTCACACTTTCATGATGTTCTGATGACAAAGACAAAAAAACTAATTTCCCTTTTTGAACGTGATTGGGTTGTTGAACTGCATAAGCAGGGTCTCTCACAGTGCGCCATCACTGCTGAGGTGGATGCCGTAAGACAGGATCATCTAAGAAATTCCAAATGACTGAGGGTTATTGAACAAAAAAGTCAAGTGGAAGACCCAAAAAAATTTCACCACCTCTGAACCGGAGGATCCAATTGGCTGTCCATCAAGACACTGGATGATCCTCAACCCAAATTAAGGCCGTTACTGGTGCCGGCTGCAGCAACATAACCATCAGACGGGATATGAGACTGAAGGGCTTCAAAAACAAAAAACGTCTTCAAAGGCCTCGTCTCCTTGAACACCACATAACTGACCATTTGGCCTTTGCAAGAGAGCACCAAACATGGGACATTGAAAGGTGGAAGAAAATGTTATTGTCTGATGAGAAAAGTTTTAACTTTGATGTTCCTGATGGTTTCCAACATTACTGGCATGACAAGCAGATCCCACTTAAGATGGAATGGAGGGGGTGCCATAATGGTCTGGGGTGCATTTTCCTTCAGCTTCAGGAGGTGCAGTGGCGTCAAACGGCCGCTGGCTATGTCCAGATTTTGCAGCGAGGATCCCTCATAACTGAGGGCCCTCGTCTGTGTGGCAATAACTGTGTTTTTCAAAATGACAACGCTACAGTACACAATGCCCACAGGACAAAAGACTTCTTCGAGAAGAATAACATCACTCTATTAGACCATCCTGTGTGTTCCCCTGATCTAAATCCAACTGAGAACCTTTGGGGATGGATGGCAAGGGAAGTTTACAAAAATGGAAAACAGTTCCAGAAAGTAGATGTCCTTCGTGCAGCAATCTTCACCATTTGGAGAAATGTTTCCACTCACCTCAGGGAAACGATTGTATCAAGCATGCCACAACAAATTTTTGACGTGATCAACAATAACGGTGGAGCTATTCATTACTGAGTTGATGTTTGGAACTTTGATTTCTGTTTTGGGTGGGTTTACAGGTTTTTTCCAGGTGTGGTCTTAAACTTTAGATCAGCTGTAAAACAGACTGTTTTAGTTTAAGCATTGTTTTCAATAAATTGCATGCTCACAAAATGTTTTGTCTCACTCCCATTTTTCTAGTTGCATATTGAATCTTTACTTGGAAGCTTCCTAAGATCCAACCATGCAAACTATGATTTTTTTCAAGTGGTCTTTTGATCGGGACTATGTATCAGTTATTACCATGTCATCATGTTGCCTAGCAACCACCTACCAGTGGGCTAAAGTGACCCTTTTTACCATTTATGCTTCCAAAAAACCAAATGAAAGCACAACATAATTTGTTTCACAACAGTAACATACATGCAATTTATATTCAAAAAATGTTATTACGCATGATATATTTTGACATCATCATATTCCCTAGTAAAAGCTGGTGTTAATTTAATTAACCAATTTTGTTAAGTAAGGCTACACTATAAAACGATACAGCTTTTTTTTGGGGGGGGGGGGTTCCAGGGGCCGGAGGGAGCTCTCATGCTCCCTGTTTCTCATGAAAATGTGACAAAATTTCAAGAGTAGTCATACAGACACATTTCACATTTTATGTAAAGGAAAATAAGAAGCTTCATGAATTGCCAATTGTACATTTTTAGTCTCCTAAAGTCATATGACGTTTAGTTGACTTAAACTAAATTGACCTAAATTGTGACTAAAACAAAACGAAGTTTTATTCAACAATTTTAATCAAAAGTCTGTTATAATCCTTTCATATTAAGTCAACTGAGACAAGATTAAAATTCAAAGAATTTAGATGCCTAAATTATGACAAAAAACTAAACATACATACATTTTATCCACAACACAAAATACATTACTAAAACTAAATTAAAAACTAAATGAACAATTTCCTGTCAAAATTAACACTGACAACAACCTACTGAGGGACTAAAATCACAGACCAAACAATACTGTAGCAGGAGCATGTACTAGGGTATACGATTTGCTAAAGGATTTACTAAAGGGCTGTGTTTCTACTTTCCCTGATCCTGTAGATTTGAAGTTCATGTTGTTTTTCTTAAAGAGATGGTGGCCTTCCTGACCTGTATGTGCAGAAGGAGACTTGAAGGAGGCAGTAGAATTTTCAACACCTGTTTTAAAAAAGACAAAATAAACAAGAAAAAAAGTTCATTAGTGACGGCCACCAGGAATCACCAAGCATGCTTATCGTTATCAAACAAAAAGTTCATCTTTTGATGAGCCAACTGTCAGCATACCTGGTCTCAAAGAAGTTTCTTCTGTGTGACTTCTGATGGTTTGTTGATGTTTATGACGTTGAAACACTCCTAACAGTATTACCACCACCAATAAAACACTGAAACCTGTGCAGAGCCCCAGGTAGAGCTTGAAGTAAGGTATTGGAGAATGACCTGCCAGAAAGATAATTCCATTGTGCATTAGAAATGATTAAAATGATGTTGCAATACTCTGAATATTTTTATATTTATTTTGTGTAAAGACTAAAATAAATACTATTCAATATAACTATGTAACCCAATATGATTTAGCCCTATTTCAGAAGGTGGCATACTATTCCAGACCATTTTACACTGACTTCATTTAATTGTCTTAGCCGCATGATAAATAGAAATGTGTACAAAGGTGTAAACAAAGCTCCATAAAAATTAACTAGTAGCCTAAAGTAGCCTCCTTCATCCCCTGGAAACATGGGACAACAGAAGCAGTATTGAAAACAACATTAAACACAAGTCTAAGTTTGTGCATAGGCTATGTTTAGTCTAAATGTGGACGTTGTGGATGTCTTTTCAGCAACAGAGGTCCGATGGATGTCAACACCAGACATTCAGTAGACAAAAAAAAAATTAAAAAAAAGACTGTCTGGTGTTACAAAAAAACCCCTTCAAAAAAAACAAAATACGATGTCCACAAATGACATATAAAAGCATCACTCTTATGTCACTTTGGTGTAGGTATGTTCATTATAGACCACATATTGTTTTTTTCATTTACACAATTTGTCATGAAGCTTTATACCCAAACTGTATTTTAAAGTTTGTCTCTAATTTATTCAAAGAATATTGATGGATCTTACTTCCAACAGTTAGCCAGCTCTCTGGTGATTCTCCAACATCAGCAATACTACATTTGTAGAGTCCTTCATCAGATTTGGATACAGTTGGAATCATTATGTTTCCTGATGAGCTGCTCCCAATGGAGATGCCATTTTTATAGAATTTTGCAGTGTAGTTGGAGTTTGCATCCTTTTTTCTACAATGCAAGGTTACGTTTTCTCCCTGCATCACAGGTTGGGCAGGAATCCCCAGGATCACATGACTCTCTAAATCTAAATGGCAGAAGGTATGATAACAATTTTGTGTCAAAAAACGATTTCTGTTAAATTTTGTTAAAATTATACATACATAGATGCATTTAAAAAAAAAAAAATGTGATATATATATATATATATATATATATATATATATATATATATATATAAAACAAAGAAAAAGAACAGCTCGTCCCTGCGGGCGGTTTATCCTTCAAGCTCGGGTCCTCTACCAGAGGCCTGGGAGCTTGAGGGTCCTCATGCAGTATCTTAGCTGTTCCCAGGACTGCGCTCTTCTGGACAGAGATCTCCAATGTTGTTCCTGGGATCTGCTGGAGCCACTCGCCTAGCTTGGGAGTCACTGCACCTAGTGCTCCGATTACCACTGGGACCACCGTTACCTTCACCCTCCACATCCTCTCGAGCTCTTCTCTGAGCCCTTGGTATTTGTCATTCGGAACCGCCACGTCTATCACTACGGCCATCTTCTTCTGTTTGTCTACCACCCTTATATATATATATATATATATATATATATATATATATATATATATATATATATATATATATATATATATATATATATATATATATATATATATATATATGTGTGTGTGTGTGTGTGTGTGTGTGTGTGTGTGTGTGTTATTTTAATATGATCATGATGCATTTTATCAAGACAAATTACGCCTTACTGGTAAGAAAAACTACAACTACTACAGTACCAAATATGACACTGTGCATTACTGTAAGTGATGTACTGAACAGAAAAAAACTGTAGATGGACTTAATATGTCAATGCATAATTAATGTTCTTTTTACTATGTACATACCAGTTACAGTGATGTTGACCGTGTTGCTTTTTTGTATTCCTCCCATTTCACACCAGTATTCTCCACTGTCAGTTGATGGATATGCATTAATAATATTGCAAGGTCCAATCGATGTTTCCCAGGTTGAAGCACATGTTCTAACATCTCCATTTATCTTTTTCATCACTCTCCATCCAGTCAGTTCATTTAGCCCTTCACAGCTGATAGTGATAGGCTCTGATTGAAAGAACTGCTGTCTGTTTGGAACAACTTGAGGAAAACCTGAATCTGAAACATAAAATCAAATAAAGACTCAGAAAAATACAGAACAAAACAGTTTCAAACTTAAGGTTATTTCATATGTGCTACTTTATGTGTATTGTTGTGTTTATTTTTTCAGACAAACACAAATGTACTCACATCAAGCACTGATATAATGCTGGACGGCTTTCAAATAATAAAGATTTATACATATATATTTACTATAAAGGTTTATTGTAAAGGTCTATTTTTAGCTAAAAAATAACAACTGCAATAGTTTCAGAAACTTCATATTGTTACGAGATATAATAAATCTATAACATACACACACCTATAAATACAACAACATGAATATTTAAAAACTTACTATGTGTTTGACAATCGCTGAATTCGACTACTATAACCAACAGCAACAGAACATTCATCACTGAAAAGATTGAGAATGACAGTTTTAATATTTAACATGTTTTTAATGGTTTTTTCCCCATCATAAGTAATAGGTCCTATGCATTTATTAGTGAGCAGTTACAAATTTCCATAATGAATAGATGCAAATACATGGGTGCATTTTGGATATATTAATTTGCCCTTCAGTTCATCCATGTATTTTTTTTTTATTTTTACAAAAGGCAATGTCAGTACTCACAGAGTCTGATGGAAGATCTGACCTCCATGTTGTCTTGCTGCTGACTGTATGTGTGTCAGACTGAAATGAGGATATATTCTTTTGTAAGAACTTCCTCTTCCTGTGGTTCTTTGTAGCGACTGGGGCCCGACAGGGTTTCATTTCAATCACATGTGATTGCATAAAAATGTCCCTGCAACCTACTTATATCTTCAATTTCTTGAATTATATGTATCTAGATTTTGATAATTCAGCCTACTCTTTTTATTAAGTTCTCAGTAAAAGTAATGTAGATAGATAGATAGATAGATAGATAGATAGATTTAAAATGAGGAAAAAAATGTTGTTTTAATATAAGTGTTGTATTTTGATATTGCAGAAGAAAATTAACGCAGCTTTTCCACTACAGTGTGGAACTTTGATGTGTTTAATTTACACTTTGCAGTTGAAAGATACTTCAGATCATACAAATTCTGTAGTTTTTTTTTATGAGTGGGACAATATGACTATAATCTTACTGGTACATGACAGTAAGAGTTCATGATGTACAACATTAATATAACCCAATGTTCATGACACTATCATTTGTCACGTACAGTCGTGGCCAAAAGTTTTGAGAATGACACAAATATTAGTTTTCACAAAGTTTGCTGCTAAGCTGCTTTTAGATCTTTGTTTCAGTTGTTTCTGTTATGTACTGAAATATAATTACAAGCACTTCATACGCTTCAAAGGTTTTTATCGACAATTACATGACATTTATGCAAAGAGTCAGTATTTGCAGTGTTGGCCCTTCTTTTTCAGGACCTCTGCAATTCGACTGGACATGCTCTCAATCAACTTCTAGGCCAAATCCTGACTGATAGTAACCCATTCTGTCATAATCACTTCTTGGAGTTTGTCAGAATTAGTGGGTTTTTGTTTGTCCACCCGCCTCTTGAGGATTGACCACAAGTTCTCAATGAGATTAAGATCTGGGGAGTTTCCAGGCCATGGACCCAAAATTTCAGCGTTTTGTTCCCTGAGCCACTTAGTTATCATTTTTGCCTTATGGCACAGTGCTCCATCGTACTGGAAAATGCATTGCTCTTCACCAAACTGTTGTTGGATTGTTGGAACAAGTTGCTGTTGGAGGGTGTTTTGGTACATTCTTTATTCATGGCTGTGTTTTTGGGCAAAATTGTGAGTGAGCCCACTCCCTTGGACGAGAAGCAGCCCCACATATGAATGGTCTCAGGATGCTTTACTGTTTTCATGACACAGGACTGATGGTAGCGCACGCCTTTTCTTCTCCGGACAAGCCTTTTTCCAGATGCCCCAAACAACTTTGGCGAGATCTCGCAAAAGTTTTGTGAGATCTTGCAAATTTCGGTTAAAATAAAACTTAACAAAAGTATCATCTGTGATTAAAAAAACCCAAACAAACAGGTATAGCTCACCTTTGATGATAAGCCAGCTCTCTGGTGATTCTCCAGTATCAGCAATACTACAGGGTGGGCCATTTATATGGATACACCGTAATAAAATGGGATTGGTTGGTGATATTAAAGTCCTGTTTGTGGCACATTAGTATATGTGAGGGGGCAAACTCCTCAAGATGGGTGGTGACCATGGTGGCCATTTAGAAGTCGGCCATCTTGGATACAACTTTTGTTTTTTCAATAGGAAGAGGGCCATGTGACACATCAAACTTATTGGTAATGTCACAAGAAAAACAATGGTGTGCTTGGTTTCAACGTACCTTTATTCTTTCATGAGTTATTTACAAGTTTCTGACCACTTATAAAATGTGTTCAATGTGCTGCCCATTGTGTTGGATTGTCAATGCAACCCTCTTCTCCCACTCTTCACACACTGATAGCAACACCGCAGGAGAAATGCCAGCACAGGCATCCAGTAGCCATAGTTTCAGGTGCTGCACATCTCGTATCTTCACACCATAGACAATTGCCTTCAGATGACCCCAAAGATAAAAATCTAAGGGGGTCAGATCGGGAGACCTTGGGGGCCATTCAACTGGCCCACGACGACCAATCCACTTTCCAGGAAACTGTTCATCTAGGAATGCTCGGACCTGGCACCCATAATGTGGTGGTGCACCATCTTGCTGGAAAAACTCAGGGAACGTGCCAGCTTCAGTGCATAAAGCGGAAACACATCATCATGTAGCAATTTCAAATATCCAGTGGCCTTGAGGTTTCCATTGATGAAGAATGGACCCACTATCGTTGTACCCCATATACCACACCAAACCATCACTTTTGTTGTTCCAACAGTCTTGGAGGGATCCATCCAATGTGGGTTAGTGTCAGACCAATAGCGGTGGTTTTGTTTGTTAACTTCACCATTCACATAAAAGTTTGCCTCATCACTGAACAAAATCTTCTGTGTGAACTGAGGGTCCTGTTCCAATTTTTGTTTTGCCCATTCTGCAAATTCTGTGCGCCGATCTGGGTCATCCTCGTTGAGATGCTGCAGTAGCTGGAGTTTGTAAGGGTGCCATTTGTGAGTAGCTAATATCTGCCGAAGGGATGTTCGACTAATGCTACTCTCCAGTGACATGTGGCGAGTGCTACACTGTGGGCTCTTGCTGAATGAAGCTAGGACAGCCACTTATGTTTCTTCATTAATGACAGTTTTCTTGCGTCCACATTTTGTCAAATCCAACACTGAACCAGTTTCACAAAACTTAGGAAGCAGTTTGCTAACTGTAGCATGGGAGATGGGTGGTCTCGTAGGGTGTCTTGCATTGAAATCTGCTGCAATGACCCGGTTACTGCGTTCACCAGATATCAACACAATTTCGATCCGCTCCTCACGTGTTAACCTCTTCAACATGTCAATGGCTGTGAACAAAGAGAAACTTGTAAATAACTCATGAAAGAATAAAGGTACGTTGAAACCAAGCACACCATTGTTTTTCTTGTGACATTATCAACAAGTTTGATGTGTCACATGGCCCTCTTCCTATTGAAAAAACAAAAGTTGTATCCAAGATGGCCGACTTCTAAATGGCCACCATGGTCACCACCCATCTTGAGGAGTTTTCCCCCTCACATATACTAATGTGCCACAAACAGGACTTTAATATCACCAACCATTCAAATGTTATTACGGTGTATCCATATAAATGGCCCACCCTGTATATTTGTAGGCAGTGTTGCTAACTCCTCAGTAAGGAAAATCGCTATTGGTTGTCCTAAAAGTTGCTAGAAGTCGGTAAATGATGTCATTGCCTAATTTGCATAATTGGTCATGCTTATGTAATTGTAACCTATGGGCGAGGTGCCCACGGCAGCACCCGCTGCTTGTTGAGAGTAAGGGCGATACGTGCTTTCACGTCAAAAAGTGGTCATAAGTCTTCCTTATAACGCCATCAAAAAGTCGCCAGATTTGTCGCTAGTCGCGTTTTAGAAAAAAAAGTCACTAAGGGGATCTGAAAACTCGCTAAGTATAGCGACAAAGTCGCTAAGTTGGCAACACTGTTTGTAGAGTCCTTCATCAGATTTGGATGCAGTAGGAGTTGTAATGTTTCCTGTTGAGCTGCTCCTAATGGAGGCACCATTTTTATAGAATTCACAGTGAAGCTAGAGTTTGCATGCTTTTTTCTACAATGCAAGGCCACATTTTCTCCCTCCATCACAGGATATGCAGGACTCTCCAGAATCACAGGACCATCTAAATGTGAATGACAAATGATCTGAAAACTTCATATAAAAGGATTTAAGTTTATGTGGAATTTATGTTGAAATTATTCATATATACAAATCTTTCTACTACAGACAATAGGTCGTATATAATTTTTAAGACATAAAACATTATGTCACACTTATTGCACTTATTGCAATTATGATGCTTAATATATTGTGGTGTTTATCGCATACATAACCAACTGATCTAAAAAGTAAATTAACTAAATATGTCAATGCATAGATTATATTTCTTTCTATGTGCATACCAGTTACAGTGATGTTGACAGTGTCACTTGTTTTCCTCCATATTCACACCAGTATTCTCCACTGTCAGTTGATGGATATGCATTAATAATATTGCAAGGTCCACCAGATGTTTCCCAGGATGGAGCACATGTTCTAACATCTTCATTTATCTTTTTCATCACTCTCCATCCAGTCAGTCCACTTAGCCCTTCACAGCTGATTGTGATAGATTCTAATTCAAAGAACTGTTGTCTGTTTGGAACAACGTGAGGGAAAAGCTGAATCTGAGACACAAAATCAAAGATTTTTTTTCTCTTAAAGTACTGTATATGTCTTCAATTCAAACAATATAATTTCAAACTCATGATTTTGTTGAAAATCCTGTTGTTTTTCATTTTTTAGAGAAATGCAAACAGAGAAGAAATAAGCACTGATATAATGCTGAAACGTTTTCAGAATTAAAAACAATTACACATATATATCTACTGAATAAGTAAATATGCATTTCCATGTTTTGTTCTTTATGCTTGCTTCTGAAAATTATTTTTTAAGTGTTTTAAAGGTTAATGCAGTACCATTTCTGTAATCTGTCAAATTTTAGACTAAAAAACAGCAACTGCAGCAGTTGCGGAAACGTTCAAGTTGTCATGAGTTATCTATTATTAACTATTATTTTTCTTTTATATTCCAGCATGTGAACTACCTTAACATGAATTTGAACCACTTACTATGTCTTTGAGAAACACTCAATCCAGCTTTTGGAACAGACAAAAACAGCATGTTCACCACTGGAAATATGGAGACGGAGATTATCATTGAGAAGTTGCATAATGAATGCATGAAATGCACGCGTGTGTTTTGGACATAATAATTTCCCCTTTAAGTTCATTCATGCATTTTCTCAACAGCTAACTAGGTATCTTTTTATTGACAGATAATGTCAGTACTCACAGAGTCTGATGCCGGAAACTCTGACCTGCATGTTGGCTTGGTGCTGACTGTATGAGCATCAGAGTGAAATTTGTTACTTTTGAGAACTTCCTCTTCCTGAGTTTTTGACTCACCAGCAGGTATTGGCTTCCTGAGAAAGAGGGCTGCTTTATATTTAAAAGAACATCTATTCCGTAAAAGGATATAACATGGCAAACAAAGAATTATAACAGTTCAGGGAGGATTCAGGTGCCTAGTAAACTAGCAAAGGTTCATAGACTAGTTCCCATTTCATAAATGTGATCACATGAGATCACATCAAAAATATTCCAGCAGCGTTTGTATAAGGAGAGAGGCTCAATAACTTCTTGCAGTGCAGTGTACATTTGTAGGCTGAAACTGTGATGCTGAATCTGAGATGATGATCAACAGAAAATTAATATATATAGCACTCCATTTCAAAGTACCGCTGGTCTGTTATAACTTGAACAGACTTTGTCCTTTAAGAAAAGGCCTTTTATAGTCATGGATCACACACACACACACACACACACAGACACACGTAAAGCACTATCATCATGACAATGCAACTTTGCCAAAACCTTTAAAGTAACTGGTATAAAATGCAAAAATTAAACAACCAACGGTTTAATGATAAAGACTGGGGGATCTGTAGCTTGCATTTTAAATTCCTGAGTGACTCTTTGCACATTCATATAACTCATTTGAATTTAGACTGCACTTTGGATTCAGCCTCCACTGATGATAGTCACAAACAGATTTGAATATACACAGCCATCTTTCATTTTCAAGAATTCTAGTTTGATTTTTGTTTGCGTTCATATTTTCTAACGAAATGTTGAATACAGCTATGATAGACTGGGTCTTACATCACATAAGTATTATTATCAATCCTATTTAGGGCGATCGTCGCTCAAGAGTTGGCAGTTCGCCTTGTGATCAGAAAGTTGCCGGTTTGAGCCCCGGCTCGGACACTCTCGGTCGTTGTGTCCGTGGTCAAGACACTTCACCTACCGCCTACTGGTGATGGCCAGAGGGGCTGATGGTGCGATATGGCAGCCTTGCCTCTGTCAGTCTGTCCCAGGGCATGCAATCCATTATTATTTAAACCATCTGTTAACTGTATATTCCTGTACATTTACCTATTATGATTCATATTGCCACATTCATTGACCTTGTTTATAGGTAATTTCATTGTTTGATCACGTTAAAATGTTCCTAATTTAATGTCTAAAGGCACTTGGAAAAGGCAGAATCCCATGTAAAATTAGGGCAGCAAACTGTATTGTCATTACTGGAAATAACCGTATTTTTATGAGGAAGTTATTTTCTGTTATTTTACGGTAGTATTTTGGCACCCCAGCTGCCGGAATATTACTGTTTTTTCAAGATGTTTTTTTTTAACAGTGTGAATGTCACAACTGGTGCAGGGACTCAAGCGCAGAGCGGGTAGTCAGTTCCAACACAGAGTTTATTTACAACACCAAGTGCAGAATATTTACAGTGGGGGACATCCGGGTAGGAGAAGGGTCCCAGGGAAGATCCAGGGGAAAACACTCGTGCACTCGTCCCCTCCTCTTACTCCAACTCACACACAACCACACAGCGGGGAGGTCACAGGTCCAGGAAGGAAAACTAACACACAGGGAAAAGGCAAGTTACTCCAAGTCACTAATCTCACACAAGCTAACGTCACAAGAGCTGAGAGGGTCACTAACGTGTTAAGCACAATCATCCAGCGATGAGAGGATCTGTGTCCCAGCCTCAAGTAATGCTCCTGGTGATGACTGGTGATTGATGACAGGTGTGTGGGCCAAGGGCGGGAGCCCGCAGTGAGCTCCGCCCAGGCAGAGAGGGAGAGAGAGAGAGAACCAAAACAGAACATGTAGCCTTGTGGGGCCGGCCGGGCAGGCACGGAGACCATGACAGTACCCCCCCCCCTCAACGGGAGCCTCCCGGCGACCCACCAGGCTTACCTGGATGCCTGCGGTGGAACTCCCGGAGCATCCCCTTATCCAGGACAGCAGCTCGAGGCACCCAGGAGCGTTCCTCTATCCCGTAGCCCTCCCAATCAACCAGGTACTGAAAACCCCTACCCCGGCGTCGGGAGTCCATGATGCGGGTGATGTTGTAAACCAGCTGACCATCCACGAGCCGGGGGGGCGGCGGGGGCCTGGAAGGAGGGCACAACGGGCTGGAGAGCACTGGCTTGACCTGAGATACATGAAAGACATTGTGAATGCGCATGTTGCACGGCAGTTTGAGGCGGACGGACACAGGGTTTACAATGGCGTCGATGGAAAAAGGGCCAATAAACTGAGGAGACAGCTTCTTTGACTCAGTCCGTAGCGGCACAAAACGGGTAGACAGCCACACCTGTTGTCCGATGGCGTACTCGGGGGCTGGTGTCCGGCGACGGTCAGCGAGGGCCTTATTCTGCTCCTTAGTACAGAGTAGGGCCGCCCGAGTCGCGCGCCAGGCACGACGGCACCTGCGGAGGTGAGCCTGTACAGAAGGAACGGAGTGCTCACCTTCGATGGCCGGGAATAAAGGCGGTTGATAACCCAGAGACGCTTCGAAAGGAGATTTGCCTGTGGCGGTGGAAGTGTGGCTGTTGTGGGCGTATTCGATCCATGGAAGCTGGTCACTCCAGGTTGATTGGTTGTGCGAAGCGACACAGCGGAGGGCAGCTTCCAGCTCCTGGTTGGCCCGCTCCGATTGTCCGTTACTCTGCGGATGGAAACCGGAAGAGAGACTGACCTTGGCCCCCAGAGCGGAGCAGAACTCCCTCCAAACTCGGGATGTGAACTGCGGCCCTCTATCCGAAACGACGTCCTCGGGGATCCCGTGAAGTCGGAACACATGAGAGGCGAGGAGCCGGGCCATCTCCAAGGCAGAGGGGAGCTTCGGGAGGGCGACGAAGTGTGCAGCTTTGGAGAAACGGTCAACAATGGTAAGTATAGTGGTGTTACCTGCAGAGGGCGGCAGACCTGTGACGAAGTCCAAAGAAACGTGGGACCATGGTCAGCCTGGTGTAGGGAGAGGCTGCAAAAGGCCCGGTGGAGGGCGGTTCGAAAGCTTGTTCTGGGCACAGGTCGAACAGGCTGACACATACTCCTTGGCATCCTTAGCCATAGCGGGCCACCAGAAGTAGCGTTGGAGGAAGGATAAGGTGCGGAGGACCCCAGGATGGCATGAAAAACGGGCGGTGTGAGCCCACTGGAGAACCTGAGAGCGGACGGCTGAAGGAACAAAGAGGTGACTGGGCGGGCCAGTCCCAGGATCCGGTTCGGTCTCCTGCGCCTCCTGGATCAGCCTCTCGATCTCCCAAGAGATGGCTCCAATCACACAGGCGGCCGGGAGGACAGGCTCGGGGTCCGATTCCTCCCCTGTGATGGAAAATTGCCTGGACAGGGCGTCTGGCTTTATGTTCCGTGATCCTGGCCTGTAGGTGATAGTGAAGTCAAAACGAGCAAAAAACAGCGCCCACCTGGCTTGCTGGGAATTGAGACGTCTGGCCGAGCGCAGGTACTCCAGATTCTTGTGATCTGTCCATACGATGAATGGTTGTGCCGCTCCCTCCAACCAATGTCTCCACTCCTCCAGGGCCAGCTTGACGGCCAGGAGCTCCCGGTCCCCGATGTCATAATTGCACTCTGCTGGAGAGAGACGGCGAGAATAAAAAGCACATGGGTGCAGCTTACCGTCCTTCTGTTGAGACAGGACTGCCCCCACCCCGGAGTCCGACGCGTCCACCTCCACAACGAACTGCCGGGTCAGGTCCGGTTGCCGGAGTATCGGTGCAGTGGTGAATTTCTCCTTGAGCAGGGTGAAGGCCCGCTGAGCGGCAGGATCCCACTGGAAAGGAACCTTAGGAGAGGTGAGTTTAGTGAGAGGGAGAGCGATTCTGCTGAAATTGCGAATGAACCGTCTGTAAAAGTTAGCGAATCCCAAAAAACGTTGCAGTTGGCGGCGATCAGGAGGAGTAGGCCATTCCACCACTGCCCGCACCTTCTCCGGATCAGTCCGCAAGTCCCCCTTTTCGATGATGTGGCCCAAGAAACTCACTGAAGACACGTGAAAAGCACACTTCTCCCCTTCACAAAAAGCCGGTTTTCCAAGAGGCGAAGCAGGACCTGCCGCACGTGGACTTGGTGCTCCTCGAGTGTCTTAGAAAAAATCAGGATGTCATCTAAGTACACAAAAACACAGCGGTTAACAAAATCACGAAGCACATCATTCACCATTGCCTGAAACACTGAGGGGGCATTGGTCAGCCCAAAAGGCATCACAAGATACTCAAAGTGGCCCCGATGCGTATTGAACGCACTCTTCCACTCATCCCCCTCTCTGATGCGCACCAGGTGGTAAGCGTTGCGCAGGTCCAGCTTGGTAAAGACGGTCATGCCCTGAAGCAGTTCAAAGGCCGAGGAAAGCAATGGCAAAGGGTACTTGTTCTTAACAGTGATCTGGTTAAGGCCCCGAAAGTCAATACACGGCCACAGCGACCCATCCTTTTTAGCCACAAAAAAAAATCCAGCCGCAACAGGGGAAGAGGAAGGGCGAATCAACCCCGCCGTTAGCGACTCTGAGATGTAACGCTCCATAGCATCCCTCTCGGGCCGGGAGAGGCTGTACAGGCGGCTAGACGGCAGCGGAGCTCCAGGAAGAAGATCGATGGCACAATCGTACGGGCGGTGGGGGGGCAGGGACCGCGCACAATCCTTACAAAAAACATCCCGCAGATCATGATAAGCCCGCGGAACCATTGAGAGGTTCGGGGCGTCCGACGGCGAGGCCGTGGGCAGAAGCGGAACGGGTGAAGCCGCAGCCCGAAGGCAGTTCATGTGGCAGTGCACGCTCCAACCCAGTATGTCACCCTTCTCCCAGTCAATATGTTGATTGTGGAGAACAAGCCAGGGGTGACCCAGCGGAGTGAGAGGAGCTTTAAACGAAAAAAAAACAAATCCTTTCTGTGTGATTGCCTGAGAGGGATAATGAAAGGAATTCAGAGACATGAGTGATGTCGTGCAGGCGCTGACCTGATAGTGCGTGAACGCGGAGAGGGCGTGACAGAGGCTCCAAGGCGATGTTTAGTTTGGCGGCGAGTGAGGTGTCAATAAAGTTCTGCTCAGCCCCAGAGTCAATGAGCACAGAGAGAGAGTGAGAAACAGTCTGAACACATAGTGTAGCCGGCAAGAGAAGTCTGGGAGAAGGACTTTCACTCGACAGATCGCCCACCAGCACCCTCTCGATCACTGGTGAGCGCGCCCTTTTGCCAGTGTCGGGCAGGAAGAGACAGAGTGGCCTTTACGGCTGCAATAAACACACTCACCGGAGGCAAGGCGGCGCTGGCGCTCCGCGGGCGACAGCCGTGAACGCCCAAGCTGCATGGGTTCTTCCTCATCCCTGGTGTCGGCGTCATGCGACCCAAGGGCTGCAGTAGAGGTCCCACAAAAATCCAGCGGAGCCTGCCCCGAACGTGTGCGCGCGCTTCGGTGGGCGCGCACCTGGTCGTCCACCCGAATACACAAAGCCAAAAGCGCCTCTAGGGAGGAAGGTAGTTCACGAAGCATCAGTTCATGTTTTATTTCCTCATTAACATTAGTGAGTAATGCACTCTTAAGGGCTTCTTCCCCCCACTTCGTCTGTTCGGCCAACGTAGAAAAATCAATAGAGAAATCAGCCATGCTTCGTTTACCTTGTTTGAGTGCGAGCAAGCGCTGGCCGGCAGTGGCAGTTGTGGCTTTTCTATCAAACACACCTTTAAACTTAACAAGAAAGTCAGAAAAAGTGATGGTGGGATCTGCTTGAAGCGCAGCTTGTGCCCAGGTCAGAGCACGATCCTGGAGTAACTGGACAATATAAGCAATCTTAGCACCATCAGTAGAAAAGGCTTGCGGTTGTTGGCGAAACTGAAGGGCACATTGCGTAAGAAAACCAGCACATTTATCAATCTCTCCCGAGAAAGCTTTCGGTGTAGGAAGAAATCTGTCATAGTGAACAGGTGAGGGAGCAGGTGGTGTGACACTTACTGCTGGAGCTGGCGCCTCCAGTGGAGGAGCGGCGGCAGGTGGAGCGGTCGGTAGTGGTGTTAACTGGGCCACGGCCTGGGTAAGGTTTGCGAGCTCTGCTCGAAGGTGAACAAACATTTGCTCATGACGCTCCAGCATCGCGGCCAACGTGGCGAGGGTGGGGGTCGAGACTGCCGGATCTGCTGAGTCCATTTCGGTGGCTGGATGATTCTGTCACAACTGGTGCAGGGACTCAAGCGCAGAGCGGGTAGTCAGTTCCAACACAGAGTTTATTTACAACACCAAGTGCAGAATATTTACAGTGGGGGACATCCAGGTAGGAGAAGGGTCCCAGGGAAGATCCAGGGGAAAACACTCGTGCACTCGTCCCCTCCTCTTACTCCAACTCACACACAACCACACAGCGGGGAGGTCACAGGTCCAGGAAGGAAAACTAACACACAGGGAAAAGGCAAGTTACTCCAAGTCACTAATCTCACACAAGCTAATGTCACAAGAGCTGAGAGGGTCACTAACGTGTTAAGCACAATCATCCAGCGATGAGAGGATCTGTGTCCCAGCCTCAAGTAATGCTCCTGGTGATGACTGGTGATTGATGACAGGTGTGTGGGCCAAGGGCGGGAGCCCGCAGTGAGCTCCGCCCAGGCAGAGAGGGAGAGAGAGAGAGAACCAAAACAGAACATGTAGCCTTGTGGGGCCGGCCGGGCAGGCGCGGAGACCATGACAGTGAATATTACATGAAAATGGAATTATAATACAAATTCCTGGGTATTTGTTAGATCCATCAAGAAAAATTTAGATTACATATGTCTGAATTGCTAACACTAGCTCGACAAATAATAATACCCTGGACTGACAATATTACATTCTGTGATGATGAATAGATTTGATCACAGTTTCAATTATAAAAGAAAAGGAAAACATAAACACAGAAAAAAGCAAAATAGAAAAACTTAAAATTGTGTGGTAATTTTTTTCCCAAATCAAAAGAAAATGCATGACACACAGGCATGTGCAGAGGGGTGGGCAGAAGGGGCTTGAGCACCTGCCCATTTTATGATGGATGCCCCAAGTGCCCTTTTCTTGAGGCATTTTTTTAATGTGTGTGTGCATGTGGAGTCCTGCCTGTGCCCCTCAACAATAATATTTAACTATTAGTCAAGTTTTGCTAAATAAAAGGATCTGGCTTGCATCAGTCCAGCCTGTTCTCACTCCCGAGGCGTAAAATAATGACGAGTCAAGTCATTGTCAAGTCCCGCGGGGCTCCTGAGAAACCCGAAAGGTGACCGTCTGTGTTCTTATGCTACGTGCCAGGTTATGGGTGAAAATCAATGTTATATGAGTAATAATTTAAAAAATTTATACACATAAAACAGACACCTGCATGCACGCACATACAGTGACATTTAGAGCTCCTTGAGAATACTGTATATACTATGGCCACAAGTTTCCATCATGGTGCTGATCCAGAATCCTCTTAATATTTATTACTAGAGTTATTATAATAAAGCAAAGTAAAGCAAGTAATAAATATGAAATAATGTATTTATGATTATTCCATTTGTTTCAATATCCACTATGTGCAGGGAGAAAGTTTATTAAATGTTTAAACTGTAGAGATACAATAATTTATCAGCAAATCAGCATTTTGCCATATTTGAAATCTAAATTTAATGTAATCTAATGTTTTTTTTAAATAGTGTTTTTTTATAACATCAAAATTATAATAATGCATAATTATGTGGATATGCATATTAAATAGCTTTGAGTTCCAGAAAAGCAGAAAAAGTCCTTTAACTCACTCTGCCTCTTGTGGAATTAAAAGAAACTGTTTTACTGCTACAATATATATCTCATAGCATTAGCATTGCATTAATAACATCACATATAGCTTTAAGATAGTAGGGAGACATTTAACACACTGACACCATATTAACCTTTATTACAGGTGCAGTTATAACCATTTTTTATGTTGTTATATCCTTATACACAATGCATATTTGTGCTTGTTTCGAGTTGATGTTCCATCCAAAAGGTTTTAAGCTTCACTGGTGAGAGTGTCCAGGTGATACATGTTGGAGGGAGATGAGAACATAGTAGGTTAATTGCATACATGCTTACAACACACATATATATCACATATAACCTAGACACAGATCTGAGTAGAGGCCTGAATGTATTTAGCAAACCTGTAGCACTAGACTCTGCTTAACAACAGGTGACAAGAAGAAGAAGACCAGCCCATGGCGACCCAGAGGCCAAGGACCATCGCCTTATTTGAAAGACGATGCCAGAAAGAGGAACCTCTGTGTTTGCATGTATTTCTTAGAATAGATTATTGTCTGTACAAGTTGCAAATAATGTTCTTAGGAAGCAAATTATGTGCTTGTAAACGCATGAGGGGGCGTCATAATACCCCGACATATAAAAGCAATCTGAAATGTATTTTGGATGAAGATCCTTGCTGATGTGTGCAGTAATCATCTTCCCACGCGTGTGCAAATAAATCATTGTTTTTGACCATCCTTCTGGACTGTCTTGGTTTTGTATTCTTCACTCAATTTTGGACCCGTAACACTCTCTTCCTCCTTCCATCTCCTCATCTGAGTTATCACTCTCCACTTGCTTTCCATCTGAGAACAAGACACAATTTGCTATTGCATTAATCTATTATTTAATTGTCCACACATAAAAACTCTCGCACCTAATCCAAAATAAAGTAATGATAGAAAATGGTATAGAACCATCCTCATGAGGCATGTCTGGACAGTGTCATATCATGAGTAATAATTTTTAAAAATCTATAAACATAAAACAGTTTGCATCGTGGTGCTGATTCAAAATCTTTCCCTTATTATTTATTCCGAGTGCTATAATAATAAAGTAAAAAATAAAAAAATGAAAAAATAATATTTATGTTTGACTATCCACTCTGTACAGGCAGGAAGTTTATTAAATGTATAAACTGTGGAGATACAATAATTTTGCTGCTGTAAAATCAGCATTTTGTCACATTTGAAATATAAATCTAATATAATCTGTTTCTTAATGTATTTCCTTTAAATACAGTGTGTTTTTTAAATATCATACTTATAATAATCTATATTTACTTATATATACATATTAGATTTTTTGTTTTTAGTGAAATATAAGCCCTTCACAAAGGCAGGAAAAGCCCTGTAAGTTACTTTAAAAATAATATGTTCCCTAAAATGGTAGACAGTGTCATGGACACGCTGTGTGGAGGCAGATGAGGACCCAAATGCAAAACTCACAGAGACTGAACTGGAACTCAAAAATGCTGCTTTAATGCAGGACTGACAAAGTAACAAAACTAAACTGGGAGAACTAAGCTGAGGACCGAGGGAACACAGGGAGGCACACAGGTTCGGGAGGAGACATTGAATGAAACACAAGGAGGGGAAACGAGGGCTCACAGATACACAGAGGAGCACACAGGGGGTAACCAAAATAAGGGACATCTTAACAGAACCTAGGAACCACAGCATAATGAAAGAACACAGTACAAAACACATGAAAACTAAGAATACTGGGCCAACGTGGCCCAGGACCATGACATCACCCCCCCCCCTCAAGGGCTGGCTCCCGACAGCCCAAACCCAAGAACCAAAAGACAAGAAAAAACAGAAAACAACCCACCCAGGGTGGGAGGCGGGGGACCAGGACGGAGGGAACGAAACCAAACAAAAGACAAGGAGCACGAGACCAAAACTGAGTCCACAAACACACAAAAACAGTTCAAAACAGGGAAGCGGTGTCCATAGAGAACAGGAGGTTGACCCGGGGGGCGACAGCACAAAAGTTCAGTTCGGCTGTTCCGGGGGCCGGCCACGTGAAAAGTGGCAGTGGCGGCAGCAGAGCGGGTCCGGAGGCCGACCGCGTGGAAGGCGGCGGCGGCAGCAGAGCGGGTCCGGAGGCCGACCGCGTGGAAGGCGGCGGCGACAGCAGAGCGGGTCCGGAGGCCGACCGCGTGGAAGGCGGCGGCGGTTCTCAAGCGTCGGGCGTACTGGTCGAGGCTTGGTGGGCACAGGACCAGAGGAGGTAGGACCGGACGGTGGCGTGGCAGCCACAGGCGACGATGGAGCTGAAGCAGAGGCTGGACCGGACGGTGGCGTGGCAGCCACAGGCGACGATGGAGCCGGACCAGGCGACGGCGTAGGCGGAGCAGATGCAGTCGATGGAGCCGGACCAGGCGATGGCGTAGGCGGAGCAGAAGCAGTCGATGGAGCCGGACCAGGCGACGGCGAAGCTGAAGCAGAGGCTGGACCAGGCGACGGCGAAGCAGATGCAGAGGATGGACCAGGCGACGGTGAATTGGACCCTCCAGCGGAGACGAGGAGCGGCTGGCCGGTGTGGAGAATAGAAATATTTTCCTGCTATTATTTGCTGCTATCTCTATAATCATCATTATCATTTCAGTATTAATAGTGATGTTGGTTTCCCAGATGCATTCAGATGTTCAAATATATTGGTATTATATCAGTCTTTATTACAAGTCCAGCAAGAACTACTTTAAACTGTTGAGTTGAATCTATAATGTAAAGGTTTTTGAATGTTTTATATTCTTATACTGAAGTCTTCAGTGGGTGAGAAGCTGACTGCAGGCTGACAGGAAGTTATAGGCTTTTGAAGTTGCAGGCTTTTGCAGAAGTGTAACGGGTGAGATGTGAGAGCATTTAAGGGCGAGACACACATACAGACACAAATAGTGAGAGGTCATGACACGTACACAGTACACAGCACGCACGCGCCCCCGCACGTGCACACATACACACCATAATAGATCTATTTTGGTAGGGCAGAAGTGAAGATGTATTTTTGCTGCAAATGCAGAATTGTGCCGACGTACTTAGAGGAACTGCAACAGATCTCCCACAGGGAAGCGACAGCGAAGACGAGCTGAGGGGAAGCACCGACCCGAAGACTATGTTCTTTTAAAACTATGTTAAAGTTCACGGAACATTTTGTGGTTTAGGCTGACGTATGCTTTGTTTAAATCTGCCTACCAACAGAAAAGGGGGCTGTACTATCTTAACCCTATAAAACTGTTGTCTGAATATGGTAAAGACAGTTCAATACTGATTGGGTTGTTGAACTCACACATGTGTTTATTAAAATACTGTCTAATTGCACACTGGACCGGATCTGTGGTTATTTATGGATTTCCTCTCTCAACAATGAACCTTAACATTTGGGGGCTCGTTCCGGTGAGAGAGGGGAATGGTGTAGACAGAGAGATCCGGGGTCCGTGGTAATTGGACGGGCAGACGGTAATCAGTGGTGAAAGTGAGCAGGCATTCCCCGGGGCATTTAAAGGTAAGACACTGCCTGTTGAAATATATTTCCAAAAGGTGTCACATTGGGCATGTCAAATTAAAAGCCTGGTCACTGTAATTACTGGTGAATGTCTGTTTTGAGTTTGATGGGAATTTCATGAGCATGCTGGTTGAAGTAATGATAAGTGATAAGTAAAAGTACTGGGTTCAAGTCCCAAAGAAAAGGAAAAGAGTTAAAGTGAGTTCAAGTCTCACGTAGAAAGTAGGGAAATTGGTCTTTTCTGTGGGTTCAAGTCCCGCTGGACATTGGATTTATCTTGTGATGGTCATTTTGTGGGTTCAAGTCCCCTATGTCCACAAAGGTAGATCTGCCTCAATCTTAATCCTGTTTTGGGCTTAGATTGTTGTTTCAAATTATTCTAAATTTTTCTAGAACGACAGCGGCGTCTGTTAAGAAGCCAAAGGAGTTTGCAAAGAAAAGCGTCTGGACTTCTTTGAGTTGCTTGAAGACGTTTCACCTCTCATCCGAGAAGCTTCTTCAGTTCTAAGGTCAAATGGCCGAGAGTCCCAGATTTAAACCCAGTGGGAGTATCCCCCCAAAGAGGGACAAAGGACCCCCTGGTGATCCTCTAATCACATGCGACAAGGTGTGAAAGCGGGTGTGGTACCTAATCAGCCAGGGTTTCTGGTGAGCTCATTGTGAAACCTGGCCCCACCCTATCATGTGATTTCCTGAGGTCAGATGAGGTCACAAGGAAGGGGTCCCACTCAGACCCATAGTCAGTAGCATAAACTCAGCCACTTATAACATTGCGAAACACCTTGCTACCATCCTGGCACCTCTCGTGGGGAACACCCCACACCACATCAAGAACTCCACCGACTTCACCGACAAGGTCCAGAAACTTACCCTGGATCCAGATGAAACCATGGTGTCCTTTGATGTAGTCTCTCTCTTCACTTGCATACCCACCACGGAGGCAGTGGAGACTGTCAGAAAACGACTACAAGAAGACAGCTCCTTGGAAGACAGGACCAACTTCACACCCGATCAGATCTGCACACTGTTAGACCTCTGCCTTACCACAACATACTTCAAATACAACGAAGGCTTCTACAGACAAAAACATGGCTGTGCCATGGGCTCCCCTGTGTCACCTATTGTAGCCAACCTTTACATGGAGGAAGTGGAAAGAAAGGCTCTTGGCTCTTTTAAAGGGAGAGTACCCAGCCACTGGTACAGATATGTAGATGACACCTGGGTCAAAATCAAGACACAAGAAGTGGAATCCTTCACTGTGCACATTAACGCCGTGGATAAAAACATCAAGTTCACCAGGGAAGACACTAAGGATAACTGTTTGCCTTTCCTGGACTGCGCTGTGCACATTGAAGAGAATGGCAACCTCAACATTGAAGTTTACCGGAAGCCCACACACACGGACCAGTACCTCCTCTTTGACTCCCATCACCCTCTGGAACACAAACTTGGAGTAATTAGGACCCTACACCACCGGGCAGAACTTGTTCCCTCTAAGCCTGAAGGGAAAAAGAAGGAACACACACATGTAAAGGAAGCACTGAAAACATGTGGTTATCCTAACTGGGCGTTCATAAAGTCAGCAAAGAGGCACAGAAAAGAAGATCAGACACCAGCGAGGGAGGATAAGAAAGACAGACGCAACAACATTGTCATCCCCTATGTAGCGGTGTATCAGAGAAACTCAGGAGAGTTTTCTCCAAGCACGACATCCCAGTGTACTTCAGACCCAGCAACACACTCAGACACAAACTGGTTCACCCGAAAGACAAAACTCCAAAACACAGACTGAACAACGTGGTGTATGCTGTACAGTGCAGTGAGGAATGCCCGGACCTCTACATTGGAGAGACCAAACAGCCACTTCACAAGCGCATGGCACAACATAGAAGAGCCACCTCCACAGGACAAGACTCAGCAGTCCACCTGCATCTTAAGGATAAAGGTCACTCTTTCGAGGATGCCAATGTTCACATATTGGACAGAGAGGACAGATGGTTTGAAAGAGGAGTGAAAGAGGCCATCTATGTCCACTGTGAGCGACCATCTTTGAACAGAGGCGGTGGTTTACGACACCAACTGTCTGCCATCTATAATCCAGTTTTGAGTTCCCTCCCCAGACGCCTTAACGCCCACTCACATCCTGGGCCATCTGACCTCAGGAAATCACATGATAGGGTGGGGCCAGGTTTCACAATGAGCTCACCCGAAACCCTGGCTGATTAGGTACCACACCCGCTTTCACACCTTGTCGCATGTGATTAGAGGATCACCAGGGGGTCCTTTGTCCCTCTTTGGGGGGATACTCCCACTGGGTTTAAATCTGGGACTCTCGGCCATTTGACCTTAGAACTGAAGAAGCTTCTCGGATGAGAGGTGAAACGTCTTCAAGCAACTCAAAGAAGTCCAGACGCTTTTCTTTGCAAACTCCTTTGACTACGATGACCTGGATGACTGAGAACCTTCACAGACATCTGTTAAGAAGCGCATTTTCTCCTTGGTAACGCTTGCACTAGGGCGGGACGCTGACCCTAGGCCTACCAGTAAGTAGGGATAGTACCGTCGACAGCGGGGGAGAAGTTGGGAAACTCCGAAATTGCTAGAGGTTCAAGTCCTCTATTTGCGCTTTTTTGGCTACCTGTAAATTAAGTTAGGTTTAGAAAATCTGGACAGAGCAGTTCGAGTCTGGTCTGATGAATTGGTCGCAAAAAACCTGAGGTTTGCCCGTTCAAGTCGGTTATGTTAAATTATCGAAATTATATAGGTTTTAAAAGGCCTAAAATCTGTGCAGTTGTAATTAAAGACGTCTGTAATATAAAATATGAGATCTATGAGTAAGATCAGTCTCTGTGTCAGCAATGCACAGCCGGATGTGCACTGATGGTGTGTGTAAATGCAAATGAGGAGCGGTGACGCGCATGCAGAGGGTTGCTTTCAGTTTCGAGACTATTGAGCTTTATCTGATATTGCTGAATGCCTGTAAGTAAGATGCTGGTTTTGCTCATTAGAATTGTATAAATACAGTTCGAATATACTAGTGTGGATGTATAGTAAGTGACTGAATTTTGATAGATGTATATATCTTGAGTAATAAATGGTGGTGTGTTTTATTTTTAGCTATGTGTGTGTGGGGAGAAGCGGGGTGTGAGACGATGAGAGGTTTCAGTTTTCTTTTTCTTTTTTCTTTTGACTTGCTCTTTCTGATCATGGAAGGCATGTCTAAGATACTCGTATGAAAGCGTATTTCGAGTGATTTTAACTGTGTGAATGCTGTCAGTATTTGATTTGAGTGACTCTGCATGATTTGTCTGAGTGAGTGGAAAATGGAAGTTTGAGAGAGAAAAGGCAGTGTGTGTGAGACGATTTATGGCGTCTGAAAGAGGTTAGAGCATTTAAAAGGGGTGTATGAAATAAAGGAGTGTGAAATATATTTCTTTTGTGATGTAAAGTAGGATGTCTTAAAGTTTGAAAGTGTTTTTAATTCAAGAAATGCATGAGTGATGGTATGAGAGGTTGAGTTTATTTTTATGTTTAAAAGAGGTCTATTTAAAAGTGTGAGTGAAATGAAGGTGTATTGTTTTTTAGATCAAGATTTAGTAGAATTAAAGAGGGTTTTTAGACTATAAATACAAAGAGAGACAGACTCTGCGGAGAACAGGAAATAGTGAACAGGAACTCTGCATGCCCATAAAAGGAACTGAGTGTGTACAGAAAGAACACAGAGAGACAGATGAGGCACATGAAGCAAATGAAGCCTTTAAGAAAAAATGAATATAATACTAATTGTATGCTTTAGTGTGTCAATACAGGTGGACGTCTCTCAACTTTGGAACCTTGAGTGCAGCACCAGGACAATAGATTAATAGAATTGGGAGAAAATAAGCCAGGCTTTGGCTCGAAATTGTGCAGCTTGATCTTTCACTTTGTCTTTGACCCTGAGAAGAAGCTTAAAGGCCAGTCAATCGCCTGATGAAGACCGACAGAACATCGTGGACTTGAAGAATTAACTGAAGCTAAAAGCAGTGCAAGCGAAAGCAGTAACACTGATGACCACTGAGGAGTCCAGCAGTGTGAAAGATGCAAGATGCATGCTGGTGAAGAACAGGGTGAGGTGTCTGCTTGAAGGCACTGACTCTCATATTTGCCATGCTTGGAGCAATCTTGGAAGAGAAGATTGAAAGGATGAATGGAGAAGAAAACAGAGCAAATGAAAATAAGACTGAAGGCACTGAATGTGATATTTTGCCATGCTGGGACTTAACCTAAAAGAAAAGACTGTAAAGAAACAGAGAAGAAGACAACAGCTGAGTTGAGACTGTGTTTGCTGGAGCTTTGAAGCACGAACAGGACACTGTGAATGAAAAAGAGACCGGTGAGAGATGAAGCTGGACGAGTTTAATTGCGAGAATACAGGATATGTTTGGACTGAAAATTGAAACCTGAACTCATGACTGTTTAGGGATGTCCACCACCGCATAACAAAGAGGTAAACATTAGAAAAGGTAAGAATAATGAAAGAAAATAATTGACATTACCTTAATGAATAGGAAACACATACAAATTGTTACATGTGAGATTATTTTTGAAATGAATCAGAAGTGAGATAGTTTGAATCTAAACCTCAGTAAAAAATGCATGAAGTAAAACTGATTATAATTTAAGATGCAATGAAGAAACAGCTTACACGTAGAGTACATTGACATGAATACATAGAAATGCAACGAAGAACTCAATGAACTAATTCAATGAAGAAGCAGCTTACACTCAATTAACATAAAATGCAAGGAAGAACACGCTTACATGCATGGCATAATAGTTTTTCTGATCAGAGACAGAGAAATGGGTCATTTAACCACTTGTGATAATAATGAAAATGTCTTAGTTTTGTTATTTTCAGGAGTAAAGCAGACTTGGACCAACTCTCCAGATCCAGCAGTCGGAAGAAAGTTAGAGGTTAACATCAATGGATAAGTTAAGGCAAGTTTCTGGTTGAATTGTTCACAGCATGATGTGTCCAGGAACCTGAAAAGCAAGCCCTAACACCTGGCTGAAGACCAGGAGTGCTTTTATTCAAGGTGGGAAATCAAAAATGTGGGTTAGTAATTTGGGGAAAAGAAAACTGACTGCTTAACTGGAGAATTGGGAAGGAGTCTGGGAGACTGTGAAGCCATATATGCAAAAATAACACACACACATACACATACAAACAGAGAATGCATTAACCTTACCAAGACAAGCTCCTGAAGCTTAATGCATAGAGACATTGATTAAAACCTGGCTAAGAACACAAGCATATGCAATGAAGATCAGCTTGCTACTTGTATGAGTGATAGAATGGTGTGAATGTTTAATAAAATAGACTTAAAGCTTGAAGTTGAAGTTGACTCAAAGGAGCTATGGGAATTAACAGAAGAAAAGGGACTAAAGCAGTTTAAAAAAAAAAAAGTGACTTAGGAGTGCTCTCGTACTGAGTGATTAAAGCAAGTGATTATTATAGAAAGAAAATGAAAATCATTCAATAATGTGATAAGGTGTAAACATGTAATTTTCTTGTCAAGTTGGCTGTTGAGCTGTGAGTCTATGAGCAGAGACACTTCCTGTGTGCGTGTGTGTCGGAGGCTTTCAGTTCAAGAGAGAGCGGTGGTGTGGAGGATCATTTGGCAAAATATATAATGGTAAAGTATCAGGATATTTGATTACGGTGGTCAGGTCTGCTCAGAGGGGCAGATTTGGACAGGAAATTTATAATTTAAGGATGATACGTTGTTGAAATTGGTTTTTATCTTGTGCTGAATGAACACATGGCAAAGTGAGGAAGGGAGACGTTGTGCAAACGGTCTTTGATCTTTTGACGAGGTTTTCGGTGTGTTGAACGGGTGAACTTTGAGATTGTTTCTGATTTTGGAGGCTGTTGTTTTATTTCCAGAGAGGGTGTTTGATTAAGACATGGATATGTCTGAGAGGGGCCCCAAAAAATTTTTGTAGTAGTGCACTCGGGAAAACCTGTCAGGTGATTTTGTTTTGTACTTTGATGAGCTAATAATCAGCTCTCTTTTTTCATTTTTGTTCTAAGCAGGCCTGGAAGAGAGTGAACGGACGGCGCTGACAAAATTACCAAGTACGAAAATCAGGTGGGCATTACAGAATTATAATTGATTACAATCAGAGAGTGATTGGCGGCAAGTCTCTGTCTAAAAATGGATTGATCGATTCAATCCAGTCAAAAGTATAGAGAACTATTTTCCTAAAAAGGAAAACGAAATAAAACAAATGATTGAGCTCATTTTGCTGATGTGGAGCATCTGATGACGTGCAGAAGGCTGCAGTATCAGCAAAAAAAATATCATGTGTGAATGCATGTGTGTGAATGCGAGTGATGGGACCAAGAGGGGAAATAAATAAAAGGTTGACAAACAGGAGAAGTGGAAGACTTAAATCTGGGGATGCTGATGTTCCTTTGAGTGAATTTCTGCTTTGTTGATTTGGGTTAGACCATATTATTACATTATAGAATGCTAAATGCTAAAAGGGAAACATTTTTGATGTAACTCAAGTTACCATTAACTGAGGTAACACATGATTAATAACTGTTCTGTTTAAGTTTATTTTTGTCATGACACAGACTGGATCATAAAGGGGGAGAGTTAAGTACAGGTTTTGTTTCCAGGAAGTTCCAAGGATCCAGAGTTCGATGGAGCAACGATTTGGAGAAGATTTGACATAATAATTAAATTGATCTTATTCCTTAAACACAGGTTTTCAGGGCTGGAGCAAAATACCGGAGAGGAGGATGGCTGAAGTGTTTTGAGAAATGAAATGATATGACTAACCTTTTTTCCCTTGTTAATTTGTTAAGCTTGGGTGAAGCATGTTGAGTTTTTTGCCACATGAGATGTGTCAAAACAGAGAGGGATTTAAGATTTAATTTGCTTAAGTTGAAATGGGTTTGAGTATGATTTTATAACTATTGGGGTTGTTTGATAATTTAAATATGGTAAAACTGGGGCAGAGATTGTTAATTCTTTAAAGAGAGGATTAAAATGAACTGAATTCTGTTTAGAAGATAAATTGCTGGTGTTAATAAGAAGTGGTATATAAAACTTAAAGGGAAACTGTGGGAATAAAGGATATGCTTTGGGGAAAAATAGTGAACATTTTATGAGTAGAAAATGTGTGATTTCTTTTTGATTTTTAGAATAAAGTTGTTATAAGGTAGGCTTTAGAAACAGATAGTAAATAGATTTATTTCTAGGGTAGAGGAGAGCTTTTTATGAGGATGTTAAAAGTCTCGCTGACTTGAGTGAATAATATTGGAGATTATATATGTAGAAATGATTTTTTCATACACATTGCATTTTTGTGCCTTTAACGGAGTTGTGGCTCAGAGAGTCGTCTCTTGAGGGTCACAAACTTTTGGTTAACGTTATGATTAGCCAATCTACTGTGAGAAGGACCCGAGCATTGAAGGATTGCACACGCTTACAGACATATAGAGTTCATCAACACACAGGGCAGTAGTGTTTTGAGGCCAAAGGCCTGAAATCCCTTTAGCTTTTAACTGAATTTGAGTTGACCCAATAACAAATGACAGAATGAGGAACTGAATAGGAGTTTCGCTTGTAACTAAACTGTGTGACATGTAAAATATTGAGATAACACATGCAGCTCTAAATTAGTCCTCTTATATAAAATGTAGTTACAAAATAACAAATGCTTGTTGAAGTGACTAAGTTTTTGTTTAAAACAGAAGCAAAGGGAAAAAGCTTATATATTTTGGTTGAGTCGGATAAAGTATAAATTAGAATGTACCATTACAATAAGAGCAGCAAAATGAAATAAAATGATATATTAAAACAGGGTAAACACAGGAAATGTGAGTTCTAAAATACAGTTAGAGTTCAGCTTTTAGCTATGATGTAATTTATTTAGGAGCTATTGATAATGTGCTTACACTTAGTGAGTAAAATGGTTGTTTTTTATCCTTTAGTAGAATAAGCAGGTATAATGATTTTCTTGATATATTTTCTTGTGAGAGGTGACTTTAGGTGAGAGGCACTTGCAGCAGCGACAGTTTTGTGCACAGGATGCTGATAATCAGATAAGGAACCAACAGGAAGCATAAGCAGAGACGTGCTTCCTTTGATCCTCTTAAAGGCAGTGCTTTCAAGAGTTTCACAAATGCTGAGTACGGTTGAATGAGATATAAAAATAAAAGTCAAAAACCAAATACAAAATTAGGTTCATGTTTTGAGTAATATTAGCTTGAATCAGGTTTGAATGAAGAGAACAAGAGAGGGTCAGAGTGGGAGAAGTGATCCTAAAGTTTATGACATCAGAGGTGGACAAAAGCAGCTGAAGGGGCCAAGGAGTGACCCAACATAATGTATTGCGACCTCTGGTGGTCCAGAGGTCGAGAGTGGGAGTGTGGAGAATAGAAATATTTTCCTGCTATTATTTGCTGCTATCTCTATAATCATCATTATCATTTCAGTATTAATAGTGATGTTGCTTTCCCAGATGCATTCAGATGTTCAAATATATTGGTATTATATCAGTCTTTATTACAAGTCCAGCAAGAACTACTTTAAACTGTTGAGTTGAATCTATAATGTAAAGGTTTTTGAATGTTTTATATTCTTATACTGAAGTCTTCAGTGGGTGAGAAGCTGACTGCAGGCTGACAGGAAGTTATAGGCTTTTGAAGTTGCAGGCTTTTGCAGAAGTGTAACGGGTGAGATGTGAGAGCATTTAAGGCGAGACACACATACAGACACAAATAGTGAGAGGTCATGACACGTACACACACACACACAGCACGCACGCGCCCCACGCGTGCACACATACACCATAATAGATCTATTTTGGTAGGGCAGAAGTGAAGATGTATTTTTGCTGCAAATGCAGAATTGTGCCGACGTGCTTAGAGGAACTGCAACAGATCTCCCACAGGAAGCGACAGCGAAGACGAGCTGAGGGAAGCACCCGACCGAAGACTATGTTCTTTAAAACTATGTTAAAGTTCACGGAACATTTTGTGGTTTAGGCTGACGTATGCTTTGTTTAAATCTGCCTACCAACAGAAAAGGGGGCTGTACTATCTTAACCCTATAAAACTGTTGTCTGAATATGGTAAAGACAGTTCAATACTGATTGGGTTGTTGAACTCACACATGTGTTTATTAAAATACTGTCTAATTGCACACTGGACCAGATCTGTGGTTATTTATGGATTTCCTCTCTCAACAATGAACCTTAACACCGGGCTGACCAGAGCCGCCAGTGGAGACGAGGAGCGGCTGGAGAGGTTCTCCTGAACCCCCAGCGGAGACGAAGAGCGGCTGGCCGGGCTGACCTGAGCCGCCAGCGGAGACGAGGGACAGCTGGAGAGGTTCTCCTGAACCCCCAGCGGAGACAAGGAGGTGCTGGCCGGGCTGACCTGAGTCGCCAGCGGAGACGAGGGACGGCTGGAGAGGTTCTCCTGAACCCCCAGCGGAGACGACGAGGTGCTGGCCGGGCTGCCCTGAACCCCCAGCGGGGACAAGGTGCTGGCCGGGCTGACCAGAGCCGCCAGCGGAGACGAGGGACGGCTGGAGAGGTTCTCCTGAACCCCCAGCGGAGACGAGGAGGTGCTGGCCGGGCTGATCAGAGCCGCCAGCGGAGACGAGGGACGGCTGGAGAGGTTCTCCTGAACCCCCAGCGGAGACGGGTGCAGAGCCAGCAGGTGCGGAGACCCCTGGCTCAGTGGACACTAATTGTAGCGGCACAGGGCACGCAGCCGGCTTAGGATGCGACGGCTGGGGCTGTGCAGTGCAAACAGTCTGTCCAAGCTTTGTCAGCACGACGCTGTCCGTAACTGGCTGAGTGAGCACACAAGAGCCCTCAGCAGAGGATGGCAGTGACTGAGCAGGTGGCTGAGCTGATAACTGAGCTGGTGGTAGAGTTAATGACTGAGTTGATAACTGAACAGGCAATGGAGCAAGGAACTGAGATGGTAACAAAATGGATGACTGGGCAGATAATGGAGGTGATGACTGTGCTATAGACTGAGCTGGTGACAGAACAGGAAACTGTGCTACTAACTGAGCTAATGACTGCGCTATGGACAAAAGTGCGAGTTGTAGTGATGGTGAAACAGCAGGTAGTTGAACTTGTGACTGAGCAGGTGTCTGAGTCTTGGCTGCTCTCCTCCGGGGAACAGGAACGGGTGCAGGGCCTGGCCGAACACCAGCCATCCCCACCCGAGGAACAGATACGGGTGCAGGGACGAACTGGGCTCTTGCAGCCTTAACCCTGGGAGCCGGCGTAGGTGCAGGACCTAGCTGGACCTCTGCTGCTCCCACCCGAGGAACTGAGACGGGTGCAGGAGTCGGCAGGGTCACAGCTGACCTCACCCGGGGAGCCGGAACAGGTGCTGGCAATGGCTGGGTGTCCATCAACCCCACCCGAGGAGCAGGTACGGGTGCCGGGATGAATGGAGCCTCTGCCAGGCTGGAGACAGAAGCAGGGACCAGCTGGACCTCAGCCACCCTCACCCGAGGAACTGATACGGGTGCAAGGGGAAGCTGGGCCCGAGCTGCCCTGGATATAGGAACTGGAGGTGGAGAGCAAAGCACAGGAACAGTAACAGACACTGGGAAAACCAAGTTAATGGCGCCAAACACAGGTTCAGAAAACAGAGACTTATGGCAGGCCAATTTTAGCAACTCTGCTGTTCTTAATCTGTCCATGTTAGAAGTAGCAGTCTTTAAAACAGTCATTCTACAGAAGGATCCAGGCTTAGCAAAGTTAGAGTCTGTAATCCTTGGCTCAGAAGGAGCCGTTATGGAAATAGGAGCATTCACATAGCCTGTTTCTACGTATGCAGGCTGGTGAGCAACACAGTCCAGGAGTGAAGAAACACCATTCACAGTCTCATGTTCAGCAGGTACAGGAGTAGGGGAGTTAACACAGGTGGTGTCTGAAGCAACTGGGTGCGAAACTAACTCAGGAATAGGCAACTCGGGCTCCCTTAGCAGTTTACACATGACCGACGGTAACTTGTTGCCCTTAACCTCAACAGTAATTGAATGCACAGTCTTAGTACTTGCAAAACCGGAGTTGACAGACCTCGCCGCAGCTATTGTTAACTCGAGAGGAGCAACATTGTTTACCCCTGGAGATACAGTTTCAGAGCTAACAGACATGGTAGGTAAAGCTACATGTGACAGAGGGTCAAAAGCAACCTGAAGAACAGAAAGCGCAACCCTTGAAGGCTGGAAGACACACAGTTCATTCACCAGGGGGTCCTCTCCGGTTTCAGCAGGAAGAGGAATCTCAGGACTGTTTGTTTTAATATTTAGTTCACAGGTATGCACCTCAAAAACAGTCTTTTGCTTATCGACGGTGTGAGTGTCAGTCTGTGTGTTAATTACTGCTGACCTGGGAGGAGCAAAGGAAAAACAGTCATTCTCAAACATGGGCGTGAGGGTAGGTAATGCAGGCTCTGGAGTAACTGACCCAGATTTACCAGACACTGAATTAACGGCCTCTGGGATGACACGCACAGAGTCTATAGTGTCAGAATTATCTAATTCAGCCTGAAAAGCAGTCTCTAGGGGGACAATGAACTCAGTCTCATGCTTAATAGGTGCAGAGGTGGACTTAGACACATTATGAGGCTTGGAAACACAGTCATGTACAAACTTACTATTCCTCTCTGAGTTACAGACATGGAAAACTGCGGGCTCAGGAATAGAATATTGTCCGAGTCGGTCCGGCTCGGAAGTGGCATGGAAGGAACAGTCAGATTCACTCACCACCGGAGTTTGCTCAGTAACTTTAGGGTGGCGACGGCGTGAGCGTCCAGGGGCTGTAGACGCAGGCACCTCTGAGACGTCGGCTGACTGAGCCGATGACGGGCCGAGCTGCGTCGAAGAGACAGGGAGCTTGTGCAGCTCCGAGTGTGGAAGTCCCAGGAAGAGCGCAAAGGACTGTAGCGGAGATAGGCTGCTTGTTGGAGGCACGAAATCTCTCTTCGGCCGCCGGGTAACCCCCTTCCTTGCGCGGGACGTGGGCGGTGATTGGGGAGGTGGACTGGAGGTTGAGGAGGTCGGAGGAATTGTGGCAGGCGATGAGCTGAATCCTCCAACTCTTATCACCGGGGAACGAGGTGGAGGAAAGGCAGTGCTGTTTGCAGATTGGAGGCTGCGCGGCCCACCTAGAGCCAAACGAGTCCCATAAAAGGCAGACTCGCGCTCCCGGGCATGCCGAGCCTTCTGCCTTCTCCTCTCGCTAGGGAAGGCGGAGTCTGCACGCTGCCGATTCCGTAGGGAGTTTGCTGGGTCCATTACTGGTCGCTTCGTACTGTCATGGACACGCTGTGTGGAGGCAGATGAGGACCCAAATGCAAAACTCACAGAGACTGAAGTGGAACTCAAAAATGCTGCTTTAATGCAGGACTGACAAAGTAACAAAACTAAACTGGGAGAACTAAGCTGAGGACCGAGGGAACACAGGGAGGCACACAGGTTCGGGAGGAGACATTGAATGAAACACAAGGAGGGGAAACAAGGGCTCACAGATACACAGAGGAGCACACAGGGGGTAACCAAAATAAGGGACATCTTAACAGAACCTAGGAACCACAGCATAATGAAAGAACACAGTACAAAACACATGAAAACTAAGAATACTGGGCCAACGTGGCCCAGGACCATGACAGACAGAGCTACCGACACCCCACCCCCCCGTTCCTTTAAGATCAATTGTCTGTATGATCAACTCGGTCACCTACAACTGTCACGGGCTGGGTCTGTGACCCAGCATTTTGAGTTTATTGTGTTTCAAATTCAAATTCAAATTCAAATTTTATTTGTCACATACACAGTCATACACAGTACGATATGCAGTGAAATGCCTTATACAACTGCTCGTGACCTAAAGAAAAAAAAGAAAAGGCTATGAATGAAATAGGAAATAAATATGAAAATTAAAAGGGGTGAATTTAACTAGGAAGGAATAAAATAGAATATATATGAATTAGAGTTGAAAATAAAATAACTGTACACCACAAATTAGAATGAAGGGTAAAATTAACTGGGAAAGAGTAAGATAACATATATCTGAATTAAAGTTGAAAATAGAATATCTGTACAACAAAATACACAATACAATACAAATTAGAATGAAGGGTAAATTTAACTGGGAAAGAATAAGATAAAATATATATGAATTAAAGTCGAAAATAAAGTGACTGTACAACAAAATGAACAGTATGGAAATAATAAGAATGTATGAGGAAATATAATATAAATATATATACAATATACAATAGCAGCAGCTGTACAAATATTAAATGGAAATGAAGAAATATAAGAAATATAATGTCCAGTGTTGTGCAAACCACATTGTGAGTGTCTTGTGCAGTGCAAATATGCTTAAAGTGATTGAGTGTAAGCAAAGTCCAGACTGTCCAGTGTGTGTGTAGGAATCATATGTGTGGGTCAGTACTATGTGGTGGTGTGGTTGAGAGACCGTATCGCCTGCGGGAAGAAGCTCCTCCTCAGTCTCTCTGTGTTGGTCCTCAGGGAGCGGAATCGCTTCCCTGACCTCAACAGAGAGAACAGTCCATTGTTGGGATGGCTGAGGTCCTTCACGATCTTCCTGGCCTTGGTCCAGCACCGCCTGCTGTAGATTGAGTGCAGGTCAGGGAGCTTGGAGCGGATGGTGCGCTCAGCTGATCGCACAACCCTCTGTAGAGCTCGTCTGTCCTGCATGGTGCTGTTCCCGAACCAGGTTAAGATGTTTACCGTCAGGATGCTTTCTATGGTGCACGAGTAAAAGTTCCTGAGCACCTTGGAGGGCAGTCGGAAGTCTCTCAAGCGTCTGAGGTGGTAGAGACGCTGTCGGGCCTTTTTCACCACGGTGCTGATGTGACAGGACCATGACAGGTCCCTGCGTGATGTGAACTCCGAGGTATTTGAAGCTGTCCACTCTCTCCACTGGGCACTCGTTGATGACAGGGGTCTGGTAGTTCCTCTCCTGCTTAGTGCTGAAGTCCACTATCAACTCCTTTGTTTTGCTGATGTTTAGAAGGAGGTTGTTTCTCTGGCACCAGGTCTCCAGATTCCTAACCTCCTTCAAGTAGGCCGTCTCGTTGTTGTCAGAGATCAGGCCCACCACGACGGTGTCGTCAGCAAACTTAATGATGGTGGTGGAGCTGCTAGTGGCCACACAGTCATATGTGTACAAAGAGTACAGCAGAGGGCTCAGAACACACCCTGGGGGCTCCAGTGCTGAGAGTGGTGGAGGCTGAGACATGTCCACCCATCCTTACTGCCTGTGGTCTGCCAGTTAGGAAGTTGTAGATCCACTGACACATAGATGAGCTGAGTCCCAGGTGCTCCAGTTTGGTGGTGAGTGTGGAGGGAATTATGGTATTAAATGCAGAGCTGTAGTCAATGAAGAGCATTTTAACATAATTCCCCTTCTAGTGTCCAAGTGAGTGAGTGATGTGTGGAGGAGATGAGAGATGGCATCGTCTGTGGAACGATTTGGACGGTAAGCGAACTGTAGTGGGTCCAGTGTGTCTGGTAGTGAAGAAATGATGAAGTCTCTGACCAGGCGTTCAAAGCACTTCATCACTACTGAGGTGAGGGCTACAGGGCGATAGTCATTGAGAGAAGCAGGGTGGGGTTTCTTCGGGACAGGAACAATGATGGACTCCTTGAAGCATGTGGGGATCACCAACTGAGATAAAGAGATGTTGAATATCTCAGTGAACACAGGAGCTAGCTGGTCTGCGCAGTCTCTGAGGATATGACCTGGGATGCCGTCTGGTCCTGCTGCTTTCCTGGTGTTCACTCTCTTGAAGGCTCTCCTCACGTCATGCTCGGAGATGACGAGCACGCCCCGGTGTTGGCAGTGTCTTCCTGTCTGCAGCCGTTAAGCGCCGCTAGCGCTAGAATCGTTGGAGTCCTTAGCTGCAGCCCGAAGCGGCGTAGAAAGTGTTCAGCTCGTCTGCCAGAGTCGCGTCCGCGTTCGTCATACCGGTTGTTGGTGCTTTATAGTCCGTTATTGTCCTTAGTCCCCGCCACAGGCTCCTAGAGTCACTCTGTTGGAGTTGTGACTCCAGTTTCCTCCCGTAGTGCTGCTTCGCCTCTTTCACCTCCTTCCGCACGTCATATGACGCGGCTTTGTACGGGTCCATGTCCCCCGTCGTGAGTCCCATGTTGTAGGCAGCGTTGCGGGATCTCAAAGCGTTGCGGATGGTTTTATCCACCCACGGCTTCTGGTTGGGAAACGTTGTGATGGTCTTTGTCTCCACGGTATCATCCGCTAGTTTTCGATGAATCCCACCACCGCTTCCGTAAACACGTTGGCGTCATCATCGGAACTGTGTTTGAACATGTCCCAGTCTGCGCCGTCGAGTGCGCCCTGTAACGCTGCCACCGATTGGTCCGTCCAGCGCGACCTTCCTCTGAACCGAACTTCCTGTTTCAGCCTTTATTTGTATTTTGGTATGAGGAAGATGGCGGCATGATCGGATTTGCCAAACGGAGGGCGAGATTGTGCCTTGTAGCCGTCCTTGACCGTAGTGTAGCAGTGGTCCAGTGTCCTTTCACCTCTGGTGGGGCAGGTGATATGTTGGTGAAAGTTCGCGCTGCGCGCTTGAGGTTGGCACTATTGAAGTCCCCATCACAATAAGCGCGGCGTCCGGTGTTGTGTCTGGTGCTGGGTGAGAGCCTCATGCAGCTCGCATAAGGCAGTGTCCGTGTCCGCTTGTGGTGGAATATAAACGGCACTTATAATGACCGATGTAAACTCTCGAGGTAGATAAAAAGGACGACACATGATGGACAGTAGTTCCAGATTTGGTGTGCAGGAGCGTGTGAGAGGAACAACGTTCGCACTGTTGCACCAATTGTTGTTCACCATTAAGCACACGCCGCCTCCCCTTGACTTCCCCGAGTCCCGCGTCCTGTCCATGCAGTGAACCGAGAAGAACTCGGCCGGCTGGATGGTGTGGTCCGGCACCGCTGGGTTCAGCCATGTCTCGGTGAAGCAGAGGAGATTGCAGTCCCGAATGTCTCTCTGGAACCTTATCCTGGCCCTGAGGTCATCAAGCTTGTTCTCCAGTGACTGGACATTGGAGAGCAGGATGCTAAGCAGAGGTGTGCGGTGTGCACGAGCTCTCAGCCTGTTCCTGATGCCGGCTCGTTTCCCTCGAGGCCGCCGCTTCGCGTCGCGTCCTTTGTTCTCCCTCAAGATCTCACTCGGCCAGCTCGGATCCGGAGTTAGAAACTTCGAATTGTGAGTACATTGTATACCAATAGAAACAAGAGTGTCCCTGTCATACCTAATGTACCCAATGGTGATGAATTTGACGATTTAAGAACGCTGAAAACTAACTTAAAAAACAAAAACAAAGAAAAGGTGGTCGGAGCAGTCGTGACGGCAGCCGACCTCACCGGCGCCATCTTTCTCTATCAATGGCATATGGCATATTGAAAGGAAGTTTAGTTCTTGTGGTATTATCAGGTTGCTACAACTCAGGTTGCTTTGAGTTGTAGGTCTAGTTTAGGTTATTCTATGTATTCTGAGTTAAGAATCTGTTCCTGTTTACCTCATGGTCTCGTCCTCAGTGTCTTATTTTTAGTTATGCCTGTGGTAAGTCTCCCAAGTTGTTCAGTGTGTCTAATCTGTCATGTTTCATGTCTGTCATGTGTTTTCTTGTTGTCAAGTTCAGGTCTGCGTCTTATGGTTCCTGTTTTACTTTGAAGAGGTCTTGTGTTCTGTGTTCATTGTTTTAGGTTCACATTTTTTCCTGCAACAGGAAGACTCACAGCATTGACCAAGTGTGTTTGCTTTTGGAACTGTCTTAATTCCACCTCTTTCACATACAAGGGTCAGTACTACAGGCAAAAACATGGGTATGCCATGGGTTCCCTAGTTTCACCCATTGTGGCCAACTTGTACATAGAAGAGGGCTTTGCTATCCTACCCTGGAACACCACCATGTCATTGCTTCAGGTATTTGGATGACACCTGGGTGAGAACCAAATCTCAGGACATACCACAATTCACAGATCATGTTTTGATGTGTAGCCTTTCTTGTCTCTCGCGCATGTTAAGCTCTGACTCCATAGTTATTCATATTCCTCACCAGTCACTGTGTTAAGTCATCTGTCTTGAGTTGAAGTTTCTATCTGTGTTTCCTGCTTTATTTTGACAGTTCCAAGTCCTGTGTTCAGTGTTTAGTTTTGCTTCCTTCTTGTCTCATTTTTTTAGATTAGTCCCAGCTGCATTTTCTTTCTTTGTCTCATTCCCTCGTTATCCTTTGTATATTGAAGCTCTGTGTTTTCCTCTGCCCATTCTTGCATCGTCCTATGATATGGTGTCTTTTCTCTGTGGGTTTCCTCCATGTTTCTGGTTTTCTAGTTCTAGATTCCCAATTTCCCTATTTAGTGTTCTAGTTTTTACAGCGAAATAAAGCCACATCTTTATGTTATTGCTATATGTTAAAACTACCATATTCATGTTCATAGTAATAATTTAAATAATAACAATGAGCTCACCCGAAACCCTGGCTGATTAGGTCCCACACCCGCTTCACACCTTGGCGCATGTGATTAGAGGATCACCAGGGGGTCCTTTGTCCCTCTTTGGGGGGATACTCCCACTGGGTTTAAATCTGGGACTCTCGGCCATTTGACCTTAGAACTGAAGAAGCTTCTCGGATGAGAGGTGAAACGTCTTCAAGCAACTCAAAGAAGTCCAGACGCTTTTCTTTGCAAACTCCTTTGACTACGATGACCTGGATGACTGAGAACCTTCACAGACAATAACAAAAATATTTAATGTCTAATTTACAGACATTAAATAAATTTCTTAAATGTTCTTAACCTTTATGTCTTCCTCTTCTTTTTTCTTCTTTTTTCATTTGATTTGTTGATCATTTTGGCTGTGTTATAGTTTGTGGCATAGATTATTCAAATTTTTTAAATCTAGTGTCTTTCACATGCCATCCATACTCTGTTGATGCATTTTGCACCCTTTCAACACCTTTCAGTATAAAAATGTACATGCTCAAAATCTGCCATAAAATCTTTGTTGTTGGAATTTGCAAAAATTGTGCCACAATAGCAAAATGGTTGAATCTGGAGGAATATAATAAAAATGTCAAATATCACAACTTTTCCTCAAAATTAAATGCTGACATTACAGAATGCATGGTGAGTAGTAATATACCTATAGCTTTTTTTGTTAAGGGGTATTTTTCTTTAGGGCTCTGAAACACACAGAGGCTAATAGTTTTTAAACAGAAAGTTTTTTCCACCTTCTAAAAACACATATTCACACGCAGCATTTAATGTAACTGTTTTAGGGGTATTTTTCTTTTTTCTTTAGGGCTCTGAAACACACAGAGGCTAATAGTTTTTAAACAGAAAGTTTTTTCCACCTTCTAAAAACACATATTCACACACAGAGGCTAATAGTTTCAAACAGAATACCACAAACAGCAGGCATTCCTTTAGAAATGGGATTCTTAATTCTGCAACAGCTAGACAGAGGGGGGGTTACAGTTAGACCCCCTACAGTCAGCAGAAGAGGTCATCCTTATCAAGAGCATCTCAATTGTACTGCCATAGTTTTCAATACAAACAGTCTCCTTTATCTTATGGCAGAGGGCCGGCGGTGCCAGGTCCATCGGTGCCACCATTACACTTTCACCTTTTATCATGCCATTACACCTTTATCTCTGCATCTCAGAGGTCACCTGAAACCAAGCCCCACATCTATATAAAATACCCTAATCAGCCACACTCACTGAGGGCCGGCGGTGCCAGGTCCATCGGTGCCACCATTACACTTTCACCTTTTATCATGCCATTACACCTTTATCTCTGCATCTCAGAGGTCACCTGAAACAAGCCCCACCTATATAAAAAGGCCATAATCAGCCACACTGTATTTTTCCTCACTACTTTACATCGGTCCTTGAGAGCATAACACTTCGTTCATCAGCACGGACAACAACCCTAAGAGCGTTCTTTTTAACATGGACAGCATATATGGTAGGTAAAACAAGACTATTAACGGATTCTTAAATTTATACAACTGTATATCAAAAATATTCAAACTGTTTCTCTTCTAAACAAAAGCCTGATTTTTAGGAACTTGGTACACAGGTACACCCCAAGCGGCACTTACACAAGGTTTGTATTTCTTCTCACACAAAACAGATTGTGCCTCATTGTTTAGAAGCAATCTTACCTGTTTCACACATAGTAACATTTAAATGTGTATTTCTCATTCTTTCTACAGGATCACAAAGCTATATAGGGCAATCAACACCTCTAAAAAAACACAAGGTAAATATAGTGTTACACATGTTTTAAATATATGCGTGTGTGTTCTGTTTAAACCTTGTATTAACAGTGCTTATCCCCCGGTACAGGATCAATAAGTTGTCCAGAAAAACCTACAGAAGCGGGGAAATAAGACCAAGCCTTACGTTAGGTATGTATACATGTCTCTATACATGACACTCAATTTAAAGGAAAAAAGGTTTTAAATATTTACAAACATTCTAACACATCAGGGCCGAGACAGAGTACACAGCGTGTCAAGAAGCGGGGCCATCCGGAATAACACAGAACAAAGTGTGAGTATAGGCATAAATAAATCAAAAGAGCCAAACACATCCTGTTTTGAAATGATACACCATATATATTTCTAACACCCGTCTATCTCCACAGCGATCACACAACCCCTTACCACTACGGACCCCTTGAAGATCCCTTGACGTTTTTGGAATATTTACGTGATATTGAACTCCCAGAACAACAAGAAAAACCACATCCTTTGGGCAACATCGGAGAATCGGAAGAATTCTTCATCACCGGTCCGCACACACCAGCGAGTGAGTGTCTGCCTAGTGATTTCAACGATGTTTTCGAGTACAGTCTATCAGATTTCAACATAAATGACATACCCGCCACGCCAGAATGTCTCAGAAACAACAGCGATTCAGACATAGGTTTTGAAGAAGGAGGCATAACAGACTCACAAATATCCCAGGCATATGATGCATACTTAAATGCAGCAAAACCCTCTACTTTTGAACAGAGCCATTGTGCCTCAAAAAATGATATATTATCTTTGATCGATGCTAAACTTAGTCAACATCAACGAGAAATAGAGGCTAAACTTAACCAGCAACAACAAACAATACAGCTGAACTTGCAAGAAATACTAGCTAAAGTTAACCAAGATCGAGAAGCAGCACAGGCCAACTTGCATGAAATAGCACGGGTTCTAACAAGTAGCCACCAGGCAATAAACGAGACCTCAGGTTTATTACGTCTCATTAATACCACCATTCTAAATAGGTGACTTTTAAAATCCACATCATGGACCCACCCTGTAAATTATTCAAGCACAATGATGGTACCTCCGCTTAGGGCTAAATGGTTCGACTTTGAGGCTTTTAACCAGGGCGGCTGCGCAATTAGTAAGCAATTGTCAAGTTTTGCATGCAACACTTAGTAGTCTCGCTACAACCCGCAGCGATGTGTCTAATGAGCGCCCTTGTCCAACTCATTCTGAACCTATTGCTGATGATGCATCCGAAACACAGCCGGATTTTCCTGTAACCCCGAATGTTACTGTTGTTACTCAGGATACCAATGAATGTCTTATTACTGAGCCTTCTTTCACCCCTGAACGGGGTGTGTACCCAGAGCACATGCTTATCAGGGGCTGATGCTACTGTATCTGTTGCTGTTGCTGACGCATCACCACACAGCCCCTCAAACAATGGAAATTCCTCAAGTGTTAACCATACACAAACACATGCTGCAGTAGTTGAGCCCATTGTTCAGTCTGGGTCTGGCAGTCACAGCCAGCTTAGCATCAGAGAGATACCTAATTTCAACGCAGACGAGAGTTGCGCGAGCGCCTTGATTTTAGGGACATAAGTCTTGATGATCCAGAACAAGTGCCAGAAAGAGTTAGAAGCTGCCTAGCTAATGTGATAGATAGAGCAGTGGCTGGATCTCAGCAGGGTTGTGTTCTAAATGTGGTCCTCCGTGGACCCTCGTTGGCTTCTGATGTTCAAGCTGTTTTAAATCCTGATGATCAGTATGACCCGACCTGTTTCTCGACCAAATAGCACAAGTTATGCAAAGTAACGACGAATCTATCGGTGATGATGAATTAGAGTTTATTGTCACAGTTGCACAAAACAGTAGCGGTGGTGGGGCTCGCTTAAAACTGGCAAACATCCCTTATGATGAGATTCTCTCAAAGAAGGGTAAACATCTGTATACACCAAACAATACGCACAACAATTTGTGCTTCTCCTTTGCATAGCACATTCATTAAACCCAACAGCCCCAGAGCATGAAAAATATGCTACTGCTAAACAGTTACATGCTCAAGTAGGTCTACGCGACACACAGACAGTATCATTCTCAGATGTCTGCAAATTTGAGAAACACCTAAACATCAAGATAGTGATCTATTATCACGCAGCAGGGCGTAAACGTCTGCATACTTTTTTCACACATGATGAGCCAAATCCAAACACTGTAATGCTGTACCTACACAATGAACACTATCACCTGATTGAAAACCCACAGCTTTTCTAGGGGCTGGCTATGTGTGTAATTTTTGTTACAATACATATGAATCACCGCTCTATCACAGCTGTAAACATAGATGCAACGTATGTTTCACACTCTGTCACCACCACAGTGGTCCCACCGTGAAATGCAGTGACTGTAACCGCATCTGCAAATCACAACACTGTTACCAACAACACAAATTACCAGAAATAAAACACAACATGGTCCCGTGTGACAATATGAAGCATTGCATGAGCTGCGGTGTCACATATAAAGAATCAAAGAAATCACCACACAGATGTGTCCAGCCTAAATGCGAGCACTGCAGCGAGCCTAAATTAGCCGGGACTCTGAGCATCAGTGTTTTATACAGCCTGTTGAACAACAGGAGCCTTGTGATAAATATATTTTATATGATTTTGAGACACGGTATCACAACGGCAAACATGAGGCCAACTTTGTGTGTGCATCTGATCTGAAGGGCAACAAGTTCTCATTTAATACATTAAAATGTGTGGCTGCGTTTGTGCAGCATTACAGACGCCCGAGGTTTCGTGGGTACACATTCATAGCCCATAACGCGTCCGGCTTCGATAACTACATAATTTTGGAGTACCGTCAAGCAATGTATAACACCTACCGTCACAATGAGAGGGAGCCGTGTGATTTTGATGCATGACAGGGCCTATGACCAGCGGTGGATTGATTCGTTCAGCTTTTTGCCCATGGGTCTTGCCAAAATACCCTCTGCTTTAGGTTTTCAAGACCTGCAGAAGGGCCATTTCCACACAGATTCAACACTAGGGATAATGAGTATTATGTCGGTCCATACCGGATCCCTCCTTCTATGGCTATGAGCGCATGTCTGAAAGTGGTAAGGCGAGCTTCATGGAATGGTACCAGACCGCCTCACAGAACACCTTTGATTTTCAGGTTGAACTCAGACGCTACTGTGTTAACGATGTTGATGTCCCGCGTAAAGCATGTACCATATATCGTGACACTCTGTTGGGTTGTACACAAGTTGATCCATTCATGCACACCACCCTGGCTGCATTCAGTATGGGTGTGTATAAAACGCTGTTTCTGCCTAGAGACACGCTCGCTCTCACGTATGATGGTGCATACGTTGAGCAGAATAAGACATTTTCAAACGTCTCTATTGAATGGCTTCAATATGTGTCCCACACCACCAACACAGTGATAAAACACGCTCTCAGAGGAGGCGAACAAAGGGTTGGGCCGTATTTTCTGGACGGCTTTGACCCCACAACTGACACGGCTTACGAATTTGCAGGATGTTTTCACCACGGATGTGTTAAATGCTACCCGAGAGTGAAGTAAATCCTGTCAGCAAAGCGCCCTACGGACTGCTGCACCGTATGTTTTGTGACAAAGTGGATGCACTGAAATCACAATACAGTTTGAGCGTTGTTGTGATGTGGGAGTGCGAATGGGCTGCCTTGAAGCAGACAGACCCTGCTGTTGTGGCTTTCATGCATACATACAGAAAGCCAGAACGCCTGAACCCCGAGACGCCCTTTTGGCGGTCGCACAAATGCTATAAAACTGTACCACAAGGTTGCGTGTGATGAAAAAATATTTTACTACGACTTCACCAGTCTCTATCCCACGGTGCAATCTAAAAAAGATTATCCTGTAGGACATCCTCAAATCATTTACAGCAACTTTGACAAGCTAGAAAATTATTTCGGCTTTGTTAAATGCACAGTACTGCCACCAAGAGGGCTTTTTCACCCCGTCCTTCCCTACAGGTGCCACAGCAAACTGATGTTTCCACTCTGCAGCATGTGCGCTGAAGACCAGAACCAGCACACTGCATGCGGGCACAGTGACAGTGAACGGGTGTTGAAAGGCACATGGGTCTCATTTGAGCTTGAAAAAGCTGTTGAGAAAGGATACAAGCTTGTTTCAATTGATGAGGTGTGGCATTTCCCCAACAAGACCGACACATTATTTAAAGACTATGTGAAAGCCTTCCTAAAACTTAAACAGGAGGCCTCGGGGTATCCAGAACATGTGAAAACCCCTGAAGAACAGCAAAAGTACATAGCCGAGTATTATGAAAAGGAGGGAATAATGCTGGATCCGTCCAAAATATGTGTAAATAAAGCTGTTCGAAACTGCAACAAGCTGCTGCTAAACTCATTATGGGGTCGTTTCAGTATGAGGTCAAACATGGCGTCGTCTGAGCTCATCACAGACCCGTCCAGGTTTAGTCAGCTAATGTTCAGCGATCAGTACGACGTGCGACAGTTTTGTTTCATTTCTGACGACGTCGCCATGGTGCAATGGCGCCACGCCGATGGTAGAGCATCCCGCGTCAAGGACGTTAATGTCTTTGTGGGTGCCATGACCACTGCACACGCCAGACTCATGTTGTATGACTTGTTAGACACCTTGCAACAGCGCGTGCTGTATTGTGATACAGACAGCGTCATTTTCACAGCACTCCCTGGCGACTGGATGCCTCCTCTAGGCCCTTTTCTGGGTGATCTCACCAGTGAATTAGCTTCTGGAGAGGGTGGTGTGGAGGATCACATAGTAGAATTTGTTTCCGGTGGGCCTAAATGCTATGCGTATCACACATCGCTGGGCAAAACACAGGTCAAATGTAAAGGTGTAACACTGAACGCACAAAACACCAAAGTTGTCACCCACGAATCCTTGAAAGGATTAGTCCACAAGTTTGTATCTAATCAGGTTTCAGATGCACACCTAGTGGCTGTGTCTGATAATATCAAACGCGATAAAAAGAAGCTTCATTTGAAGAATGTATCCGTTGTGAAGAAGCTTAAAGTTGTCTACAACAAGCGCCGTGTGCTCCCAGACTACACAACCCTGCCTTATGGATTTTAAATTAGATCAGGGGTTTGACGCTAGGTTGCAGCACCCGTTCAGCATGGTGGTCAGCGGTCCCAGTAACTGCGGCAAGACTTTTTTTGTCAAAAATGTCATTGAAAATGCATCCGGGATTATTTCGCGCAACATTGATAACATTGTGTATATATACTCATGCTGGCAGCCTTTATATGACCAGCTTCTTAAGATAAGAGACATAAACTTTGTTAATGGTATACCCGAATCTCTGGCTGATGACACCCTTCTGCCTATAGACAAGAACAATTTGTTAATTATAGGCGATGTAATGAACGATGCCGCTAACAATTTAGAAGTACAAAATGTGTTCACAAAGTATGTGCATCATAGGAATTTGAGTTGTATATATCTGGTTCAGAATTTGTTTATTCAAGGAAAATCCAGTAGAACTATTTCCTTGAACACTAACTACCTAATATTGTTTAAAAATCCTAGAGATAAATATCAAATCATGCTTTTAGGTAGACAAATGTTTCCGGCAATACTAAATATTTTTAGAAGCGTTTAATGATGCCACATCCGCAACATACGGGTATCTTTTAATAGACTATAAAGCCAAGACCCCGGACTATTTAAGACTCAGAACAAATTTACTGTCAGACCGTCCGGTTGTTTATATCCCAAAACAAAAACTGTGAAGAGGTGAAAGGATGTCATCACGCATGCGGAGGAATCTGTCTCTGTTGGAGTTGATATACAAGTCACCACCGGCTCTACACGCAGAGTTATTATTAGCAATGCAAACTTGGATTTCATCAATGCTTTGTGTGAGATAGCCTTTAACGTATTGCAAGGTAATATTCCACTGACCAATCAACAGTACAAACAGCTAAAAAGAAAAATCTCTAATCAGACTGATTGCCGACAAAAAATAAAAACTTTGAAAAGAGAAAGACAATCAACCAATCTGGAGGGTTTTACTGCCGTTATTAGGGGCTGCAATCCCTTTCATCACCAGTCTGATAGCAAACAGGTGAAAATGGAACATGTGCAAAAGATGTTTTTGGTGCCCCAACATCAGTTGGACTTATTGAAGCAACCGCCACAGCACACAGGCAACATCAGACAACAGGCTCAGAATGACTTGGACAAGGAAATGCTTCAGGTGTTGCAAGAATCAGACATAGATGTGTATGAGAAAGCTAAAAATACAGCGATATTCTCCAAAGATACCTAGCACTTGTGAGACAAGGGGCCCGTGAAAAGAGCGTATTGTCTTTATCCCTACCGAGCAGCTTAACACAGAGCCGCAACCCCTCCTGCGGACACCCCTCTTGCTTATGGCGCTGAAGGTGTGAAGGACTTTATCGCAGAGAATGTTTTGACACACATATCTAAAAGGAGTAGGAGGAATGCAGAACTCATTCTATCAGCTCTGAACCGTTCGCCAAACACTATTTCTTACAATGACAAAGGCGAAATTGTTGTCGATAAACACACTATACCGGGCTCACACATTTATGATCTGATTAAAGCCGTCACATCCACACACACACCTTCTGAAGGTTTCAGACCTATAGGCTGGACAGAGTTTTTAAAGGCTGTTTCAGATTTAAACATACCGTTATCAGCCATATCCAATGCCGGGTGTACGTAAGACCCTTGCGTTGTATAAAGCAGATCACACACTGCCTGAAGACACTGTTTTTTTAAAACATACGCCTAGAAAGAACACACCGGGCGTCTCACTGCGTGATAGTACATTAAAGAAAAAAATAAAGAATAAAAAAAATAAATTAAAGGGTGGTCCTGTCGAGTGGTTGGATTTTTGAATTCAGACTATTTCTTATCACAGCTGTAATGTTGTTGTTTTTTTCTGCCTAAAATATTGACTGTTTGTTGTTTTTCTACCGTAATTTTTTTTTTCACTAACTGATAGATTGTTTTCTTTTATTACAGTTTTTATTATTGTATAATGTTTGATTTCTTTATTACTACATTGTTTTCTTTTATTACAGTTTTTTCTATTATTGTTTTTATTACTCTTGAAGCCTGTATGATGTGGCTGTATAATATATATGCAACATTTTTGATAATAAATACAATTGACTCGATTAAATCACGCTCTCATATCGTTTTTATTATAACCACTAGTACACATCAGTATCCTTGTTGCACACATACATATTCGCTACAGCCTGCCACAGGCTCTATGTTGTTGACAAAGCGACACACCATAGCATCGTTACAAGTTAAATTAGTAGAATACATGTTAAGCAAACGTGAATAAGATACACCATTTTGTATATGAAATAAAAAAAATATACAATGTTGGCCACATGTGATGGAGAAGTCATTCTGCACTTGTTTTCCTGAATATAAAATAGTGGAACAGTTTTTAGAACAAACACCTTTATCTCTGGTGGAAAACGGTCTAGTGAGTTTCAAAACTATCAAAAAAAATAACAGCGTTTGTCTCGAAATATAGACAGCAAGCCAGTGTTCCCGGGCATTGTAGATGGGTGAGTGTTTACAATAGCCATAGCAGGCAGTCTTTGAAGCTGTGCATTGGGTAGCTAATCGCTGGCTAACACCCCTAGAAAATGTGTGTTTTATTGATAATCCTGCCGATCACAGATGTTAGCTCTATAGTGTTCATGACCGTGTTTGCTGTCTCAATAGTAATCCAAGAGCACCTGTCTCATATTAGATATTTCAATGACTGAATCAAATACTGAATAACACAAGATGTTCATTGTGCGGGTAGCGGGTTTCTGAAACGGGCTTCAAGCCTCACGTTCCCGGTTTTAATTAACGATACATTGCCTGAATGTCCTTCGTCAGCTTCCAGATTGAAACAGAATAAAGTATACCCGTTACCAAAGTCGTTACGCGATATGGCAAGTGCCCTGTCCTTTAAATGTCTTCCAGTGGTTTGTATCAGCTGATAGAATTCTCTGGTATACTGTTTTCTCTGAAAATTTGGCTGGAACGGTTTAGCAGGATAAGCCTGACCATCAGCGTATAAAGAAATGAATTCTACATCACAGTTTTCGAAATTAAATGGGTTACGGGTGGGACTTCCTGTAAAAGCCTCATTATCAATGAATGCAATGATGACAAATTTAGGTATCCTGCCCATAAATAAATTGTCATTAGTTGATATTCGAGACCCTGCTGGTATGGAGAAAGTCTTTAAAGATACTCTGTCTATAGCATATTTTGCGTTTGCATGGTGCAATGCCTTGCTGTGTGTAAGTCTGACGCTAGGTGATATATTAACTTTCTTGACAAAGAGACTGGCTGAGACAATTTTAACTCTGTACGCATTGGCATCCGCTGTCATGACAGCAAATTCGTCTTTAGAGCGCACAAATTTCAGTGACAGGTCGATTCCATTAAGTAACAGTTTTCTTGAAAAACAGATCTGCGTGTACAGGAGCTATCAATTCAACAATGCTGCTATTCGCTGTATATTCGCCTCTGGTCGCAAGGCCCTGGTTGTCCCCTTCTATGGATGTGTCATTCATGTGTGACGCTGTATCCTTACAGAATAACCCTGTGCTGAACTGTGTGTCTAAAGTGTCCTTATTATAATTGATAAGACATTCTATCACACCTCTGTATGGATATGTGTTGGATGATTGACTAATGAGCGTGTGTCCCAAATTAACATCGACTTGACTAAATAAGCTGCATCCGGGATAATTAATAAATCCCACGTTAGCATCTCTAGCCAGGTTTGAACCATCAGCGTTTGTGATTCTCACGCGTGTGTAGATATATGTGTCATTTAGATCCAGGTAGTCTTCGCCGGACGATGAGATGTAAAACTCGATCGGGCCTCCATCGGTGATTGCCGAAACAGGAGGTATTTCAATAAACGTACTTTTCTCAATGCTGGTCTGTGTGTAGGGAACAGTAAACAGGTCCAGCTCTGTTTTTACACATTCTCCAGATTGACTGTGTAACAGCGCCATTTAGAATATGTCAAACGCTGTAGTTTTTGAACGCTTGGTTCTGGGTCTTTTCACTCCGCGTGACGGTGTCCGTTTGTTGGATCTTCTGGCCGGTTTTGCGGTTTTACGCTTTCTAGATGGTATGCGTGCTGTGGGTGGAGTTTTTGAAGAATTGGGCGTATACACATACACTCCGTTACCGTCCTGCTTAGTGTTTGTGGGCTTAGTTATGTTGGATATGACATCAGACACTATTCCTGACGCTGCGGTTTTAAGGTGGGGTTTGAGTATACCGACTCCTTTTTTAAACAGCGGTACTGCAAATCTAAATAAGCTGCGGAACAATCCGCCCAGACCCGCGCCATATTGCGTACTGGTCCCTATATACCCCCCCAAATCACCCCCAGCTTGCCCGATGTAATATTTTAGATATCTTGTCTCGTCTGTGTTGTAGGCAACCATCCTTTCTTTTTTTTAAAATTGTTGTCTTATCGGACGGAAGTGTAGCTTGACAAACACCTTACCGTATAAAAAGGGTATATGTTGATTCTGATCGTCTTTCAAATCAATTTCTATGTCGTCGATTAATGTCTTTGACACAGGTGTGTAGTGTGGAGTGTCAAATTGTAAAATGGCTACGCGCCGGGCATCGTCTGTGATATTTATAGCCCTTAATAGGATTTCTGCCAGTCTCCCTCTAAATGTGAGAACGCTGCCTCTAGGCCCCATAACACCTACATAGTTACTAACGGTGTTGTATTGTGTTTTAATGTCCGCCGTACCTGGTTGCTGTTGGCATTTCAAATTAAATTCTTTTATTATCTGCTCCACAGAGGTATAATGACCCACAGACAGCTCAATCGTTGTTACGGATAGGGCGTCATCTTTGACAGGGTTATAAATTTCTACTCGCGAATCTGCTTGTGGAAAAGACAGCCAAGTGCGCGGGTACTGTATCTCACAGCTACCTCATACTGATGATTCAAAACAACAGGTTTTGCTAACTTTGTTCTAAAATTAGATATCTTATTGCCTGGGTAAACATGAGCTGACGCATTTGAGAAGAGGGTCACATAAAAACCAGCCTTGTTGTTCTTTTTATCCATCCTTCTTTACTCTGTCTCTGCACGGTGGTGAATGAATGCCTGCAGAGCTGTGTCATCAGGGTTAATCACACCTCGATGATGTCTTTTTCTGGAATCCATGAATTAAAACTTGTTGGCCATCCTAACCATTTTACTAGAGCCATCTTTTTGCGGCCCACCTTTTTTCTAGCCAATATACTTTCAATTTTAAATGTTTTGTTTTTATCAACAATCACCCGTTGTATTTCAGGCTCATAAAATGTGCCTTTCAACACCTCTCCTGCTAGATCGGCTAGTCTGTACACTGGGGGCTGTCTCCCTATACGTTCTTTGACTGTGAAAATCTCATCGGTGTAGGTTTGTTCGTATCCTTTTCGAAACACTCCTCTCAGTTTTGATATTCGTACTGTGTCGCCAACATTAAATTTAAAACACACATTCCTCTGAGGCTTGGTTTTGTACAGAGTGTTAAAGACCAGCTTCTCATTATCCTTATTTACCTCAGCTGGGGCCATATGGATAGATCTGTGATAAGCATTGTTATATGCCTGTGTGAGCTCGGGGATGACGTGTACATATCTCCTTGAGTTGACGGATGTTAAGTACTTCCACATTCTACCCTTGAAGCTGCGGTTGAATCTTTCAACAATACTAGATTTAACCTCACTAGCTGTTGAGAAGTGTTTGATGTTATATCGCTTCATTAGCTGTTTAAAGGTTGTATTATAAAACTCTTTGCCTTCATCTGTTTGTAGTTTCATAGGGATCCTTCCCTCAGCAAGTATATCCTCGAAAGCGGCTGCTACGGCTGGGCCCGTCTTGGTTGTGAGACATCTAACCCATGCATATTTTGAGAATACATCTATACATGTTAGCAGGTATCTAACATTATCATTATCTGTCATGTATTCAGACATATCAACCAGATCGGCTTGAAACTGTTTGTCGATTCCATTAACCAATACTCTATTTCTGGGAAAGTGGATCCTAGCTGGTTTATGGAGTGTGTAAGTGTCGTCTCGTTCTAAATAATGTTTAACCTGTGATAATGAGGGTTTTACACCTATTGCCTCAGCGGTAGCTATACGGAGCTTATTTAAACTGGCCAAGCCAGCCGGATGGGCCGGATCATGATAAATTTTATACAAGGTGTTTTCCATGATGCATGCAAGACACAAATGATAAAGCTGTCGGTGTTAACACGTCTTTTTATTTCATTCACACAGACAATGAATACTGAACAGCATACATTAAACCAGGTGTCTCCCAGCCCAGTAGTTACCAATCATGCGAAGCATGGCTGGTTTAGCACGTCGGTCATAACGACTTGCTTCTAGCAACTGCACAATGTTGTCGTTAATTGCGCATACTATATGTTGTGATGATCTCAGTTCGGTCATGGTGTGTTCTGCAATCCGGCTGAATTGTGTTCCAGTCCCATCGACTGTGTACGAGCGCACAAACAGGCGTATGGCGGGATGAATCGGTCTGTCTTGAGCCTTATCATCACATCGTCATAGTAGATGTCAAAGAAATACTCGGGCAATTCGAGCAAGCAGCTGTGTTGCACCTGACTGGGGTGAGATATTTGACATCCGTAGCATGTATCCTGTAGAAACTCGTTTAGCGCCAACATCAGCAGATGGTGGGTTGCAAGCTTGATGTCGATAATGGTTTCCTCAAACAGCCCCGATCCTGTAGGATCCTGCAGCAGCAGCTGTGGAGAGGGGGTGGAGATGGTGGGGTCTGGATTAACAGCGATGGGGTGGTGAGTCTGTGAGGTCCCACGGTTGCGTGTCTCGCTCTGAAAATGGGAACAATAAAAATGTTATATTTTGTTGCTTAGATACACACACACACACACACACACACACGCACATATATTTAACCTACCATTTGGTTTATTTAGTTGTCGGACGGTCTTATGATTTTAGGTTTGCACAGGGTAGAAGGCAAGCCAGTCTTCGGGCAAGTCGCGAAATCATCAAAAACAAGTCGTTTTCTAATACCCTCGTACGCAGTGTTGAGTCTATCTCTTGATGGCGTCGTCAACCTTGCTAAACATATGCAGCATAGCTCTCCAGTCGCACCACTGTATAAAAAACATATCCTTAAACCATGTAGTGCGCTCTTCTATGCTCAGAGGGTAAGGATTTAACCTCCAGTTTTCAACCCCTCTGGCCGCTATAAAACTTTCCCTGTCATCACATACGCTGAGAAAAATAAAGTCATCGGGGCTACGGTTGAAACGATCAGCCTCGACCCTGTAAAGCTCTGGGCCTGTTGGACTGTTCCACTGGGAAACATACAGCATCTCTGGGAAGCCCACATTGTCCAAGTCCGCACAAACAACAGTGCGAAAAGAGTTTCCAGTTTCTAGTAGACATGCGTTGTGACTCCCCAAAACACTCCCTCACCACAATCTACACGGAGTATAACTGCTCCGTTGGTATATTTAACGGTATACACATACCCGTTACTGCCTCGATATTCTAACTTAAATTCAGTCCCATCTACGACGTTTTCACAGCGTTGCTTTTTGCGGTGAGGGCCCCGGCATACTCCTGTAGACGTACCTAGAGCTTCTGTGGCTTGGGCGATGTCCAGGCTGCTCGTCATGGTTGATACAGATGTCATCCTGCACTCCTTAGTTAGAGGTGTTCTTTAGGTTGCTCTGTTGATGTTCCAAATGGTGAAAGAGACCGTTTTTTATATGTATTGGAGCAGTCCTCTAGGAGGTGTCGTTACCGCCCCTTGGGGTTGGGCTTGGTTTCAGGTGACCTCTGAGATGCAGAGATAAAGGTGTAATGGCATGATAAAAGGTGAAAGTGTAATGGTGGCACCGATGGACCTGGCACCGCCGGCCCTCTGCCATAAGATAAAGGAGACTGTTTGTATTGAAAACTATGGCAGTACAATTGAGATGCTCTTGATAAGGATGACCTCTTCTGCTGACTGTAGGGGGTCTAACTGTAACCCCCCTCTGTCTAGCTGTTGCAGAATTAAGAATCCCATTTCTAAAGGAATGCCTGCTGTTTGTGGTATTCTGTTTGAAACTATTAGCCTCTGTGTGTGAATATGTGTTTTTAGAAGGTGGAAAAACTTTCTGTTTAAAAACTATTAGCCTCTGTGTGTTTCAGAGCCCTAAAGAAAAATACCCCTTAACTAGTTAAATTAAATGCTGTGTGTGTGTGTGTGAATATGTGTTTTTAGAAGGTGGAAAAACTTTCTGTTTAAAAACTATTAGCCTCTGTGTGTTTCAGAGCCCTAAAGAAAAATACCCCTTAACTAGTTAAATTAAATCATCTATGTCTAAATAACAGAACTCTGAGACCTATACAATCCTTTAAAAAAGAGTTTAATTAAAACACATAATGGTTTCATTAAATAAAACGCTATTAAACACATGTAAACTCATATGACCTCTGAACTCACAAGTCCGTTCGCGCAAGAAGTCCGTTCGCGCAAAGTCCGTTCAGCGCACACATGGACGCCGGAGGGGATGCGGGTGGGGGTGGGGGGGGGGGGGCAAAAAAAAAAAGCTATAGGTATATTACTACTATGGTGTTATACTAAAATGGCAGAGAGGACTTTAAAAACGTGGTTTTATTGGAAGTGAATGGGGCATTTTTGTACACATAGGTGTCGATAAGGCGTATTCAGCACTACAAAAAAATAAAAAATAATGGAGTGAAATCAGTTTTGATGCTGCTGATGTTAGTCCAAAACTGTAATCACCACCAATGTCCCATTCATATACTGTTTAGTATATCAAGTCAAGTGGCTTTTATTGTCATTTCAGCCATGTACAGTGGAGACCCTGGTGCTACCAATGACATATAACGGACAAACACAGGACTATGTAAAGTGCAATTTGCCCCCCCCCCCCACACACACACACACACACACACACACACAACAAGACAAGACAGTGCAACACTAGACAAAACAGGACAATGCAGACACAAGACAGTGAAATGTGCAAAATGCTTGGTATTGTGCAAAAGTAACTTGGTGTGTGTGTATGTGTATGAGTGTGACATACTGCAGATGAGTGCTTGGTAGTGACGTGTATGAAGGTGTGGGTGTGTGTCAGTCCAGTCATTGAGTGTTCAGGAGTCTGATGGCTTGGAGGAAGAAACACTTCCGTGGTCTGGTAGTGAGGGCCTGCTCTGGTACCTCTTGCCAGAATGCTGCAGGGTGCAAAATTTTAGGATTACAAAATGGCTAAAAAATATATATTTGTGTCTTTTTATTTATCTAACAAAAAATGAGTAATAAAAACTGTAACGACATATTATGTTAACTATGTTTCGATTACATAGTTTGTCCACCAGAGACCGCTACACTGAATTACTTTTTTTTTCTGTAAAAAGGCAGTTTTATATTTGAAATCCCTTTAAGCAGATCAGATAAATCAACTTGAGTATTTAGGGTTTTTTTGGAAAAGAAATTTAAAAGCTTGCCAAAATATATCTATAGACTGCACACAGGATTGTCCAGGTTGAAAGATTTTACAAGAACGATCTCTGTCCACAGGCTGTAACACAAAGGCTCTCTGGCCTTAAGTACTAATTGCCTGGGTACCTCCTCTCTGTGGAGAAACAGTTCTACACAGAGGTGCTACATAAGGCTGGAAAGAGTGTAGGACACGTCCACGCAGGCAAATCAGCCAGTAAACTCTAAATGCTCTAATATGCCATATCAAACAAGATACAGATCAATGATTAACAGATGAGGTCATTTCAGTGGACTTTGACAGAGAAACTGACTGCATCCTGTGACTGTGTGAGGCAGGTAGGCTGGAATAATACTTTAAATTTCATTTAAAATGGTTAATAGGGAAGCCATTGTTGCATAAAATGCTTTTAATCATTTGTTCAATCTGCTCAAACATTTTAGTCTGTTTTTTGTTTTCTACATCTGACCGAGTGAATAATGACTTATGGAGTGTCACAGTTCTGGGTCGGTGACCCAGTGTTCTGGCTTTTGTTTTATTATTATTATTAATCCGTGATTTTATCGTGGTTTATGATTACTTGTTTTTTGGTTTCTGTTTTGCATGTCATGTCACTGTTGTCTCTGTGCTCTGTGTTCTCTTTGTTCAGTGTGAAGTTATGGCCTCTGTCGTGTGTTTCCTGTTTTACTTTGACAGTCCCTTGCCCTATGTCAGTGTTTCTAGTTTTGCGTCTGCCCGGTCTCACCTGTTTAATTAGTGTCAGCTGTATTTCCCTCCTGGCCCTCATTCCCACGTTTACTCCTTGTATTTATTGTCCGTGTTTTCCTCTGAGTATAATAACCCTTATACTCACCTGTGTGTTCTGTTCACAGTTTTTCCGGTTTGGTTTTATTTTGACTCATGCAAGCAATAAAGCTGAGGTTTTTGAGTTTAAGTTTCACATCCTGGAGTCTGCTTTTGGTCCCTCCCTTTCTGCCTTCTGCACACAGACCTTGACAGCAGGATGCAGTAGTGCTTGAAGTCATGTGATCTTGTGACTGGAGAGCTAGGGGAAAGTAGACCACAAAAAAAGTTGATATAAATGTGTAAATAAGATATATGTGAGTATCAACATATTTAATATATTTCCTCATTGGTACATCTGATATGTGATGTAATATTTTACAAATGAAGTATCAATATTATATAAATATGGCACAGGCACCCCCATTCTGAGAGTGAATTTCTGTATCAACATTAGAAATCATAATTGTTTATAATGATTATTTGTATGGTTTATGTGAATTTTTTTATGATTTTTTCCCATATTTTTTATTTCAGTCGTCAAACCTCTACAATGTTTTGCCTGAAGGATGGAGGTTGGTGTAAAATGCCACTTGGGGCCATCTGTGTCTTGCTTTTTCGTCACTCTATTTTTTTCTTTCACTTAGCACACTTTTGTGGAGGTAAATAAGTCTTATCTTTATGGAGTTACACAAATTATAAGTCTATTAAGTACACAAATATTTCTGTTATTGATTAAATGTGAGCCATTTAATTTATGTCACAAACTAAAACAGCACATTTCAAAGAGTTACATCACCTGGGCTTCTGAACCTCTGTTTACCATGTTTAACATGTATTTGTAATTTTTCTTTAGTTCTGTCTCAGGTGGTTGGTCCATCTGACCCAGTTGTGGCAATAGTTGGTGATGACACTGTGTTACCATGCCATCTGGATCCTGCTGTGAATGCTGCTGATATGACAGTAGAGTGGACACGATCTGACCTCACACCCAGATTTGTGCATGTCTGGCGTGATGGTGTGGAGCTTGTGAATAAAAAAAATGAAGCCTACATGGAAAGAACGTCACTACCAATTAACAACCTGAAGCTCGGAGACATTTCACTAAAACTCTCCAAAGTGAAACTGTCAGATAGGGGATCATACAAATGCTTCATTCCTGCCCTTAGTGGACAAGCTAGTGTTGAGCTTGTTGTTGGTAAGTGGAGATATAATCTTTGTACAGAAAGCTCAAAATGATATCTGATGTTGGAAATCAACAGTCATTATTTAGTTTAGAAAAAATACAATGTTAGTAGTAAAAAATCACAAGGGTAAAATAAACATGTAATGCTGTGCTATTATTCTATACATATGTGCAAAAGAACATACAGAAAAGCCCTAAAATCAAACCAATAACAACGTGTATTCAGCGTAGAGTCAGTATTTGCATTCAACATGACAACATACTGGAAAGAAAAATCTGCACATCACCACTGAAAGGGAAAATTATTAATGTCCATTTTTAAATGAAGTGAAGCTGTTTTCTCAGCTAAAAGACACATTGTGGCCTCCTAATTCTATTCTACAAAGTGAGCCAATGTATATATAAATCATTTTTCTACATAAACATTTTGCTCTAGTTTTGTTACACTCTGTTGTTTTATTACATATAAATTTAATCCATTCAAAACTATTGTTAACAATTAAAACAAGTGAATCCTGGTTGTTGCTCTCAGCATTAGTACAGGAATAAATTTTGGAAAGGTTCACTCATAAATCAAAGATAGCTTGTAAGAATAAGTCCAATCCAGTTTCACTGAATGCTCTCAATAACAATATCAAAAGTGTTGCAATGTCTTATTTTGTTATTGTAGTTAGTGTTGGTAAGGTGACAACATTAATCAAATGGAAGTACAAAGGTAGCTGATAAGCAGAGTTAGACAATGCGTCAGGTTCAACATTAAAACTAGTTGATTAAAAGGGTGTTGGTGCTCCTTGCCTGGTCAGAAGAGATTGATCTATTGTTTGGACTTTCCTTTTGTGCCTGAGACAGGGATATATAGGCAGGAAATCATTTGGCTTCTGATGGTTGTGGCACGGCCATTTGAGGACAGGGCCTTTTGTATACAATGAATACTCTATCATATTATTATCTGGAGAGTTTGAAGGATGGATTGACAACAAAGTCATTCCTGTTCCTTGAGCGGTTTTTCATGTGTGCAAAAAGAAGGAAATTATAGTCTGTCTTTTGTCCTGTCTTCTTCCCCTCATCCTCAACCTGTTATGGCAGATGGCTGCCCTTCTCTGAAGCTGGTTTTGCTGGAGGTTTCTTCCTGTTTAAAGGGAATTTTTCCTTCCCACTGTTGCCATGTGTTTGATCATAGGGAGTCATCTGATTGTTGGGGTTTTCTGTTTATTACCTTGCAATATAAAGCACCTTGATTTGATTGTTGTTGTGATTTGGTGCTATATAAGTAAAGCTGAATTGAACTGAAATAAAAATACAGCAATTGGGGAGTGCCATTACAACTGCTTGATTGTTTATATGTTAAAGAAAACGGCACATGAATGTCAGCACCATATGTATTGACAGCAAGACATTATAGAATTTAGTGTTTTTCATGTCACTATTCAGTAGTTTAAATATGATTGGTGGAAAATTGTCAATACATTTGCAAGAATTTTAAACTTGGCTCTCTGGTGACTGTAACTGGTAGCAACACATGTGTTTTCTCTTTTCCTAATCTTTAGGTGTAGTTTCATCACTTATCATCACTGTAATGAGGAACAGTGAGGACAGTATTAAAGTGGTGTTACAGTGTGAGTCTGCAGGCTGGTATCCAGAGCCTGAGCTGCTGTGGTTGGACGGTGAGGGAAACCTCCTCTCTGCTGGACCTACAGAGACCCTCAGAGGTCCTGATGACCTCTATACTGTCAGCAGCAGAGTGACTGTGGAGAAGAGACACAGCAACAACATCACCTGCAGAGTCCAACAGAGGAACACCAACCAGAGCAGAGAGACACACATACATGTTCCAGGTAATAAAGAAGTTATTTAGTTATATGTATTTTTTTGTTTGTTTGTAAAATTGCTGCAGGCTACTTGTTGATATTCTGTGTGTTCTCATTACAGGTGATTTATTTAATCCTCCATGTAGTTCTGCTGGTCACATCATCATAAGTGTTGTTGTCACAGTCCTGCTTATTCTTGCAGTTGTCTTTGTTGTGTGGAAATACCGTTCTAAATGTCAAGGTACAGTTTTTTTTTTTTTTTGACTAAAAACAAAAATAAAGTTACTAAAAAATGATCAATTATTTATTAAAAAAGACAAAATAATGTATTTCTTTCAATTTAAATGACTTTTTTTTTGTACAACAGGCAGAAACACAAAAATTTCCACTGATCACCGAGAGCATCAGCCCCTCACTGAGAAAAAAAGAGAAGCACTGCATCCCACAGAAGGTGGTATTGACACTGTCGACTTTGATATGGAACAAGAGAAACTCAACGCTCGGTTTACAGAAGAAGAGGAAGACAAATTTCATTTGATAATGATGGTTCATTTTTTAATGAGTCATAAATGTGACTTAGAAAATGATATCCATGAACTCAAACTGAAACTGGTTGAGGTACAGAAACAGCAAGATGAAAATCAGAGTCAGCTGGTAAACAATATTAAACAAACAGAACAAAATAACCTAAAATCTGAGAAGAAAAATGAAGAAGTGGGCATTGAAACAGAAACTAATTTTGAAACAATGAAGGAAAACCTTGAAAAAGAAATAGAGAAAAAGGAAACACAAAGAAAATCAGTATTGTATGGGGTTGATGTAATGACAGAGAAGAAGAAAGAGTTAGATGACACTTTATACAAAATTCATACACAGAGAGAGAAAATAGAGTGGCAGAGAAATGAAGTTCAAATACAGTTCCAATCAGGCAATTCAGAGGCATAAAAGTGAACCTTAAAAACACTCACATTATTCATTTAAGCATTCATTTATCACAGTTAATAAAGTAAGACATTTACAATCTCTAACACAGCACTACAAGATATATTACATGGATGAAAGCAAATCCAAAACAGCAGCTATAGAAAAGACAAGATGAATTTTGTTGTTGAGAGGCCCCAGTGACACAATTTTAAATGTACTTTAATTACCTCTAGTGGCCATATGATTTATGACAACTGCATATAAGGAGACGTGTTTCAGAGCCAAAAGAGAGTTGCAGTTACAGTTTTACTGTTCCATTTTAATAAAATTCTAATTATAATATAAACCTAATATTAGATCATTTTACATATTTGGTGCCATGTATCAGTCCATATATATACTTTTACCTTTTTGCTTTTTAATTTTTTTGCTTGTTATTGTCTTTATTCTTTTTTAATGTGCAAGTTATTTACATTTTATATGATATGAGATAATAATAATAATAAGATTTCTGACTTTAACTTTGTCTTTCTAAATGTACTACAAGTGTGTATTTCTTTTTTGTTTGGTAAAAAAGAAATCCGTTTTTGTAAAGGTTGTGTAAAAATATGAAGCATGCCATTAAAACTTTAAAATGTATTAAAAAAAAGTAAGTACACAGTAAAAAAAATATTGTAGAATTTACGGTGAATTACTGGCAGCTGTGGTTGCCAGAATTTCACTGTGAAAAATAAATTGTAAATGTAGAACACAAAACGGTATCCTATTTTGGTAACCTTAAATTTCACAGTAAATAATAGTTTGGTTTTTTTTACAGTAAATGACTGAATTTAAACATAAATTCATGTGAAAACAACAGAAATTCCGTTAACCTGATTACAGTTACTTTGTTAAATATAGTGAAACTGTATAAAATAATACGGTATCATACCTAAAAAGTTGAATATTACGGTAAATTACTGGCAGCTGTGGTTGCCAGAATTTCACCGTGCAAAATATAGTGATAATGCAGAATATATAACGGTATACTTCGTTGATAAATGTAAAATTCACAATAAAGAATCATAAACCTGTTCATGGTAACTCATGTAAAAGCAACAAACACTCCATTAACCTGATTACAGTTTTGCATTGTCACACTAGCGTAACAAAACATACTTTATTTTTCACTGTATAAAATAAATATTAAAAAGTGGAATATTACGGTGAATTACTGGCAGCTGTGGTTGCCAGAATTTCACCGTGGAAAATACAGTGATAATGCAGAATACATAACGGTATACTTGTTGATAAATGTAAAATTCACAATGAACTTTGGTTTTTGTACAATTATTACATTGAAATAAAAAACTAATATAAAGTAAACTAGTTAAAATGCATTTTAATAAGCTTGTTTACCGTCTCCTATTGACAAAGCACAGAAGAGCTGTATAATACAAAACATGCCTTTTTATTCAAAAGTTCATATTTACACGAAATTATTGGCAGCTGTTGCAGCCAGAATGTCGTCTAAAAAAATTAAGGTCCAACAAATGAGATAATAAACATAATAGGGCATAAAACTTACATTCTTTGACTTTTTGTCATAATTTGCTAGAAACATTAATAAAAACCAGTAGAGACAATGATTAAATTAAACAGTTAACATCCATCCATCCATTCGCTTCCACTTATCCTTTTTCAGGGTGGTGGGGGGATCTGGAGCCTATCCCAGCTGTCATAGGGCGAGAGGCAGGGTACACCCTGGACAAGTCGCCAGTCTGTCACAGGGCTAACACACAGGGACAAACAACAATTTGCACTCACATTTACACCTATGCAATTTGGATTAATCAATTAACCTATCCCCACAGGACTTGCATGTTGTTCTTCAGATGCTCGGTGTAGATTAGCGTTCTTTCCTTGCAGTCTGAAAGCAAATACAAAGCACAATAAAGAAAACTGCCCATTTCAAAAGCAAATATACAATCTTACATCTAATAGAGCTGACACAATTAATCGTATAATGATTTACAATTGTGATGCATTGCAATGCAGACATAAAGCATTCTTAATCCATTCAGAAGAAACTAATCGATTATTAAATACAGTCCGGATCAAACGTTTAAGACCACTTGAAAAATGGCAAAAAATCATCTTTTGCATGGTTGGGTCTTAACAAGGTTCCAACAACATGCAACAAGCAGAAATGGGAGTGAGACAAAACATTTAACTTACATTTAACAAACTTAAACTGGGACAGGCTGTTTTACAGCTGATCAAAAGTTTAGGACCACATGCCTTTAAAAGGCCAAATCTGTGCAAAACTGTGGATTCATTGTCATTTTCTGTCAGGTAGTCAGACTGTCAGGATGTTCTGATGGCAGAAGCAAAAAAACTTTCCATTTTGAACATGGTCGGCTTGTTGAACTGCATAAGTAGGGTCTCTCACAGCGTGCCATCGCTGCTGAGGTGGGATGCAGTTAAGACGGTCATTTCTTAAATAATCCTGGGGGTTATGGAACAAAAACGTGAAGTGGAAGACCTAAAAAATCCTCAACCCAAATTAAGGCCATTAGTGGTACCGACTGCACCCCCATAACCATCAAATGGCATCTGAGACTGAAGGACTTCAAAAACAAATTCTCTGATGAGAAAAAAATATAACCTTTTTTTTCTCCTGTAAAAAAAATGCAACCTTGATGTTTCCAACGTTACTGGCATGACAAGCAGATCCCACCTGAGATGTTTTCTACGCCCTACAGACGAGGGGGTGCCACAACGGTTGGGGAGATGCTTTTTCCTTCAGTGGAACAATGAAGCTTCTGGAGGTGCAGGAGTGTCAAAAGGCTGCTGGCTATGTCCAGATGTTGCAGAGAGCATCCCTCATGACTGAGGGCCCTCATCTGTGTGGTAACGACTGGGTTTTTCAACAGGACAACGCTACAGTACACAGTGCCCACAGGACAAAGGACTTCTTCCAGGAGAATAACATCACTCTTTTGGACCATCCTGCGTCTTTCCCTGATCTAAATCCAACTATGAATGGACAACAGTTCCAGACAGTAGACACCCTTCGTGTAGCCCTCTTCACCACTTGGAGAAATGTTCCCACTCACCTCATGGAAACGCTTGCATGAAGTGATCAACAAGAACAGCGGACCAATTAATTACTGAGTTCAAGTTTGGAACTTTCTGTTTTGGGGGTTTACCCATGTTTTTTGGAGGTGTGGTCCTAAACTTTTGATCAGCTGTAAAACAGCCTGTTTCAGTTTAAGCGTTGTTTTTAATAAATTGCCTGCTCAAAAAATGCTTTGCCTTACTCCTATTTCTTCTTGTTGCATGTTGAAGCTCTACTTGGAACCTTCTTAAGATCCAACCATGCAAAATATGATTTTTTGCCATTTTTCAAATGGTCTAAAACTTTTGATCAGGACTGTACAACCTAAAAATAACAGCAATTTGTTTTCTTCAGCCACATACATCACAGTGGACCAACAAGTGCAGCCTGTGTTCAGACAAGTTTTGAGCAATAAAAAAAGTAGCTTATATGTAACCTCCTTTATTTGTTGACAAAAAGAAACAAACTGAAATGAAGTTATCATGATGCATTGGGAAAAAATTATATTTTTCAGCGCAAAATGTCTGTAGTTGTCTAATAAAATCTCTGTTACTGAGCCTCACAGGTCCTTTTCTTCTGCTGCTGCACATCACATGCCAGCAGTGGCAGCAGTGGCAAAAGTTCCAGTTTTGTATTAACTGTGCTGAGAGTTTGTTTGAGGACTGATCTCACACGGCTTTGAAGAGGTATCAGAGTCAGAGTATTTAAACTGTTTAATGCTCCGATTCAGAATGGAGTAGGTGAGCCATTCTTTTTTTCACAAAAAAAAATTAAGAAACGGCACAACATCATATGACAAAATGGCATAAAAATCTTGTGTCCTAATCAAAATGGCAAACCTGGCTGACAGATGTGAAAATATTTTAAACAGTTGAAAACTGACTCAAACTTTACTCCTTCTATATCTGGTGTACCTTCAGTCTTGAGGTGTTCAACAGGAGAGTTGTACATCTCTGTGGTGCATTCTGCTCCACACTGATTTGGATCACCACCCTGAAAAACAGATTGCGTCATTAAACAGTATCTACAGAAATGTTGTGTATGACTAAAGCAGAAGCCACCAGTGCAATGTGAGCCCAAATTATCTCCAGCATGCAAAACATGGTTCCTTTAACTACAGTTTTATCTATTTATTTCCATAACCTAAAGGATTAACAACTTCAAAGGCATCTTGGTATAGCAGTAGTTTGAAACATTATGGATTTTGGTAAAAAAAAAAAAAAAAAAAAAAAAAGTACTACTTTTGAATATCTGACCATCACTAATGTCACACAGTACATCTGATGGAGACTCAGCTGATTCCTCACCTGTTACACATTTCTGGATCCCTTGACCGCCTCACAAAGCTTGGAAATACCCTCATCAGATAATGTTGTTTCAGTTTTTAGGAGTGTAGTGAGGTTATTCAAAGTATATGACTGACCCAAGTCATATATTTTTTTAAATTTCCTCTACAATGGTCAGGATGGCAGAAGCAGGTCGCAATGAAATACATAACCCCTCAGTGACTTCACTGACTTGGCACAGAAATCAAAAAGGAACACTGTCTTTAGCTGCTTTTGGTAAATTAAACTGGCGTTTGTTTCACAGTAAAGCTAGCTAAAATCTTCAACCTGCTGCATTAGCATGAACTTTCCAGAAAACTAAACAGGACTGAAGGCAAAGCCTGTAACAGAGGAACGCTTTCAACGCAACAAGAAAACTGACCAAGCGAACTATGGTTACAGCAGATATACGTTTCAAGTCTAATGATATACAGGGAGTACAGAATTATTAGGCAAATGAGTATTTTGTCCACATCATCCTCTTCATGCATGTTGTCTTACTCCCAGCTGTATAGGCTCGAAAGCCTACTACCAATTAAGCATATTAGGTGATGTGCATCTCTGTAATGAGAAGGGGTGTGGTCTAATGACATCAACACCCTATATCAGGTGTGCATAATTATTAGGCAACTTCCTTTCCTTTGGCAAAATGGGTCAAAAGAAGGACTTGACAGGCTCAGAAAAGTCAAAAATAGTGAGATATCTTGCAGAGGATGCAGCAGTCTTAAAATTGCAAAGCTTCTGAGCGTGATCATCGAACAATCAAGCGTTTCATTCAAAATAGTCAACAGGGTCGCAAGAAGCGTGTGGAAAAACCAAGGCGCAAAATAACTGCCCATGAACTGAGAAAAGTCAAGCGTGCAGCTGCCAAGATGCCACTTGCCACCAGTTTGGCCATATTTCAGAGCTGCAACATCACTGGAGTGCCCAAAAGCACAAGGTGTGCAATACTCAGAGACATGGCCGAGGTAAGAAAGGCTGAAAGGCGACCACCACTGAACAAGACACACAAGCTGAAACGTCAAGACTGGGCCAAGAAATATCTCAAGACTGATTTTTCTAAGGTTTTATGGACTGATGAAATGAGAGTGAGTCTTGATGGGCCAGATGGATGGGCCCGTGGCTGGATTGGTAAAGGGCAGAGAGCTCCAGTCCCACTCAGGCGCCAGCAAGGTGGAGGTGGAGTACTGGTTTGGGCTGGTATCATCAAAGATGAGCTTGTGGGGCCTTTTCGGGTTGAGGATGGAGTCAAGCTCAACTCCCAGTCCTACTGCCAGTTTCTGGAAGACACCTTCTTCAAGCAGTGGTACAGGAAGAAGTCTGCATCCTTCAAGAAAAACATGATTTTCATGCAGGGACGATGCTCCATCACACGCGCGTCCAAGTACTCCACAGCGTGGCTGGCAAGAAAGGGTATAAAGAAGGAAAAACTAATGACATGGCCTCCTTGTTCACCTGATCTGAACCCCATTGAGAACCTGTGGTCCATCATCAAATGGGAGATTTACAAGGAGGAAAACAGTACACCTCTCTGAACAGTGTCTGGGAGGCTGTGGTTGCTGCTGCACGCAATGTTGATGGTGAACAGATCAAAACACTGACAGAATCCATGGATGGCAGGCTTTTGAGTGTCCTGCAAAGAAAGGTGGCTATATTGGTCGCTGATTTGTTTTTGTTTTGTTTTTGAATGTCAGAAATGTATATTTGTGAATGTGGAGATGTTATATTGGTTTCACTGGTAAAAATAAATAATTGAAATGGGTATATATTTGTTTTTGTTAAGTTGCCTAATAATTATGCACCGTAATAGTCACCTGCACACACAGATATCCCCTAAAATAGCTAAAACTAAAAACAAACTAAAAACTACTTCCAAAACATTCAGCTTTGATATTAATAGAGTTTTTGGGTTCATTGAGAACATGGTTGTTGTTCAATAATAAAATTATTCCTCAAAAATACAACTTGCCTAATAATTCTGCACTCCCTGTACTTACATTGAAAGAGAAGGTTGTTGGTTCAGCGCAGGGTGCTGCTGGGCTCCCTTGCTGAGCAGGAGTCTGTCTGGACCAGGTCTGGACCGTTAGAAGTGGCGCTATCTTCTTCTTCGTTGGTTTGGTGGACTACAAGCTTCGAAGGAGTATTGATGCCCTCTGCTGTTGCAGTGCCTCAAAGTCAGACAGCTATTTCTGACAACATAGTACCCTCCTCGTCTAAGTTTTATATATACATGTGTATATATATATATAGATATATATTTAGGTGACTGTCAATGGAGAATTGTACTTAGTAGTCAGTATAAGCTTTTGATGATATAAGTTTGCATATGATAGAATACTGTATGTTGACCTCTGATGACTTAGACTGTTGTCCACTACAAGACTGTTTTATAAATTCTTTCTCACAGCGATAATAGCTGAACAAGCAGGAAGAGGAGAGCTGGACACTTTTATCTGCGCTCTCTAACAAGAAGAAGGACTGCGTCCTTCTGTATCCCACAACACACACGCATACACCTAAACCACTCTTATCTTCACTCCCTACGCACTAACTTTCCTCTGCCTATGAATAGACGTATTCACTGTTGTATTATTTTTGCATATAAATAAAGACAAGTGCAAGAACAGAGCGCTGATCACAGGGCCCCCACTCTGTTGTGAGCGTTCTGTGACCGCCCTTGCAAGTAAAGATCTACAGGGAGTGCAGAATTATTAGGCAAGTTGTATTTTTGAGGAATAATTTTATTATTGAACAACAACCATGTTCTCAATGAACCCAAAAAACTCATTAATATCAAAGCTGAATGTTTTGGAAGTAGTTTTAGTTTGTTTTAGTTTTAGCTATTTTAGGGGATATCTGTGTGTGCAGGTGACTATTACTGTGCATAATTATTAGGCAACTTAACAAAAACAAATATATACCCATTTCAATTATTTATTTTTACCAGTGAAACCAATATAACATCTCCACATTCACAAATATACATTTCTGACATTCAAAAACAAAACAAAAACAAATCAGCGACCAATATAGCCACCTTTCTTTGCAAGGACACTCAAAAGCCTGCCATCCATGGATTCTGTCAGTGTTTTGATCTGTTCACCATCAACATTGCGTGCAGCAGCAACCACAGCCTCCCAGACACTGTTCAGAGAGGTGTACTGTTTTCCCTCCTTGTAAATCTCCCATTTGATGATGGACCACAGGTTCTCAATGGGGTTCAGATCAGGTGAACAAGGAGGCCATGTCATTAGTTTTTCCTTCTTTTATACCCTTTCTTGCCAGCCACGCTGTGGAGTACTTGGACGCGTGTGATGGAGCATTGTCCTGCATGAAAATCATGTTTTTTTCTTGAAGGATGCAGACTTCTTCCTGTACCACTGCTTGAAGAAGGTGTCTTCCAGAAACTGGCAGTAGGACTGGGAGTTGAGCTTGACTCCATCCTCAACCGAAAAGGCCCCACAAGCTCATCTTTGATGATACCAGCCCAAACCAGTACTCCACCTCCACCTTGCTGGCGTCTGAGTGGGACTGGAGCTCTCTGCCCTTACCAATCCAGCCACGGGCCCATCCATCTGGCCCATCAAGACTCACTCTCATTTCATCAGTCCATAAAACCTTAGAAAATTCAGTCTTGAGATATTTCTTGGCCCAGTCTTGACGTTTCAGCTTGTGTGTCTTGTTCAGTGGTGGTCGTCTTTCAGCCTTTCTTACCTTGGCCATGTCTCTGAGTATTGCACACCTTGTGCTTTTGGGCACTCCAGTGATGTTGCAGCTCTGAAATATGGCCAAACTGGTGGCAAGTGGCATCTTGGCAGCTGCACGCTTGACTTTTCTCAGTTCATGGGCAGTTATTTTGCGCCTTGGTTTTCCACACGCTTCTTGCGACCCTGTTGACTATTTTGAATGAAACGCTTGATTGTTCGATGATCACGCTTCAGAAGCTTTGCGATTTTAAGACTGCTGCATCCCTCTGCAAGATATCTCACTATTTTTGACTTTTCTGAGCCTGTCAAGTCCTTCTTTTGACCCATTTTGCCAAAGGAAAGGAAGTTGCCTAATAATTATGCACACCTAATATAGGGTGTTGATGTCATTAGACCACACCCCTTCTCATTACAGAGATGCACATCACCTAATATGCTTAATTGGTAGTAGGCTTTCGAGCCTATACAGCTTGGAGTAAGACAACATGCATGAAGAGGATGATGTGGACAAAATACTCATTTGCCTAATAATTCTGTACTCCCTGTACAGTGTGTGTCTCTTCACTCTTAGACTCTCAGCTGAAGAAGTGTCATTTAGAATAAATCTCTTGACAGTGACGGTTTAGACACATGATGCATTGTCTCCCAAACGTGCATGGACTTTAAGGAAACTGATTGTTACAGCTTTTATAATACATTCGTTGACTGCTCTTGACCTTGTAAACTACACCAATTTATTAACATTATTTCATTATTTTTTTGTATTTCATTTTGATCAATTAATTTTAATTTCAGCAGGTGGTATCACACTCAAACAGATTGAACACGGACTGAACAGTGGTAAATCCATGATTTAAACCTCCCTATACCACAAAATATTTTTTTTCATTGTAAATAGCTGTGTTATATTTGGTGAGACTCTAGAACTTAAAGAAATATACATATTTTTTTATTATTAGTAATTGTTTGTATTTAGTGTTAACATATCAAACAGCCTGAGCTTGTTAATATTAAAAACATTTCACTGTAATTTTCACAATAATTCTAACAATGTTTTGACATTTTGTTAAAATTAAAAGTACGCTATGTTTTAGATAATTAATATACAGTTGTAAATCGTAAATTCAAATGAAGGAAGCAGGAAAGATTGTGATTCATATAGTTATTAGGTCAATTGTAGGGTGATTAATTGTAAATAATGTTACAGATTTTGTTGTTTTCAAAGACAATGTGCCATAGTACAGTACATTAATATATTTTCAACATATTAGCAGTTTAAAAATAAAAGCAAATCACCGTTTTTCAATTTACAGAAATATAATGTCCATATTACAATCAATTACTCTTTTTGATTTAATGGTAATTTACCGTTGCCATTTTACAGTTATTAACTGTAATTTTTATGTACATTTCTTACAGTGTACCTTATCAGAAGAATTAACTTTATTTGCAAAATACAAATAAATATAAATATACAATTAATATACAATAATAAATATACAATTACTATTAATTGTATATATTTATGGCAGCTATGATCTGTCACATGATGGCTATAGGAAAAGCATAGAGTAGACATGGGAACAGAGTCTAAGCAGGCTAAGATAAATACTAAGGGAGGAGGGACAACAATCACTAAGAACTAAAGAAAACCAAAACCATGAACAACAATAATCACATAATATAATTACAGAGTCTGAAACACAAATACTGGGTTGCAGACCCAATGCCGTGACATCTTCTCCTCTATTTTTCTTTCCCTCTCCTTCTGTTAACTCTCTTCCTAACTTATCTTTTTTTCTCTTTGCTGTCCTGCGGTCCTGTCTGTCTGTTCTGATTGTAATAACTCAAAATGGAAAAAAAACAAATACAAAAAACCCCTCTCCGTGAATCGCTACCTTATCGTGGTGGAGGGGTTTGTGTGTTCCAGGGATCCCAGGGGCTATGTTGTCTGGGGGCTTTTGCCCCCTGGTAGGGTCTCCCATGGCAAATTGGTCTTGGGTGAGGGACCAGACAAAGAGCGATTCAGAAGACCCTTCTGAAGAAAACATCGAGGGAACAGTTTACCCTGCCCGGGATAGGGTTACCGGGGCCCTGGAGCCAGGCCCGGGGAGGGTGCCCGACGGCGAGCATCTGGTGGCCAGGCCTTAGTCCATGGGGCCTGGCCAGGCACAGCCCGAAAAGGGGACATGGGCCCATCCTCCCGCAGGCCCACCACCCGCAGGAGGCGCCATAGGGGTCAGGTGCATTGTGTGCCGGGCGGCGGCCAGGAGCGGTGGCCCTGGCGGACTGATCCCCGGCTGCCAAGACTGGCAATAGGGACATGGAATGTCACCTCTCTGGTGGGGAAGGAGCCTGAATTAGTGCGTGAGGTTGAGAGGTACTGGCTAGATATAGTCGGGCTCACCTCTACGCATGGCTTGGGCTCTGGAACCAGTCTCCTTGAGAGGGGCTGGACTCTGTTTCAGTCTGGAGTTGCCCCTGGTGAGAGGCGGCGGGCTGGGGTGGGTATTTTAATATCCCACTGGCATCCATCTTTGTTACTGGACTTCTGTGCAAATCACAGTTTGGCCATAACAAACACCTTGTTCGAACATAAGAGTGTCCATAAGTGCATGTGGCACCAGGACGCTCTAGGCCGCAGGTCGATGATCGATTTTGTAATCGTATCACCAGACCTGCGACCATATGTTCTAGACACTCGGGTAAAGAGAGGGGCTGAGCTGTCAACTGATCACCACCTGGTGGTGAGTTGGATCAGGTGGTGGGGGAGGACGCTGGACAGACCCGGTGCAACTAAACGCGTAGTGAGGGTGTGCTGGGAACGTCTAGCAGAGGCCCCAGTCCGCGAGATCTTCAACGCACACCTCTGGCAGAGCTTCAACAGCATTCCGAGGGACACTGGGGACATTGAGTCCGAATGGACCATGTTCAGCGTCTCCATCGCCGAAGCTGCTGCATTGAGCTGTGGCCGCAAGGTGGTGTGACAGCCGACAGGTATCGACAGGCCAAGCGGAATGCGGCTCGGGCAGTGGCTGAAGCAAAAACTCGGGTGTGGGGGGAGTTCGGAGAGGCCATGGAAAAAGACTTTCAGACTGCCTTGAAGAGATTCTGGCAAACCGTCAGGCGTTTCAGGAGGGGAAAGCGGTGCTCTACCTGCACTGTGTATAGTGCTGGCGGAGCGCTGCTGACTTCAACTGAGAAAATTGTCAGGCGGTGGAAGGAATACTTCGAGGACCTCCTTAATCCCACTGACACGTCTTCCGAGGAGGAAGCAGAGTCTGGGGGTGAGGGGAATGACCCGCCAATTTCCGGAGGCGAGGTCACTGAGGCAGTTAAACAACTCCTTGGTGGCAGAGCCCCTGGTGGTGATGAGGTCCACCCCGAGTTCCTGAAGGCTCTGGACGTTGTAGGGCTGTCCTGGTTGACACGCCTCTACAATGTTGCGTGGAGATCAGGGGCAGTACCCCTGGACTGGCAGACCGGGGTGGTGGTCCCCATCTTTAAGAAGGGGGACCAGAGGGTGTCTTCCAACTATACGGGGATCACACTGCTCAGCCTCCCTGGGAAAGTCTATGCCGCGGTGCTGGAAAGGAGAGTTCGTCCGCTAGTTGAACCTCGGATACAGGAGGAACAATGCGGTTTTCGTCCTGGTCGCGGAACACTGGACCAGCTCTTTATCCTCTCAAGGATACTTGAGGGTGCATGGGAGTTTGCCCAACCAGTCTACATGTGTTTTGTGGACTTGGAGAAGGCATTCGACCGTGTCCGTCGGGGTGTCCTGTGGGAGGTGCTGCGGGAGTATGGTGTCTGGCCCATTGCTACGGGCCATTCGATCCCTATACAACCATTGCAAGAGCTTGGTTCGCATTGCCGGCAATAAGTCGGACTCGTTTCCAGTGGGTGATGGGCTCCGCCAGGGCTGCCCTTTGTCACCGATTCTGTTCATAATTTTTATGGACAGGATTTCTAGGTGCAGCCAAGTGGCGAAGGGCTTTCACTTCGGTGGCCTCAGAATCTCATCTCTGCTTTTCGTGGATGATGTGGTTCTGTTGGCTTCATCGGGTGATGGCCTCCAGCTCGCACTGGAATGGTTCGCAGCCGAGTGTGAAGCAGCAGGAATGAGGATCAGCACCGCCAAATCTGAGGCCATGGTTCCCAGCCGGAAAAGGGTGGAATGCCCACTCCGGGTCGGGGATGAGTTCCTGCCCCAAGTGGAGGAGTTCAAGTATCTCGGGGTCTTGTTCGCAACTGATGGGAGAAGGGAGCCGGAGATTGACAGACGGATTGGTGCTGCGGCTGCAGTGATGCGGACGCTGCACCGGTCCATCGTGGTGAAGAGGGAGCTGAGTGTAAAAGCAAAGCTCTCAATTTACCGGTCGATCTACGTCTCTACCCTCACCTATGGCCATGCGCTGTGGGTAGTGACCGAAAGAACGAGATCGCGGATACAAGCGGTGGAAATGAGCTACCTCCGAAGGGTGGCTGGCCTCTCCCTTAGAGATAGGGTGAGAAGTTCGGCTATCCAGGAGGGGCTCAGAGTAGAGCCGTTGCTCCTCCACATCGAAAGGAGCCAGCTGAGGTGGTTCGGGCATCTGACAAGGATGCCTCCTGGGCGCCTCCTGGGTGAGGTGTTCCGGGCATGTCCCACCGGGAGGAGGCCCCGGGGCAGACCCAGGACACGCTGGAGAGATTATATCTCTCAGGTGTCCTGGGAACGCCTTGGTGTTCTCCCGGATAAGCTTGAGGAGGTGGCTGGGGAGAGGGAGGTCTGGGCTTCTCTGCTTAGGCTGCTGCACCCGCGACTCGGCCCCGGATAAAGTGGATGAAGATGGATGGATGGAAAAAAAAAATACAAATAAATAAATAATAATAACAACAATAATAAAGGTTGAATAACATATAACAATTAAGTGGACCACTATAGCAAAAGCTGGAATGGTCTACTTGGGAAAATAAATCTCTTGGGCATTTTTCTTGGCCTTTAAACAATAATTCTGATTGCTACAGTGCCAGACAGGACATTTGGGGGATGACTGTCTTCAACAGTTTCTTAATATATTTACTGCAAACTTTGTACAAGAATACACAAGTACAACAATCCATCTTGGATGTAATTTTTACTGTTTCAGTGCTTAGATCTTCATTGAATACATTTTACAAAGACCAAGAGAGTTTATGATCATGACTAACAAATGACCATTCAACTAAGCTCTTCTTTTGTCTTCTTTAGGATATGCCATAGCAGATCATTGATCTCCATCTCAGTCCTTAGCATCCTTCTCCATCACAACAAATGTCCTTCACTACATTTGTAACTTGTCCCTTTGATCTTTCTCTTTTTCTCCTGCCTAGCCGCTCCATATTCAGCATCCTTTGTTTAATATATCCACTATCCTCTGTACATGTCCTGACCATCTCGAACTTGCCTCTCCAAGGCACTCAACCTGAGCTGTCTTTCTGAAATGTCTGATCTTGTCTAACTTGGTCCCTCAACTCTGACGCCGATCTTTTTGTCAGTAAAACTGGTAGGGGTAGAGCACGTCATCTACTAATAGGAAGGTTGGGATACTAGCATTTTAATATTAGTTGTGTAATTATTATTATTCCTTTTTTTTCTGGAGTGAAGCAGTAACACCAATAACCCCACACCCATCAACAGAATGGTGCTGGCAATCCGCAGTACCACAAACGTGTTGTAAGAAAAGTAATCATTGGAAGGGCTCTCATGTTCCTCAAATGCTGAAAAGATTACATATTTTGAATAATGTGTTTTAGTATAATGTGATTTTCATTTGGTCCTAATAAAATTATGAAAAGCAAATTTGCAGGTTATCTTATAATTTTAGAAGGATATTGGAAGATAGGCACCTTAGGGAAAATTTTAATAATATTGCAGTTACACAATAATTTAACCTTATTCCAGAGTCCTGAAATTTTACTCTATGGAATTGAACTGTTTTTTTTTTCAAATTTATTTCATCTATGCAAAAAGCTGACTAATCATTATAATAATACAAAATATCAACCTTAAATCAACCTTAAAACACACACACCTGTTTCACCTTTGATAGTTAACCAGCTTTCGAGTGACTGGCCAAATCCAGAGATGCTGCACTTGTAAAGTCCTTCATCTGACTTGGAAACCTTTTTTGATGGCCACATTTCCTGTATAGCTGGTCATGATTAGAGAGCCATCTTTATAAAAGTCAGCAGTGAAGTCTATGGAAAACTTTCTGTTTTTTACAGGACAAAGTTATGCTCTCCCCCTCCATCACAGGAAGAACTGGAGTCTCCAGGATCACAAATCCAGCTGGAAACACAGGAAATACTTAATCAGCCCAATCTAGTCATCCTCATAGGATTGTTATTTAATGTTAAGTTGACAATGTAATAAAAAAAAAACCCCTAAAATGCTCCAGTGACAAAACGGCAAGATTTTGCTTATCAATAACAAACAATCAACACTTTTCACTAATCAAGATTGCTGTGATTGATTAATAAAAGGAGCATACTCGTGAATGTGAAGTTGACAGCATTACTCCTCTTCCCTTCTGCAGTCTCTCACCAGTACTTTCTGCTGTCTTTGGCTTGAACAGATTGAATGGCACAGGGTCCTTCCCATGTGAAAGCAGAAATTGCTGTGACTCCCATGACCTTCCTCAATACTCTCCACAGAGCCAAGTAACAGATGCCATTACTGTTAAAAGCAGGGACTCAGATTCACATTGCTGCTGTCTGTTTGGGATGACATGAGGGAGAACTGCGAACAAAAAAAAGACAGACATACACCAGTTATATAGTATGTTATCAAAAAAAACTACCTTAGAAACTTTCAACAGTGGAGACTGTAAAATACATCTACAGTTCCTTCCATATATACTGGACACTGACATGTTTTTGTTTTTTGTTTTTCAGAACAAAAATGAGTTCAAAGGTCTCTCTGTCAAAATAGATATGGACCTAACTGTACATTTACATACCAGCTAAATGGGAACAACCACTGTCATGTGTAATCGACAGAAACAGCACATTCATTTCAGTTCAGTTCAATTTGATTCCATTCAATTCAATTCAATTCAATTCAATTCAATTCAATTCAATTCAATTCAATACTTTATTGTCCCACAACGGGAAATTAGTTTAGCAGCAAGGGCAAAAAAAGAATAAACAATACAATAATAAAAAGCCACAAGACAGTTATTTACCATTAAGGAGATGGACTGCAGTAGGGATAAAAGTAAGCTGGAGTCTTTTGGTTATCCTCACAAGTACTCTAAAATGACAGCCAGAGGGCAACAAGTCAAACTCACTGTGAAGTGGATGGTCAAAGGAATTTGCAAAGAAAAGCGTCTGGACTTCTTTAAGTTGCTTGAAGACGTTTCACCTCTCATCCGAGAAGCTTCTTCAGTTCTAAGGTCAAATGGCCGAGAGTCCCAGGAGAAACGTTTCGTCACTCATCCAAGTGACTGAAGAAGTCACTTGGATATATATACAGTTAAGCCCATAATTATTCATACCCCTGGCAAATTTTGACTTAAAGTTACTTTTATTCAACTAGCAAGTTATTTTTTGACTGGAAATGACACAGGCGTCTCACAAAAGATAATAAGATGATGTACAAGACGCATCATTGTGGAAAAAAAATATTTCTCAGCTTTTATTTACATTTGAGCAAAAAGTATCATGTCCAGAATTATTCATACCCTTCACAAACTGTCACAGTCTCTGGGAAAATCCAAAGTTCCATACCATTCCAAATAGTTAAAGGGGTTCTAAAGCATCCTAATTACCCTGATTAATTGGAAATAGCTGTTTTGATCAACTCAACAGGTGAAAAACAGCAGCTCTCTGCAGGTGGTCTGTGGACATTCATGGCTAAGACAAAGGGACTCAGTGAGGACCTGCAGATGTGCATTGTGGCTGCTCACAAGTGAGGAATGGGCTACAAGGCCATATCCAAATGTTTTCAAGTTCCAGTGGCTACAGTGCAAAGTATTATTAAAAAATACAAGATGTTCCGCACTGTGGAAAATCTCAGAGGACGTTGTCGGAAGCCAAAAGTGAAACCTGTGCTGGCCAGGAGAATAGTGAGAGAGGCGAAAAAGAATCCAAGGATCACCACCAAGGCCATTCTGGTGAATCTGGGCTCTGCTGGTGGCAATGTCTCAAGGCAGACAGTCCAACGGACACTGTTGGGTTCCACGGATGCAGACCAAGGAAAACGCCACTTCTCCAGGCACTTCTAAGGCATGCAAAAGCTCATTTGGCCTTTGCAAATGCTCATCTGGACAAAGAAGAAGGTCTCTGGTCTTCAGTGTTATGGTCAGATGAAACAAAAATTGAATTATTTGGTCACAATGATGTTGCCTTCATTTGGCATAAAAATGGAGAAGCCTTCAACCCAAAGAACACCATCCCCACTGTCAAACATGGTGGTGGGAACCTAATGCTTTGGGGGTGTTTTTAGCCAATGGACCATGGAACCTAATCACAGTAAACAGCACCATGAAAAAGAGCAATACATGAAGATTCTCAACAACAACATCAGGCAGTCTGCAGAAAAACTTGGCCTTGGGAACCAGTGGACATTTTAGCACGACAATGACCCAAAACATACAGCAAGCGTGGTGAAGAAATGGTTAGCAGACAACAACATTAACGTTTTGCAGTGGCCTAGCCAGAGTCCTGACTTGAATCAATTGAGAATCTGTGGAGGAGCTAAAGATCAGGGTGATGGCAAGAAGACCCTCCAACCTGAAAGATTTGGAGCTCATTGCTAAAGATGAATGGGCAAAAATGCCTGCGGAGACATGCAAAAAGCTGGTCTGCAATTATAGGAAGCGTTTGATTGCTGTAATAGCCAATAAAGGCTTTTTTCTATTGATTATTGAGAAGGGTATGAATAATTCTGGACATGATACTTTTGCTAAAATATAAATAAAACCTGAGAAATATTTTTTTCCACAATGATGCCTCTTGTACATCGTCTTATTATCTTTGGGGAGACACCTGTGTCATTTCTGCTCAAAAAAGAACTTGCTTGTTGAACAAAAGTAACTTTAAGTCAAAATTTGGCAGGGGTATGAATAATTATGGGCTTAACTGTATATATATATATATATATATTAGAGATGGTACAATACCACTTTTTTATGTCCAATACTGATATCATACATTTGGATATCTGCTGATATGAATCTGATATAGTTTAGTTTTTAATCAGTAAAACTGTTTTTTAATAACTTGCTACATTTTGTATAAGTTCATACTCAAGTTTAAAAAACAAAACAAAACACTAAAGCTATTCTGTTATACCTGTATGCAAAAAACCCCCAAAAACTGCACCCCAAATATTTCATAGTTCAGCAATACTGATCAATCTAATAAACTAATAAAACTAGACATTTTAAATGAGAATAAGAACGAAAAGTATGTCTTTGTGCCCCCTTTTCCCTGTTAATGCCCTATCAGCCCCCCTGGCTAAACTTTGCTAGACCCGCCCCTGCACAGTTACCAGCCGTCAGCTACGTAGAAAAGGATCCTGGTGTAGAAAGTGATATTAAATAAATTCTAACAACAGCTTATCAAGCTTAAATGTTCTGCTGTTGTTTATCTGCTGGTTTCCAATTTCTGGCGCAAAGTGGGTAACAAATAGCAAGAGAGACAGAAGTCGCAACAGAAGAGCCGATCAGCTGATCAGTAATCAGTTTCATGATTGAAGTAGCAACAGGAGAGGGAGGGAGAGAGAAGAGGCAGTCGCTCCATATATTGATTCCTTTGACTACGATGACCTGGATGACTGAGAACCTTCAGACATATATTGATTGTTAAGCTTAATGTGGGAACGCTTTACAAACATTCAGAGATGAACTTACACACTTGCTTTACTTCTCTCTGGGATAACTTTCTTGGAGATGAAATGCTGGTTTGGTAGCGAGGCTACAAATGCTCAACCAGACCACTGACAGGTCTCGCACGCCACAGCCCTCTATCACATGACGCATGAGCCGAGTTAGGCTATGTCGCAAGTTTTGTGAGGTGCTTTCGTGATATTTAATGGATCGGATTACATTTTTTTATTTCTCCCTGATATCCGATCTAGTAATTTAGGTCAGTATCGGACCGATACCGATATGTAATATCGGATCGCCAAGTACCTGCACAGGGTCAGGCAAGTCCTGAGGAGTCAGCTGAACGGTAAGATTAAGATCCAGGCTATCAACACCTACGCCCTGCCCATGATCAGATATCCTTCTGGGATAATAAGCTGGCCAAAGGAGGACATAGAAGCCACTGACATCAAGCAAGGAGCGCAGTCCTGGGAACAGCCAAGATACTGCGCAGGACCCTCAAGCTCCCAGGCCTCTGGTAGAGGACCCGAGCTTGGAGGATAAACCGCCCGCAGGGGCGTGCTGGGTGTTTTTTTTTGTGTATAAATATCACATAAAATTATATATTTATTTATATATTAATGTTCTTACTTTATGGATACTCAAATAACAACTCAGAAAACAACTACAACACGAGCTAAAAAAATCATTTTACATAAATTTGCTTCTATTAAAAGAACGCACATTTTTGCATTAAATTTATTCCTCCATCTTCATATTTTACATAAGATTCACCTTGTGTTCACAGAATAACCATCTTTACCATAAACAGATATTCTGTTGATTGCTGACATTACATTAACATAACATTTGTCACACTGTCTTGCCACAGAAGCCACAGTGAGCATATTTTAAAAGTGCAACAGTGTACTCATGTCTACAATTAGGCAGAGCAAATAGACCTGGGCTTCACTATTCATATTTATTAACACACTGCTACCTGTTATGATGATGTGAGGTGGCTGAAGTTTTCACTCTCAGAATAAGAACAGAGATAATATTTTTTTTAAACATGCAGGTTGAGATATTTGCAATTTGATATAAACTGCCATCTTTTCACAAATTAGAAATTAACTAATTAAATGTGTTAATGACCACAAAACTGTTCATTGCATTTTATATGAATATATGTCACTTTTTCTGCACACTGAAGACCAGCATTCCCTTTATTTTTAGTTTTGTATTGCGCACTAAAAGTTATCCAGATCCATGCCAGTCAGTTGTGGGTCTCCAACCAGCTCACTACTGCCATCTCTGTTTGGAGACACAAGACATTTCAAAACAGTTATTTGTTAAAACAGTCTTATCTGGCTGCTGCATGATAGACCGAGGGGACTCATCAACATATTTTTGCCTGTGGGTTTTTTTTATCAACAGCATGAAACACATGCATGCTGTGTTTAAAAAATATATAATTTAAAAACCAAAAGTATAACATTACTGTCAGATTATATATCCATCCTGTCCAGATGTATTTGGCCTGGCCCCTTGCTCAGTGATAATGGGCTGAGGCTCCAGTCCTGCTGCAACCCTAAATTGTTCCCAAAACATGGGGTGAGCATGAAGGATTAAATAGTCTACTTTCAGTGTCAATTACCTTTCACGTTGCTGGGTTTCCCGACCATAGCATACATCACCTGGACTGATTCAAGTGCATTGTCCTCTGGAGGCATATAACAACAAAACATCATAAGAGTGATTTTTCTTTTCATTACATTCAAAATGTAAATTGTTCTCACTCATTTCTGGCTGGCACACTTAAGTTATGTATGGTCTTCTGAGCGATGTTACTTTTTATATAGTGACATGTTTTTCTTCCTGTCACGATCTATGCTGGCAGATCATGTGGACGGGAGAGTAATGCAGACAAACAAAGGCAAAAAAAGAATTCTTAACAAAGATCGAGGCATTTATTATGGCTGGTGGCAAACTACAAAACAATGGGGAAAGGCGAACCAAGATGAAGCTAAATAATAACCTAAAATGGGAAAACCAAAAATAGACATGAAAACCCTTAAACATGAAATCCGGTGTGGGTGTGTGGATACCTGGAACATGGAAACTTGGAAACATGGCATGAACTCAACAGACAACCTGACCGAAAATGAATGACAAAGACTACCTAAATACACATGAGGGTGACGAGGGAAGAGGAAACACATGGGGAGCACAGCTGGGGCAACTTGACACAATGACAAGAAAGGAGGAAGTAAACTGGACATACTGAGCATGGGACATGAGACTATACAAATACAGGCCATTTACCATTTACCAAATAAAGCCTAGACTAAATAACTATATAAACTAGAACATAATAACACAAAAGTCACCAAATTCCGAATTCTGGGTCAGAAACTCCTGAACCATGACACTTCCCCTACACATCTAAGGAATTAAGGGTATTATAACTTCAGTGTTTTCAGTTTAGGCAAATTACCTTTTGACATTATTGGTTTTGTGATGAGGGAATATGTCTCGTTGTTTTCTTCAGCTATGCTTACCACTGCAGGCACTGAAATATAGAGACAAGTCAAGACCTTAAACGAATATGATATGGGCAGACACTCTTTAGTTGAAATTTAAAAAAAAAAAAAAAAAAAACTACTCTGATTCTAGACACTCTTTCTATATGATAACAATGTCAAAGTGCAGACAGTAAAGTTGAAGAGAAATAACAAAACCAGAGTGATGGTTAAAACTTTTTGTTGTTTTTTGGTTGAAAAGGCTGATTTTTTAATCTTACTAAAATACACAAACTTAACACATTTTTTGAGCTTGCAATTTATTGAAAACATCGCTTAAACTTAAACAGTCTGTTTTACAGCTGATCAAAAGTTTAAGACCACATGCCTTTAAAATATATAATTTATAATTTCTTTTTTCTTTAATAATTTTTTCGTAAAACGTAATTTGCACATACTTTTTACTGTAAATTTCTAAGTTAAAATCTGTAAATTTTGTAGTAATCCATAAATCTTTCTGTCAATTATTACTGTCATTTAATGGTCTGGCATTGCACAGCAATAAGCATTTCACCATGTCGTACTGTGTATGGTTGTGTACGTGACAAATAAAATTTGAATTTGAAAAGGCCAAATGTGTGCAAAAATGTGGATTAATTGTCATTTTCTGTCAGGTAGTCACACTGTCATGATGTTCTGGATGATCCTTGACCCAAATTAAGGTCGTTACTGGTGGTTACATCATCATATTGCCTAATAACAACTAGTGTTAATTTAATTGACCAATCTTGCTTGCGCAGTAAGACTTTAAAATAATACCCCTTTTTTTCTCTCTTTTTTTTGCAGAGGGGGAGGTAAAACTAGCTATCATGGTCCCTGTTTCATGATAATGTAACAAAAATGTTAAGAGTAGTTATATAGACACATTTCACAGGTAAATAATATGCTTTCTAAATTTTCTGGAGAAACTGTCATGGGTAAAAATTACTTCATTTTTCAGTCATTTTTTAGTCTCCTAAATTGTTATGATATTTAGTGAACTTAAACTATGATTTTAGTTGACTAAATTGTGACTAAAAATGATATTTTATTATGATATTTTATTCAACAATTTTACTCAAGTCTGTTATGATCTTCTTATATGAAGTCAACTGAGACAAGCGTAAAGTTCAAAGAATTTAGATGGCTAAATTTTGACAAAAAACTAAACATACATACATTTTATCCACAAGACAAAATACATGAACTACAAGTAAATTAAAAAGTAAATGAAAATTTTCCTGTCAAAATTAATACTGACAACAACCTAATGAGGGACTAAAATCAAAGACCAAACAATACCATAGCAGGGCCATGTCCTGGGGTTTACTAAAGGATTCACTAAAGGGCTCTGTTTCTAATTTGGATTTCCATGATTTGAAGTTCAGGTTTTTTTTCTTAAACAGATGTTTGCCTTCCTGACCTGTTTGTGCAGAAGAGGGAGACTGGAAGGAAACAGTTGAATTTTGAGCACCTGCTTATGAAAAAGACAAAATAAACAAGAAAAAAAAGTTAATTGGTGATGGCCACCAGGAATCACTAAGCATGCTTATTGTTATAAAATAAAAAGTCATAAAAATAAAACGTTTTGATGAGCCAACTGTCAGCATACTTGGCGTCAAAGAAGTTTCTTCTGTATGACTTCTGATGATTTGTTGATGTTTATTACGTTGAAACACTCCTGCCAGTATTAGCAGAATGACCACCAATAAAACACTGAAACCTGTGCAGATCACCAGGTAGAGCTTGAAGTAAGGCACTGTAGGATGTCCTGCCAGAAAGATGATTGCACTGTGTATTAGAAATGATTAACATTATGTTGTGAATTACTCTAAATATTTTTATATTTATTTTGTGTAAAAACTCAAATAAATGCTATTCAATACAATTATTGATACCCAATATGATTTAGCCCTTTTTCAGAAGGTGGCATACTGTTCCAGATCATTTTCCAATGACTTTCTTTAAATGTCTCAGCCGCATATGATAACTGGAGATGCATACAAAGGTGTAAACAAAGCTACATAAAAATTAATCCGTAGCCAATAGAAAACAAGTCCTCCACCCCCTGGAAACATGGGACTACAGAAGTTGTATTAAAAACAACATTAACAATGAGTCTAAGTTTGCCGTTGAAAAGACGTCCACAACGACTACATTTGGACTACACATAGCCTGTGGACAGAGATCCGATGGACGTCAACACTAGACGTTCAGTAGACATAAAAGACGTTACCTGGTGTTACCAAACAACCCCTTCAGTAGACCAAAGTACGATGGCCAAAGATGACATGTAAAAGCATCACTCTAACGTCACTTTGCACAGTAGGTATGTTCATCATAGACACATATTGTTTTTCATTTACACACTTTATCATGAAGGTTTAAAATACAGTTTGGGTACAAAGTTTGTCTCTAATTTATTTAGAAAATATTGATGCATCTTACCTTCAACACTAAGCCAGCTCTCTGGTGATTCTCCACCATCAGCAATGCTACATTTGTAAAGTCCTTCATCAGATTTGGATACAGTGGGACCAATTATGTTTCTTGATGAGCTGCTCCCAATGGAGATGCCATTTTTATAGAATTTTGCAGTGTAGTTGGAGTTTGCATCCTTCTTTCTACAATGCAAGCTCACATTTTCTCCCTGCATCACAGGTTGGGCAGGAATCTCCAGGATCACATGACTCTCTAAATCAAAATAGCGGAAAATATGGCAGTTATTTTGTGTAAGAGGGACTTTTACATAAGAGTCATGACATAATAGCTCACATCATTTTTAAATAGACATCTGTGTCAGATATGATATGTGTGTGTGTGTGTGTGTGTGTGTGTGTGTGTTATTAAAACTACCATGGTACTACAGTACAAAATATGACACTATCTGTAAGTGATGTACTCAAACTGAACAGAATTATTTTTTTTAAAAACTGTTGATGGACTAAATATGTCAACTTATAATTTAGGGTTTTTTTCTATGTACATACCAGTTATAGTGACATTGACAGTGTTGCTTTTTTGTATTCCTCCATGTTCACACCAGTATTCTCCACTGTCACTTGAAGGATATGCATTAATAATATTGCAAGGTCCAATCGATGTTTCCCAGGTTGAAGCACATGTTCTAACATCTCCATTTATCTTTTTCATCACTCTCCATCCAGTCAGTCCATTTAGCCCTTCACAGCTGATAGTGATAGGCTCTGTTTGAAAGAACTGCTGTCTGTTTGGAACAACTTGAGGAAAACCTGAATCTGAGACACAAAATCAAATAAAGACTCAACAAATAAAGAACATAATAGTCTCAAAAAACTATTTTTCAGACAACCACAAATGTATACACATTAAGCACTCATATAATGCTGGACTGCTTTCAAATGATGTATGTGTGTGTATATATATATATATATATATATATATATATATATATATATATATATATATATATATATATATATGTGTGTGTGTGTGTGTGTGTGTACTATAAAGGTAAATATACATATGCATGTAGCTATTTCACAAGTCTTTTAGAGGTCTATGTTATGTTGTAGTTTTTACTTATTTTTAGCTGAAAAAGAGTAACTGCAGTAGTTTCAGAAACTTCATATATTTCTGAGATATATTAAATCTATAACATACACACACACTTAGAAACACAACAACATGAATATTTAAAGACTTACTATATGTTTGCGAATCACTGAATTCTGCAGCTATAACCAACAGAAACAGAACATTCATCACTGAAAAGATTGAGAATGACAGTTTTTAATATTTAACAGGGTTTTTTTTTTCCATCATTAGTAATAAGTTCTATACACTTTTAGTGAGCAGTTACAAACATCCATTATAAATACATGCAAATGCATAGGTGTATTTTGGATATTATAATTTGCAATTTAATCCATGTATTTTTTTTTTTTTTTTTTACAAAAGACAAGGTCAGTACTCACAGACACTGATAGTGGTGAATCTGACCTCCATGTTGTCTTGCTGCTGACTGTGTAAACATCAGACTGAAATGAGGATATATTCTTTTGTAAGAACTTCCCCTTCCTGTGGTTCTTTGTAGTGACTGGGGCCCGACAGGGTTCCATTTCAATCACATGTGATTGCATAAAAAATGTCCCTGCAACCTACTTATATGTTCAATTTCTTGAATTTCTTTATTTGTTTTTGATCAATTTGATCAATTCTAGATTTTGATCATTCAGCCTAAGTCCTCAGTAAAAGTAATGTATAAGATAGACAGATTCAGTGAACATTCAGACTGAGACTTATGACTGTTTCTTTCCTCTGTTCACCATTAATTCTTTATGTTCTGTTCTGTTTACGTTTAAAATGAGGAACACATATTCGTCTTATATTTTGATATTGCAGAAGAAAATTAACACAGCTTTTCCAACAACAATATGGAACTTTGACATGTTGAATTTCCACTGTACAGTTGAAAAATACTTCAGATTTTATAAATGTCATAATATCATTAGAATCTTACTGGTACATGACAGTAAGAGTTCATAGTGCATAAAATTAATATAACCCAATATTCATGACACTATCATTTGTCACGTACTGTGGTCACCACAGTATGTGACAAATGTTAAAATAGCTCTTTGAGATCATCTTCACTGTGTGAATTGACAGCATAAACAAGATGGTTTTGGGTTCTCGTTAGTAAACTAAAAATAAAATGTCTATTGATGGTGACACTTAGCTTGAGCTCATATTCTTAGATGTGAAAACTTGCTAAACAGCAATATTGCAAAAAATTGTAATAGTTATTTTAAGGACATGGGTTATTGTCAATACATATAACTCCACAATAAGTGATTCCCTTAAATGCATATAATACGATTTTAAAAGTATGATAGGATCACTCAATTTCAGTGTTACTCGCACATTGGTTAGTCATTCTCAATGATCACCAGATGCCATCATCAACATTCTGGTAGACTCAGTAGTCCATTGACATCAGTTGTAAATGATTTATCTAGAAATTTTGTAGAATATGGAGTTCAAAGACCCAAGCATGTTGTTACTAATATAACTTAAAAACAGGCAACTCATTATTAGTTCAGAAGGCCAAAAAGAACAGAATTAAAAGCAACCCTGCTATAGATATGTGTAGGACTAGTGACAAGTAACAACAGCCATTCATTGAGGTACTTTCCAGTAATGGAAGTATAGAATGGTTTCTTTATATTTCCAACTAGTGATGATAAATTTGATTCTTTTTACTGAATCAAGTTTGATTGAGTCACTCACCAAAATGAATCGGGTTTGAATGAGTCACTCACCAAAATGAATCGGGTTTTTTGAGTCATTTGAGTCACTGAGTCAGTTGCCCAGAGAGCAAAAAATGTACATTTTCACTCAAACTTAATTTGTTTTTCTTTTGTTAAGATGGGAGATTGAAAAAGAAAAACAACTATTTAATAGGGTTAGGGTGAGCTGTGAGCCAGGGGGTGGTAATGCACCTTAGCGTTGGTTGCCAACCAAGAAGAAGAAGCTGTGAACCAGGAGGGAGGGAGTGAGTTGATTCGTTCAACTCGTTTGAGCTGTGAGCCAGGAGGGAGGGGGTGAGTGAGTGATTCATTCATGCTACGATTAAGTACAGGAAGGGAGGGGGTGAGTAACTCAAATGTGCTGTTAGCATGTTAGCAGAGCGATGCTACTGATGAGCTATTGTCTTGACGTGAGCTTCTACTCAGGGTTTTTTCTTCCAGTCCAGAGCAGAAATGTTTTTGTTAAGAAACTGGCTGTTATGTTTTTTCCACAATTTTAATTATAAGCTAGATAAATTTCTACTAATGAAATTAGTTTGCTAACTTTGCAGGGATGAGTCAGTGAATGAGTCAATTGGGCTTGTGAATCATGATTCACGAGTCAGTAAAGTGATTTTCGAGTATTGAACGATTCGTTCATTATTCGCACATCACTATTTCCAACACTGTTGAAGTCCCACCAACAGAAACATGGACAATGTGGAGGTGTGGTACAGACGACACAGGAGTTTCAACTCTCCACTCCAACTTTATTTATCACAACACATCAACTGAACACATAGCGCCACACAACTCGACAAAACCCCACCTCTCAACTTGTGTGTGAGTGGAGCCCTCTAGTGGGCCACCACACATGCCCCCTCAAACACCCAGCAGAACTGTCCACTAGTCCAAGACCCGGGGTTTAAGCATACGGCCAGAACGGCTGAACTGGGGAGGTGGAGAACTGGCTGGGGGGCCACCGGCCTCGGGACCAGGCTGGAACCGACGGTCTGAACCTGCCGCAGGCCTCTCGGGCATCGTCGGGCATGGAGTGCTCTCAGAGAAAAATGCAGAATCCAATAGTCCAGCTGCAGGTCGGCGGCTGCAACGGGGGGCTCGGGCTGGCACCACCAGATCATCCTGTAGAACGTGTAAGCTAGTCCACTCAAACCAACTCCTGCCAACCCCTGAATTCCAAAAGGAAATGGTTGCGGCCCGGTTTAAGAACTCTATACAGGACATCATAAAGCGGACACAAGGGAGGCTGATGACAAAAATAAACAGAGAAGAGCCCAACGACCCCGGAACAAAAACGTTGGGCAGGCAGTGATGGAGAAAACCCTAGGTCCTCCTTAACCACGCTGCGCAACCCCAACAAAACCCAGGGAAGAGCTCGGAGCACGGCCTTTAGTGACCGGTGAAACCGCTGTCACATTCCGTTAGCTTGCGGGTGGCATGCCCTGGTGCGGTGGACCTTGACCCCCAGGCTGTCAGCCATGGCAGACCAAAGCTCTGAATTGAACTGGGGGCCCCTGTCCAAGTTAATGTCAGTGGGGAGACCAAAATGCGAAACCCATGTTGACACAAATGCCCTGGCCACCACCTCCGTCGTCGTGGATACCAGGGGAACCACCTCTGGCCACCTGGTCATGCGATCCACCACAATCAAAAGGTGCATGATACTCTGTGAATGCGGAAGAGGGCCGACCAAATCAACATGCACATGGCGAAATGCCTACCAGGGATGCAGAAAGGTTCGAGGGGCGCCTGAGTGTGTCTGGGGATCTTCAAGTGTTGCCATGGAACACTGCACGGACCGAAGGGCAAGGGCATACGGGTCGGTGCTCTACTCAGCAGCCATGGCGGAATAGTGGACACCGACATACATTGGAGAAACCAACAGGCAGGACAGATATTCAGCCACCCGGTTGGACTTACAAGCCATGTACTGAATGTCCGTTGTAAACTTCGAGATAGCTGCTAACTGGCGCTGCTGGCATGCGCTCCAAGGGCTGGAAACCTTGGACATGGCAAAGGTCAAAGGCTTGTGGCAAACATACACGGTGAAAACACTGTACTTGCGTTTGGCGTCTCAGAGCGTACGACTGAAAAAGGCAAGTGGCTGCCAGACGATAGAGACCCGCTGTTCCAACACGGCGCCCACCGCTACATTCGACGCTGCAGTAGTCAATGTAATCTCTGATGATGGGAACTGTTGGGCCAGCAGGGCAGCATTGGCCAGCACTGACTTCACCCTGAAAATGCTCAGACGTGTTCTAGGGACCAGTCAACAGGATCTTCAGCTGTTTTACCTTTTAAAGCAGCGGAGAGCGGCTGCAACAGGTGAGCAGCTCCGGGAAGAAAATAATTGTAAAAACTGATCATCCCCAAGAACTCCTACAACGCCCTAAATGAGGCGGGACATGGAAAAGTCACGACGGCTTGGACCCTGTCTGGCAATGGAACCACACCATCAGCGGAAGTGCGGTGCCCCATGAAATCCAGGACTGGTAACCCGAACTGACACTTGGACAGGTTGATGATCAGGCCATGCTCTTCACTGTACATGTACTGTTTATAAGGTTGGGGAAACCTGCTGTCAGCTGAGACTGAAGAAGTCACTTGGATGAGTGACGAGAAGTTTCTCCCACGGAAAATGTCCAGATGAACAGAATCAACCTTTTGGGATTTACTTACCTACATACCTGGATGATTAAGCACGCATTAAGACATTATTTTATTAATATTTTTAAAATGATAGCAGCACAAAATAAAAATTTACGCAGCACAAACCAGCACAAACGTAGCACAGTTGATTGACACCAGTTTTGTTTGATTTGATTAATGTGGGGGGGCTGGTTGACCTCTGATGACCCCTAGAAATTTTTATTAATATCTCTAAAATGAAAGCGGCACAAACGAAAATTTTTGCAGCACAAACCAGCACAAACGTAGCACAAACGTTTGATACCACTTTTGTTAGATTTGAAGAAGGTGGGGGGGCCAACTTCACTGACATACTATCAGGTGCTGAAAAGTCTGAGCGGCACCTTTCAGCCCATGCATAGAAACTCGGACAAGCCAAAGGATGTAATGACGGCAGTTTTAGGAACATCCTCAGCGCACACCGGAACCTGGTGATACCCCCGCACCAAGCCAATTTTGGAAAAAACTGAGGTCCCGGCGAGACGGGCGGAAAAATCCTGAATGAAAAATCCCTGCACGGCCGCCACCGCCTGTCCAATTTGGGCACCATGTGAAGTGGAGAGGCCCAGGCGCTGTTCAAGCACTGCACAATGCCCATGCGCTCCATGGCCGCGAACTCCTCCCGAGTGACAGACAGTTCCGCGGAGTCGAGACAGCGCAGGCACGCAAACACTGGGGGCCTGACCGTGGGAATATAATGCTCAACTCCATGCTTCGTCACCATGCTGGAGAAATTAGGAAAGGACAGTGATGGAAACTCTAACAGCAAACGCCCCGGAGGGCACTAAATTGGCCTGAATGAGGGGGGTCGGTGGCCCGAGTAAAACAGGGTAGCAAAGAGAATGACAGAGCATGAATCAAACGTCTGTGAGCAAATCGACTAACAATCCATGAGCACAGAGAAAATCTGCGCCCAAGATAGGCACCGAGCTGTCAGCAATAACAAAGTTCCACTGGAAATCCCGACCATGGAAGCTAACAGTCACTAACTTTTCCCCAAACGTTGCGATAGGAGAACCATTATCTGCAATTAGCCCTGGCAAGTGGCCTGCCACTAACCTGTCCGCTGCGGCCAGTGGAACGAGGCTCTTCTGGGAGCCGGAGTCCACCAGAAAACATCTCCCAGAGCATGAGTCTGGGAGATGACAGACCAAAAAACACGACTGAATCAGAGGACAAGTTTCTGAGAGTTAACCGCTTACGTGACAGGAGAACAGCTTCAAGCACAGCTTAATAGAGGTCGTAGCAAGCAAGTCTCAGTTTGATCTGTGAAGAGACGACTTCGAGCTGTAGGTTTGACAGGGCGAGTTGCAGCAAGAAAGCTATTGCTAACATGTCAGAATAAGCCAAAGAGGCATGCCTGAGCCATGAAACACTGCCACTGGTCTACTGAAGACTGAAAGAAGGTATTATGGACCGATGAATCAAAATTTGAAATTTTTACTTCATCACGCAGGATCTTTGTACGCAGCTGAGTAGCAAAAGGTTGGTTCCACAGTGTGTGGCATCAACTGTCAAACATGGAGGAGTGTGATGGTCTGAGGCTGTTTTGCTGGAATCAGAGTCTGTGACTTGTACAGAGTGAGACGCAACCTGAACCAAAATGGCTACCACAGCTTTCTGCAGCACCATGCAATACTCTCTGGTATGCATCTAGTTGGTCAGGGGTTCATCCTACAACAAGATAATGACTCAAAACATAAGTCCAAGCTATGCCAGAACTACCTCAGGAAAAAAGGACAAGATAGTAAGTTTGAAAACATGGAGTGGCCAGCACAGTCTCCAGACATAAACCTAATCGAACTAGTTTGGGATAAACTGGACAAAAGAGTGAAAGCAAAGCAACTGTCACAGGCTGGGTCTCTGACCCAGCAATCTGAGTGTATTTTTGTATTTGTCTCATGTTAGATTTGTGATTATAGTTCATGTGTTATTCCTATTAAAATTTTAGTTGAGATTAAAGTCAGTCATTATTTATCATTGTCTTCTTGGTTTCGTCTTGGTTCCTGTGTTCAGCGTTGCGTCGTCTGTGTTACCTGCCACCATGTCGTCACAGACATAGTGGTCACAGTCATAGTTATCGTCGTTTATAGTTGAAATTCAGTTCTTAGTTTCTCCAGTTTAGTTTTTAGTTTGGTTTAGCCACTGTCCTTGCTGTTTTGTCGCCACCTTGTATCAGCCATAATAAAGGCTCACCTTTTGTTTAAAGTTCAGTTCTGTCTCTTGCCTGTGTCTACTCCTGGGTCCACCTCACTCACTCCACTCAGTCTGCCCTGCAGAACATGACAGCAACCAGTGGCACACATTTATGGGAAGTTCTCCAACAGATATGGGAAAAAACTTTCTGAGTATTTGATTTCTACTGTGGAGGATTTGCCACAGGTGTGTTCAGCTGTTATATCTGGCAAAGGTGGCTACTTTGATTAGTCAATAGTTTAGAATGCATTTTGATCTATAAATTGATTCAATGATTTATTTATTTTTTAACTCTAATTGCTTATTTGTACTATGTTTTCATTTCAGAGTGCAATGAGACAGTAAACTGTATAATTTTCAATAAAGAAATGGAAAAATTGGGGATGAGTAGTGTATAGTTTTTCTGTACTTACTCAGTATCATGCAGGAAGATGAAATGTTTATCTCTTGTTGCTGCTGACTGAAAACTTGACTAAACTTTTCGGACTAAAAATAAATGTATGCAGTCTCAAGGTGACTCCACACAACTACATGTATTAGAGTAGTTTTGTAATTTGGTAAAACAATGATGGTTTGCCACTTCCATTTCATTGGCCGCATACATTAGCTGTAGCTACGAAGTTCTAATTCTGAAAATGATGAATAAAAACTTTCAGTGTCAATGACTTTCTTGACACTGGCAATCGTCCATATCTATTAACAATTACACCAAGCCCGCAAAGTAAATACTTATTAATATGCAAACAAGACAAGGCTCAGTGCAAATTCATTCGAATCAGATCATACGTTAAAAGTAGAAGTACATGATGTCCCAGAAATTTGTAAATTAGTTAAATGACTGAGCTCATGAATTGTAATTAGAAGTTGAAATTGATGAGACGTGTTAGTGTGTCAAATATCTTTTCATCCAACATCATATGGGAAGAATGCAATCCTCTTTTACACACAGTGGAGTTAATCAGTCATCACAACATACAATCCAAAAGCAGCCTCACAATGATCTTCGTGAAACATACATGTCTGGTGAAGGCACATGACTGATTTTTGTTATTGTGAATGGATTAAAATGAACGATCAAGTTGTAAAGGAGCTAACTTGACACAAGACAGTTTTAACCTCAGCCCTGGGATTCATTTTAAATAAAGAAATGTAAGTACCTTTGTGGGTTAGTGGTTAACCTCTTAAAGCTTGAAATATGATTTAATTGCTAGGAAGCATTTATTCTTTTTGAAAATGTAGAAGTTATTATAACGACAAACGTACCGACAAACCGACAAACACATAGTCAAAGGAGCTTGGAAAGAAAAGCGTCTGGACTTCTTTAAGTTGCTTGAAGACGTTTCACCTCTCATCCGAGAAGCTTCTTCAGTTCTAGGGTCGGATGAGAGGTGAAACGTCTTCAAGCAACTTAAAAAAGTCCAGACGCTTTTCTTTCCAAGCTCCTTCGACTACGATGACCTGGATGACTGAGAACCTTCACAGACATACCGACAAACATATATTTTCTATATCTGACTTTTAAGTTCTATCATATTTTCTACATCTGTTTTTTTTTCAAATTGCTTAAATTGTATTGTACAATTTATTTAGGTTTTTCAAGGAGAAAAAGAAAAACTGATGAGATGTCTCAAAAACTCGAAACAAAAAACTATTTGTATCAGATATGACACACTAGGCATCGAGGGGTTAATGCTTTAACTTTGCAAGAACAAGAACTTTATTAATAAAATATATGTGGGGTCTTTTGTGGCAATATATTTATACACCTTTTTCTCATACTGTACATATACTGAAAGCAAAAAGTCATGTAGCATACATTTATTTTAGAATTATATTCCCCCAACTTCAATATTTCATATGAGAAAAGTCTTATGTTGACAACATTATAACCATTTTTACCATAAACGAACATTGTGTTGATGGCTTATGACATTTTAGCTTTATGTTTAAGCTACATTTGTCACATTGTGTTGCCGCAGAGGCCACAGTGAGTATATTTTTAAAAACTGCAAAACCATTCTCATACCTGTAACGAGGCAGAGCAAACAGAACCAAATGTTCTCACAGTTCAATTTTAACACACTGCTACATTTTAAATTACAAGTGATGATATGAATTGGGATAAGGTAATTTTTATTTTATCCAAACTGACACCTTTTAATATATTATAAATCAACACACACTCTTTATATAAAAGTAAGTAGCCTGCACAATCTAAAACATTAAAATTCTGTTAATAACCACAGAAATGTTCACTGTCTTCTGTCTAAATGTAACTCTTTTGACAGTTCTTTTCATAGCTTTCATAGCTTCAGTAACATTAAAAATCAAAAAAGAACAAGGGAGAGTAATATATCCTTCATTGTCGCTTTAGATTTTATTATAGAAGTGATCCAAATCCTCTTCAGTTAAAACTCGGTTGGCACCTGCACAAACTGTTTCCGGTCAGCTGGCTACTGCTGATTCTGTTTTGAGTACAAATTAAATTTCAAAATACTCATTTTGTTTTAAATGAAAGCTGAAGCATTCTAGAAATTATACTTCCAGCACAAAAAAAAATTATAAATTGTTGCCCTTCTAAATTATTTACTGTATTTCCACACTATAAGGCGCACTTAAAATCCTTTAATTTTCTCAAAAATTGACAGTGAGCCTTACTATCCGGGGAGCCTTATGTATGAATTCTGGTTGTGCTTACTGACCTCAAACCGATTTTATGTGGTACACGGTGCTCAAATATCTGTCAAAAAATGTTTTAGTACGACTTTGGTACGATTACAAAGCTGCACCGCTTGATGGATTGTCGGAGCATTACAGCTACCGTAGTCAGGAACCTCGCAGAGTAATCTGGGTCCAAAACTCTATCCGTTTCAGGTCCCAAAGTCAAACGAACACTGACGCACACTGAGAGTTAAATACTGTCTAAATTCTTTCATCTTTAGTAAAATGATAAGCGTTGCTGCTTTACCAGGTGTAGCAATTAAGTTTAACATCCAGCCATGTTTGTAGGGTTACTGAAGTTGGACTAGCTGGTATATAATGATGTGCTATGTGATCGCTAGTGACACAGCTATGTTAGCATAACATAAACACAGTGAAGCTGGAGGGTGAATGCTTAGTTTTTTCCACTTGATAAAAGTTAACGTGAGGGTTTCTTATTGTTTTTGACAAATGCAATCATATGGCAGGATGCTGAGATAATCCATCCACAATACGAGGTTAGTCATTAACATACTGCAACAACATGAGAATAGAGCAGCTGTGAGCGAATTCAACATTAATGAATCAATGGTACAAAAGTGGAAGAAGCAAGAAGAATGATTTGAGTAAGTTTGATTTATCTGATTTTGTTTCGCTTAATGCACCTTATAATCCGGTGCGTCTTATGTATGAAAACAGACCCGTTCATCGACAGTGTGCTTTATAATCCGGAGTGCCTTATGGTGGAAGTGTAATAAGTTTTGTTCATTTATGAAATACAATGATGAAAAAAATTAAGTACCAAATTTAAAACAGTGTGTTAATTTTAAATATTTCACTCACTTGCAAACACTCTGCTTGAGCTGTCAATTGGCTGAGCATGTGACCACCACTTAAAAATAAATCTGATGATAGCAATGCCAAATAGCATTTTCATTATACTCCATGATCTGCAAACAACCTTCAGCTCCAACATGTTGAACTGAGGGTGCTCAGCTTCATACATTTTTGTCTGTGGGTTTCTAGTGTGGTTATTGTCAGAGATGTTAAAAAAGAAGTTGGCTAAGTATGTCTTTCTCTCTGCGAGAACATCTTCAGCTGCTGAAACACAGTGTAACAATGACTAAATAATGACGTGACTTTCAAAAATGCTCCAAAAAATCAGACAGATTTAATGTCTGTAGCACTAAAGTGATGGAATGAATAAAATATTTTTTTAGGGCTGTCGGCGTTAACGCAGATTAATCCGTCATCACATTTTACGCAATTAAAATTTTAAATACTATTAACCCATTTGGAGCGCAGATGACTTAAAATCCCTGAAATGTCTCTTGCCAATGCATTTTGGGCCGTTTGTCCAAAGTTCATTTATTGCATTAAACATTTTAATCGCATTAATTGTGATGATGCATTAATGTGTTATGTTGACAACCCTAATTTTTTGTCTTTTTTTATGATTACATTTTTTTTTATTCCACTAGCCTTTTAAACAGCTAGGGATGATATATTTTCAATATTTCCACACGTTAGGCAAAATACCCTTCATCATTCTTCGTTTTGTGATGAGAGTATGCATCACCTGGGTGAATTCAGTCATGTGGGCCTCTGCAGACTCTGTATGGTCTTGACTTGCCTGTATGTTTCAAAGTACAGAGGAAGATGAAAATGATTTCTCAGCCACAAAGATCAAAACTCTCTGCCTGGGGGGGATGTGAGGTGGGCAAATGAACTGAATCACTTCTTTAACAGGTTTGATTCATCCAGGAGGCAATCTCCAACATCAGCTGCAGCTCAAGGGTTGTCAAGTCCTGCGCAGATCAACTGTGTGTGGTGATGGAGCACATCTTCAACCTGAGCCTGAGGCTGGGGAGAGTTCCACAGCTCTGGAAAACCTCTTGCGTTGTACAAGTGCCAAAGACTGCACCTCCCAAGGACCTCAACAGCTAAAGGCCGGTGGCTCTGACATATCCACCTGATGAAGGACCTGGAGCACAGGGGCGATTCTAGGATCAGAGCTTTGGGGGTGCTGAGCACCCAGAGAGCTGCCCACCCAGGCAAGATAAACTTTACTTGTCACGATGAGACTTCTTCAATGTCTCTGTCAGTTCCTGCATCCTTAAATGTCTCCAGTTGTCCCGAGTTCTCTTTGACTGTCTCCTTGGTGCTTTTAAACCCCTGTACCTCCCTGTCCTCATCGTCGGTTGTCTTCGTCTCCATTATCAGTCATCATAACTTTACCATCTTTGTGCAAATCTGGACATTTCTTTATTAAATCATAAGATTCTTAAATTCATCAAGTCTCTCTGTGCCTGGGTCCTCGTCACAAAACATGACATCACTGTTTTGTACATTTTAACACAATTTAATCCCCACATTTGTGAAAGAAAAGCAAAATACTTTTTTGAAAAGTCTGTAACAAAACCATCAAATCTGATAAAGGTTATTTAAATGCTGCTAAAGAAGAATGGACTGGAATTAAAAAAATATACATATTCTAACCTTAATTACTGGGGGAAAATGATGAATGATGCTCATAGTGAATAAGAAGTAAACTGAGTGCATTTTTTGGACAGAGATTCACTTTTTAATGTATAATGTATAATATAATACACATATATAAAAATACACTACAAAAATAGAAGAGTCCTTGAAATGTAGAAATGTACAGAATATTAATTAAAAAAATTATAAACACGGAGGCAACTTTGTCTATGTATACAGTGTATACTATGTATGAAAAGATCTTTACTGCAGATCCTACTGTGGCTCCACAGGTTTTTTTTTTCTTTTATTTTAACCTATGTCGCCTCACCTTGAGGTTGGCAAATCTGTCGATCACTTTTTGGTGGTCAACTCTCTCAACCATCTCTTTCTCAACTGACATCACAGCCAGGTGCTGGAGTCTGCTTTGACTCATGGCCCTTCTCAGCCAGGTATCCCTGTCTGTTTTCTTACCTGGTTCTTCCTGATCTTGTACTTTCTCCTCACGTTCCCCTCTTTCCTCTCTCCCTCTTTGGACTGACATTCATACACAAATAGATTGTATTCAATTAGATGAAAAAATTACATTATTATGAAAAAAAAATTCTATTAAGAAAAAGTCCTCTCTCAGTGTACTTTCAACCAAAAGGCAAATAACCAAACCACATGAACATCTAATAAAAGATATAAATATTGAAACACTGATCCAACATTATTTTGATTGACGGATCATTTGATTTTACACTTTTACCTGAATGTGGCTCCTTTTTTTCAAAAAACGTTCTTATATCCATTATGAACCTGGCTGTCTCTCTGTACACACACACACACACACACACACACACACACACACACACACACACACGCACGCACAACAGGAGTTATAATGGGCATCCAGTCAGTTAGCTAGTTAGTACCTTGGGTTTAATATGGGCACATGCACATATGACAAAATAACTTATTCCATTTCAAACAGGACAGTGGCAACAACAGTAGGCTACGGACAATTTTAAGTTGTCGATTTTAAATAGGCTGTATATTGGGAGCAACAGGACGGCCAAATGTCGTTGATTTTACTACAGAGTAGGACGGATTGTTGTGTAGCAAACATCGTTGGAAAACACGTTTCCAACACTGCAGGTTACCTGGGTGTAATGTTTTTCAGCTAAAAAAAAACATGGTCTGACTCCTACCTAACTATATAAAGAGTAACTGAAGGTTAAATGCAGCCAACATGTCCTGTTTTAAGCCAGGCACTCACACCTTCGCTCCGTCTCAGCCACCATGGCTCTGGCAGAAAGGGCGCTAGAGCCAGAGTAGGAGGCGAGCTGGAACAAACCATTTGGGTATTTATACTTTTGTTGTTAAACTATTACGTCTCAACCAAGTACTGTATGGTTTTTATATTTTTAGTAGTGTGTCACAAAAACAGCAAATATTGTCAAAAAAGTAAGAAATCTTTGGGGGTGCTTTGATTCATTTTGGGGGTGCTTCAGCGACAGAAGAATGGTGGCTGTCATCCCTGTTGGACAATATCTCCCACCCTTTGCAGGAGATGCAGTACTGAGCAGCTCGTTCAGTGGCAGGCTGCGGCACCCATAATTTGGAATTGAGAGATTTCGCAGGTCATTCCTTCCAACTGCCGTGAGACTCCACAACATGGTCTCTGCAGATGACCACACTATACTTCCTACTATAACAAAGCATTTTATTCAATTTGTATCGTACTTTATTCTATTGCATATAGTATTTTATTCTATTTTGTATAGTATGTGATTCTATTTTATGTTATTCTATTCTATTATGTTTTTCTTAACTTTTACTGCTCTTAAACTTGTACTTTCTGCCGTGACCAAAATTTTCTCTTATCTTATGAAAGAACAGTAACTTCAGTAATTTAATGACAGTAACATGCAATATTTATTCACAACATCAACTATGCAAATTATATTATCATCATAGTATCATGTAGCATGGGGATATTTGTTTACAGAATATGCTAAAGAGATGTGTAAGTCTGCATTTCTTCTCTGGACTGACATTGGAAAGGATCAAGGCAACTAGTGCTTATTAGTGGATTATTATTATTTGTTTCAAAGGCTAAAAAAAAAATAAAAAATTCTGTAATGACAAAACGCACACTTTTAAATTGTCGATAAAACTTACTTCCAACAACTAGCCACCTCTCTAGTGATTCTTTTGTGTTAGAGATGTTACATTTTTAGAGCCCTTCATCAGACCTGGAAACAGTGGGGCTCATTAGCTTTAGCTTCATTTTGTAGCTCTTTCAAGTTGTCATGGGATAATATTTAGCCTATTATAGTTTTGTTAGATATACATTAATATAAATTTTTAACTACTTACTATGTGTTTGAGAGTCACTGAATTTATCTAATGTAACTAAGATCAACAGGACATTAATCACTGTAAGGATTAAGAATGACAGTTAAACATTTAAATGTTTTAAAAATATTTTCTTCATCATAAGTGTTGAGTCCTGTATTAATCACTGAGCAGTTAAAAATTCCATAATGAACTCACTGACAGGTTCTGGTCTTCCTGAGAGAGAGACAGAAACCACCCCTCTCTCTCTCTGTTTAAAAGAACATTATTTTTTAAAAGTATATAATTTGGCAAAGGAGAATGCCAAAATAAAGCGTCAAGTGAATTGAAATTCATCAAACATAAGCAGTGTCCATAACTGAATAAACCAGGATGTCAAAATTTTACAGAATCTTTTCCATTCCATTTACATGCAATCAAATAAAAAATGCCCTAATGCAGCCTAAATGCAGTTGTATAATGTACTGTTCTTTGTTTTACACCATTAACAAATGGTGTATATGCAGCAGAAATATGTTTGATAATATGTATGTCATAATAATCATGGATCCAAAAATGTTTTATTTTAAACATGATTATCCAGCCTATGTTAAACTTTTATCCTGCAGCATATAAATTGCAGCATCTTCATTGACATGAATATACAGAGTAGACAGACCAACGATTTTTTCTATTTATTATTATCCTTTTAATGGCTACTGGTGCTTTAAAGTATGCTGACACTTGTAAAATCAGATGATAACAGGGCCATGGTAAACACATACAACTTCCCAATTTATCTGAAATGAATACAACTGTCACGGTTAGGCAGACCTCCACACCTGACCTGCCCGCAGTGCTCGGGTTTGTTTCTGTTGGTGTGTCTCTTTCTTTTTGTCCTGTCTCCCAGTGTTTTGCTTCTCTCGCTCCCAACATAGCCCCTGGGATCCCAGAGGCTATGTTGTCTTTCAGACCGCCTCGAAGTGATTCTGGTAAACCATCAGGTGACCCAGGGAGGGAAAGTTCTGCTAAACCAGCACGGTATATAGTGCGGGTGGAGTGCTGCTAATGTTCAGCAGCACTCCAATATCAACTAAGGATATTGTCAGGCAGTGGAAGGAATACTTTGAGTACCTCCTAAAGTTTAATAACTGTCTTCCATAGAGGAAGCACAGTCTGGTGATGAGGTAGATAACTCATCCACTCTGGGGGTGAGGTCACACAGGCAGCACACAACTCCTCGGTGTCAGAGCATATGGGATGGATTAGGTTCACCCTGTGTTCCTGAAGGCTCTGGATGTTGTAGAGCTGTCTTGGTTGACGTGCCTCTACAATGTTCCATGGAAATCACGGGCGGTACCTCTGGATTGGCAGAGCAGGCCAGGGAGCTGGAAAGGAGAGTTCATCCGTTAGTTGAATCTCAGATACAGGAGGAACAACGTAGTTTTCATCCCAGTCAAAGAACACTGGACCAGCTCTTTACTCTCTAGAGGATATGTGAGTGTGTATGAAAGTTAGCCCAACAGTCTACGGGGATGTCCAAATTCATAGACTGCATCCTCCTGAAGCCACATTTGTAGGCCGATTACAACACAATGGCGCGACGAAGGCTGCCCAAAATTCTCCTCCAAATGCGGTCGACAAATGCGTCCTCCTTTTCCCCAGATTTTGAAGGATGGGTCGGGTGTATCCTTTGTGTCAGAATTCAGAGCAGCCCAGCCAATTTCCAACAATGGCGACAGCTACTTAGTTTTAATAGTACTTTTATTACTCTTTCTGGGTTGCAAAATAAACTTTTAAGATATTTTCTGGTGAGAATGTAGCTGTGTAAACTTCAAATATCTGCTTGGTTTATCTAGACATCACATATTTGCAAAAGTGCTCTGATGTTTTCGAAGACATCTGTTACCCACCAGCTCGATAGCTAGCCAGCTCACTAGAGCTGGTGAAAACAGCGAACTCCCAGCACATCGTTTTCAAACCTTCCATGGTCGTTTGCTACTCAGGTTAAAGATGATAAATATAGTTCAGTGAGATAACTTAAAAATGTTATTGTTTGGCTTTTTTCAGTGTTTTATTTGGTTGTGAGGAAATTAGTTTGGCTGAGATTAAAGTTATACAGGGTGGGCCATTTATATGGATACACCGTAATAACATTTGAATGGTTGGTGATATTAAAGTCCTGTTTGTGGCACATTAGTATATGTGAGGTGGCAAACTCCTCAAGATGGGTGGTGACCATGGTGGCCATTTAGAAGTTGGCCATCTTGGATACAACTTTTGTTTTTTCAATAGGAAGAGGGCCATGTGACACTTATCAAACTTATTGGTAATGTCACAAGAAAAACAATGGTGTGCTTGGTTTCAACGTACCTTTATTCTTTCATGAGTTATGTAGAAGTTTCTCTTTGTTCACAGCCATTGACATGTCGAAGAGGTTAACACGTGAGGAGCGGATCGAAATTGTGTTGATATCTGGTGAACGCAGTAACCGGGTCATTGCAGCAGGTTTCAATGCAAGACGCCCTACGAGACCACCCATCTCCCATGCTACAGTTAGCAAACTGCTTGCTAAGTTTCGTGAAACTGGTTCAGTGTTGGATTTGCCAAAATGTGGACGCAAGAAAACTGTCACTAATGAAGAAACATCAGTGTCTGTCCTAGCTTCATTCAGCAAGAGCCCACAGCGTAGCACTTGCCGCATGTCACTGGAGAGTGGCATTAGTCAAACATCCCTTCGGCGGATATTAGCTACTCACAAATGGCACCCTTACAAACTCCAGCTACTGCAGCATCTCAAAAAGAATGACCCAGATCGGCGCACAGAATTTGCAGAATGGGCAAAACAAAAATTGGAACAGGACCCTCAGTTCACACAGAAGATTTTGTTCAGTGATGAGGCAAACTTTTATGTGAATGGTGAAGTTAACAAACAAAACCACCGCTATTGGTCTGACACTAACCCACATTGGATGGATCCCTCCAAGACTGTTGGAACAACAAAAGTGATGGTTTGGTGTGGTATATGGGGTACAACGATAGTGGGTCCATTCTTCATCAATGGAAACCTCAAGGCCACTGGATATTTGAAATTGGGCAGCACATTGAACACATTTTATAAGTGGTCAGAAACTTGTAAATAACTCATGAAAGAATAAAGCACACCATTGTTTTTCTTGTGACATTACCAATAAGTTTGATAAGTGTCACATGGCCCTCTTCCTATTGAAAAAACAAAAGTTGTATCCAAGATGGCCGACTTCTAAATGGCCACCATGGTCACCACCCATCTTGAGGAGTTTGCCTCCTCACATATACTAATGTGCCACAAGCAGGACTTTAATATCACCAACCATTCAAATGTTATTACGGTGTATCCATATAAATGGCCCACCCTGTAGTTTTCACACAGCTGAATAAACTTCAAACGGAAAACTGATTAACCCTTTAAAGCCTAACCCATCACCGGTGACAGCTAGCATTTTTTAGCAAGGGTGGGCAACTCCAGGCCTCGAGGGCCGGTGTCCTGCAGGTTTTACATCTCACCCTGGGTCAACACACCTGAATCAAATGATTAGTTCATTACCAGGCCTCTGGAGAACTTTAAGACATGTTGAGGAGGTAATTTAGCCATTTAAGTCAGCTGTGTTAGATCAAGGATATATCTAAAACAAGCAGGACGCCTGCCCCTGGTTTAAAGGGTCAATTAGGTCAGGGTTTAAAGGGTTAAACAGAAGAGGGACATGATTGAGAATTTACCCCAGTGTCCTCTCATATTTTAGATAGCAAGGAGCAGACGGCTGAGTTTATTAAACTCCACCGAGACATCTGGTGAGGCGAATCTGAAGGCTAGACCGTCCAATTTCACAGTAGCTCACTTCCGGCCTACCCGGCCTCCTGAGGACCCAGCCCACGTAGAGCGCAAAGGCCGAGTCCTCAGGAGGATGCAGCCTATGAATTTGGACACCCCTTACATGTGTTTTGTGGACTTGGAGAAGTTATTTTACTGTGTCCCTCGTAGTATTCTGTAGGAGGTGCTTCAGGAGTCTGGGTTTTCTGGCCTGTTGCTATGAGACATTTCGTATTTATAAAAACATTGCAAGAGTTTGGACAGCACTGTTGACAATTATTTGAACTCATTCCCAGTGGGTGCTGGACTCTCCCAGGACTAGACTTTGTCAGTGATTCTGTGTCTAACTTTTAATGACAGAATTTTGAGGTGTAGACAAATGGCAGAAGACTTCGTCTTGGTTGGCCTCAGAATTTTGTCTCTGATTTTCGCAGATAATGAGGTTCTGTTGGCTTCATCATATGGTCGCCTCCAGTTCGCGCTGGAGTGGTTAGCAGCCAAGTGTGAAGCGGCTGAAATGATAATCCAGACATCCAATGAGTTTAAGTATCTCTGGGTCTTGTTCATGAGTGAGGGGAGAGGGGAGCGGGAGATTGGTAGATTGAAACAGACTGGTGCTGTGACTGCAGCTTTGTAGTGAAAAGAGAGCTGAGTGTAAAAGTGAAGCTCTCAATTTGCTGCTCAATCTACATCCCTACCCCACCTATGGTGATGAGTTCTGGGTAGTGACCAAAAGAACGGGATAACAGAAAAATGAGTTTTTGGTGAAGGGTGGCTGGCCCCTCCCTTAGAGATAAGGTGAGGACTTATCCCCATCCAGGAGGGGCTCAGAGTAGAGCCACTACTCTTTCACATTGAAAGGAGCCAATTCAGGTGGATGAGGCATCTGACATGGATGCCTCCATGGTGAGGTGTCCCAGGCATGTCACACCCAGAGGAGGCCCTGGGGCAGAACCAGGAGAGATCATATCTCTCGGCTGGTGTGAGAATGCCTTGGTGTTCCCATGGACAAGCTAGAGTTGGTGACTAGGGAGAGGGAGGTCTGGGCTCCTCTGCTTAGGCTGCTGCTCCAGCAACCTGGCCTAGGATAAGCAGGACAAAATGGATGGGCGGTTGGATGGCATAAGATATTTAAGGAGCACAAAGCTACCAGAGACAAGTATTACCCTCATTCTTTTTTTTCCTTTTTTTTTGATTGTTTTATAGAAGGAATTCTCCTAAAAGTATGATAATACCACCCAGTTTTGATGCTTGATCAGCCCACTGAATGGTTTTAATTCCAAGTAACCAAGTACTTTTGTCAACTGAGTACCTATCTAAAAGGTGAAATCAATATCGGTTTACAACAAGTTTGAATATAGTGTAACAAAAGAAAATAATCAGACATCTAGAAAACTTCATATTAGTTTATAAATGTTTTCCAGACAATTAAGGTCTGCATGGTGATTCAAAATGTAAAAAGGAAAGGGTTTCTCGTGTTTAACTTAATTAAGTTCTAAAGATGAGTCAGTGACATACTGCAAACCTCCAGTATCTGCCCAGCCAGTTGGCGACTGTTTTTTTATTACAGCTTTCACCCTCAAATTAAAAGTTTTGCCTTCATTTGTAATTTACCAGTTTATTTTTCTATAAACTACACTTCATTATGTCCAGTCATTATGTTTTTGTTTTTTTAATTATTGTTTTTTTGTGAGCTGAGAATGTATTAACTAGTATTTTAGATTGCACTGGTTTTATCTAGCATTCATATGTTTGATTTTTTTTTTTAGATTCATACACAAATAGATAAAATAATTCAGTTTTCTGTTTGCATCTACAATTTAGATAGATAACCTGTCTCACACTAGAGAGCATCCAAACAACTTGAAAAAACAAAGGTTCAAATGCAGTCTTCCGTTTTATATATGCCATTATTTATAAAACTACCATTTTACCTAATTAGTAAAGACTTTGCTAGCTTAGATGATGTAACATTGATTATCATACTTGTGAATCTGTATATTGGTATTTAGTATTATACTTCTGATTCCTTAAATAGAACACAGACTGTAAAATGTATGAAACCAACAGCTGCCACTGCACAGTATGTTGAGGGTTTCATGTTGTTATTTTTATCTGTACATTTCTAGTCCTGATTCTAAAATGCTTACCAGCACTTTTATTCTCTCAGAAGACACACTCTGACAGTCATAAAAGGCACAAACATTAAAACATGTTCTATAAAACTCCCCATTTTCTGGTTTTGACATTAGAGCAGTCTATTCATCAGGATTAATGGAAACTTTACCTGAGAGGAGATGTGATTTAATGTTTAGTTCTATATATTTTATAATTTTTATTGTATTATTCTTGTCAGTCTATTAAAAACAGGTAAATGACCTTACCTTAGATTGTCTGTGGAGACAATGAAAAAAAGTGTTAATCATGGTTGTTGGTTGGTTATGACAATTGGCAAATATGCTGGTAGATATCAATAAAGTTTTCCCTAAAGTAACTTAATAAGCAGTGAAACAAGAATTTTGACAACAAAGTTTTGGATGTACTAGCACTTGGTTATGGTTATTAAAGATGGTTATCTGTTATAACGGAAGAGTTAACATGTAAATGTAACATTTATAAAACTTTATTTTTCTTTTTGAGTACCTCTAATGACAGTTTATGTTTCCAATATCGTGGAAGTCCCACCAACAGAAGAAAAGTCACCAACAAAGAAATGAGACCAATAGAGCGCAGCACAATAAGTCCGGTGGGTTGAGAAGGCCCGTGTGCTTGAAAATCAGTTGCTATAAAGATAATGAAAAGTGATTCTTATTCAACAGTTTTAATTTTCATTATACATTGGCAATTCTGAATAATTATTATCTCGAGAAATTTTTAATAGTTAAATATGAAATATAATTTCATTTACAACATTACAACAATTAAAAGCAGCTAGAAAAAAACAGTCAATATCACATAATGAAAAAAATGTATGTTTTTCTTTACAAAATCTGACTTTAGAAAGCCTTTAGTCTCAAAATGCTACAGTTGTAGGTATTATCAGTTCTCTGATAGTTAGTTTCAGCTAAAAAAAATTTAACAAAAGTATAACCTGTGATAATTAAAACCCACACAGGTATAGCTCACCTTTGATGTTAAGCCAGCTCTCTGGTGATTCTCCAGTATCAGCAATACTACATTTGTAGAGTCCTTCATCAGATTTGGATGCAGTGGGAGTTGTAATGTCTCCAGTTGAGCTGCTCCTAATGGAGGCACCATTTTTATAGAATTTCGCAGTGAAGCTAGAGTTTGCATGCTTTTTTCTACAATGCAATCTCACATTTTCTCCCTCCATCACAGGATAGGCAGGACTCTCCAGAATCACAGGACCATCTAAATGTGAATGACAAATGATCTGAAAACTTTATATGAAAAAAATTTAAGTTTATGTGGAATTTATGTTGAAAGTATTCATATGTACAAATCTTTCAACTACTACAGACAATAGGTCGTATATCATTTTTAAGACATAAAACACTATTTCACACTTATTACACACCTTATTGTGATCATGATGTTTCCGTTATCTGAAAAACTATTTAATTTAGTAATACTTAATTCTCAAATATATTGTGCCACTTCTGGCATACCAAACCAACTGATCTAAAAAGCAAATTACCCAAATATGTCAATGCATAGTTGATATTTCTTTCTATGTGCATACCAGTTACAGTGATGTTGACAGTGTTACTTCTTTGTTTTCCTCCATAGTCACACCAGTATTCTCCACTGTCAGTTTTTGGATATGCATTAATAATATTGCAAGGTCCAGCAGATGTTTCCCAGGTTGAAGCACATGTTCTAACATCTTCATTTATCTTTTTCATCACTCTCCATCCATTCAGCCCATTTAGCCCTTCACAGCTGATTGTGATAGATTCTAATTCAAAGAACTGTTGTCGGTTTGGAACAACTTGAGGAAAAGCTGAATCTGAGACAGAAAATCAAAGATATTGTTTTCTGTTTTTTAGAGAAATACAAACAGAGAAGAATTAAGCACTGATATACTGCTGAAATTTTTTCAGAATAAAAAAAAATTTATACATATATATCTACCAAATTAGTAAATATGCATTTCCATGCTTTGTTTTGTATGCTTCCTTCAGACAATTATTTTTGTTTTAAAAGGTTAATGCAGTACCATTTTTGTACTCTGTCAGATTTTAGTCTAAAAACAGTAACTGCAGCAGTTACAGAAACGTTCAAGTTGTCATGAGATGTATGTGATACATTAAATCGACTTTATTTTTATAAAGTTGAGGCATTTTATCTCAAATGGCTCAACGTGAATTTGAACTACTTACTATGTCTTTGAGAAACACTCAATCCAGCTTTTGGAACAAATAAAAACAGCATGTTCACGACTGGAAATATGGAGAAAGATTATCACTGAGAAGTTACAAACTTTCATAATGAATGCATTAAAATGTGTGCGTGTGATTTGGATATAACAATATCCCTTTAAGTTCATACATGCATTTTCTCAATAGCTGACTTAATATCTTTTCATTGACAGATAATGTCAGTACTTACAGAGTCTGATGCTGGAAACTCTGACCTGCATGTTGGCTTGCTGCTGACTGTGTGAGCATCAGACTGAAATGAGAATGTGTTGCTTTTGAGAACTTCCTGTGTTTCTAATTCACTAGCGGGTATTGTCTTCCTAAGAGAGAGAGAGCTGCTTTATATTTAAAAGAACATCTTTTTTGTAAAGGGACATACAGTGAGGAACATAAGTATCTGAACACCCTCCAATTTTGTTCTCCCACTTAGAAATCATGGAGGGGTCTAAAAATTGCATTGTAAGTGTATTCCCACTGTGAGAGACAGCATTTAAAAACAATTCAGGAAATTACGTTGTATGATTTTAAAGAATTTATTTGTATTGCACTGCTTGCACTGGTTTATCTGCTGCCTCTGATGAGAGACCAGATCAGAGTTGTAATTTTCTCTGATTTGTCTAAACTCTGCAGAGCCTCTGTTAGGAAAAAAAAAAGAGAAAGAAATGGTTGGGTAGTTATAGATGAAAACTTAACCGGGGAGCACAAATAAGATATATTCATTCGAAAGTATCAAAAAGCATTGCAATCTTTAACAAGGCAAAGGAAGTATTAGACTGGAAATCACTTTATATTCTCTACTGTTCACTGGTTTCACCTTGATTAAGCTATTGTACAGAGGTCTGGGGAAATAACTATAAAAGTAAATTACATTCATTTTTTCAAAAAAACAGACAAAAGAAACCCAGTTCAAATCATCCACAATGCAGGTTTTAGGGATCATACAAACGCACTATTCTTGCAGTTTGAAATATTAAAACTTGCAAGTCTAGTGGAAATTCAAACAGCACAAATTCTGCTCCAAGCAAAAAACAGTGAACTACTAGGTAATATTCATGTTTGGTTTTTTTTTTTTGAGAAAATGAAGTTTTTTGTAACTTCAAAGCTGTGAATGTACTTACTACCAGAAAAAGCTTTTGTGTTTCTGTATGTGTAGTGAAACTGTAGAGCATTTCAATATGCAGTTGAAGCAATGTCCAAACATAAAGCAGTTCAAAAAGAGTTATAAAGATATGATCTTCATGAATTATAAGAAAAGGGAGAATTTTGAAATTCAATCAATGTCTCTATTTAGAAAATTTCATGATGTGGTGTATATATTATATCAGATATCTGTTTGCTATTTTTACTGCAGATTATATCAGTAAGGAAGATGATTAAAATAATGACCAAAAACTTATGGTGAAGGGGTGGGATTCATTAAGTGTGCACTTCTTCCCACTCCTTTTTGATATGTAACTGAATCACAACAGATGAACAAATATTGAAATGTATTTTGCTTTATTTTGTATAGGATTTTTTTCTTCTTTTATTTGCTAAATTAACTTCTGTATATTGTTTACACGATCGAAATAAATTAACAAACAAAACAAAACAAACAAAGCAAAGGTTACGACAATAAAGCAGGAAGACACAACTGAATGGAGAACAAAGGTTAACTTACACAGAGGAGAACAGGAGAACTAGACACAGGAATATGGAAAGACAAAAGAATAAATACAGATGAGACTGGGACAGCAAGGGACACAGAAGGGAACAAATCAGGATTAATGATACAGGGGGAGGTAAAACTAAATACCAAGAAGACAAGGTGTGAAACTATCAAAATGAAACAGGAACTAACACAAACACATACATATACAGATATGCAGAAAACAGGAAAAGACACATGTAGCTGAATGAGAAGACAAGGCATAGCTAAATAGGGAAACCAAACAACAATGGGGAGAGGACACAGAGAGACAAGACAGACACAGGGATATGACTGGAGAATAGAAAGAGATCACAAAGGAAGATACAGTGGCTTGCAAAAGTATTCGGCCCCCTTGAACTTTCCCACATTTTGTCACATTACAGCCACAAACATGAATCAATTTTATTGGAATTCCACGTGAAAGACCAATACAAAGTGGTGTACACGTGAGAAGTGGAACGAAAATCATACATGATTCCAAACATTTTTTACAAATAAATAACTGAAAAGTGGGGTGTGCATAATTATTCAGCCCCCTGAGTCAATACTTTGTAGAACCACCTTTTGCTGCAATTACAGCTGCCAGTCTTTTAGGGTATGTCTCTACCAGCTTTGCACATCTAGAGACTGAAATTCTTGCCCATTCATTGCCCATATAAGCAATGTTTGAAACTGTGTGATGTGTAAAGTACCAAAATAAAACCTATATGAGGCACAGTTTATGATTCTAATGTTAGAGATCCTGCAACTGGCGTTTGGGCTGTGCAGGGGTCTCTCTCTTCCGGAAGATGATTGAATAAAAAGAAATATAAATGTTTTAACACACTATGAGTCGGTTTTCTCTGTTCTATCATGGGGACAAAAGAATCGGGGTTTAATATTTGGTGTTTCCGCCCGGTTCGCCATGCAACAGAGAGAACAAATGTTCAGGAGACTGAAAAGATTCGGCATGAGCCCCCGCATCCTCAGGACCTTCTATCGTTGTGCCATTGAGAGCATCCTCACCGGATGCATCACCACCTGGTATGGCAACAGCACCGCTTACAACCGCAAAGCTCTCCAGAGAGTAGTGCGGTGTGCTGAACGGATAATTGAGGTGAGCTTCCCTCCTCCAAGACATCTACAGGAAGCGGTGCCTGAGGAAAGCGGGAGGATCATCAAGGACTCCAGTCACCCCAGCCACAAACTGTTCAGACTACTTCCATCAGGAAGGAGGTTCTGCAGCATCCGGTCCCGTACCAGCAGACTGAGAGACAGCTTTTTCCACCAGGCCATCAGACTGCTGAACACGTCATAGACACCTCACCTTCACTACTGGAACTTCAACATTATGCACTCCATACTGTACATTAATGCCACTGTTTTGCACCTTTCCAACTGCCGACCTCTGTACATTTTATATATCTTATTTTATTGTTTACTTTATTTCATTTGTAAAACATGTATATACACACTATATACACACTCACACACACACACACACACACACACGTAGAAAAACATATTTAGTACACACGTTCAGTAATGTATATACCTTTATATATTGTACATATATTTATTACTTTTAGATGAGCCATTTTTTATATTTTGCTTGTTTTACGTTATTGTATTTTTGCACAACTCTGTTGCTTGTGAAGCTCACACACAAGAATTTCACTCACATGTACTGTACCAGTGTACCTGCACATGTGACGTGACAATAAAAGTGATTTGATTTGATTTGAAATGTGCCCAAAGGTTGGATCTGATATGAGGTGAACAGAAGACCGGTCTAAAAAGATTTAAAGGTAGGCACAAACTTGTTCAGAGAAAACCAAATCTGTGCATATTGGATGAATTCTAAATTATCTGTTCGCTGATTAGGTGATCTTAACTATCAAATTGGCTCAGTAGTGGTAAAACTAAATTCTTGAGAATGAAGTAAAGCTTTGAAGTAATGATAATGAAACTTGCAGAATGAAGTAATGAGAAACTTTGAAGTCATGAGAAACTTTGAAACAATGAGAAGCTTTGAAGTAAGGATAATGAAACTTTGAGAAAAAGACAGTACTGAGTTAAAAGGAATATGAGATTTCATGGTAAAAGAGAAAAGAGACCAATGTGTGTTTAGGAAAACACAGGATCATAGGTTATTGGTCATTTTATGGTTTAATTAGTGTCAAGTTCAGGGGTGCAGACCCCCTCCCTATTGGAGACGTTCTTTAGGGGCCGCGAGCGTGTGGGACTGCAGACTGACCCTCTACCAAGACTTGGGACCTTGGTGTAAAAATAGGTTATGATCAGAGGATCATTTTGGGATACACTTATTTGTCAGTAGAAAGCGTGAGTTTGGACGAGGAAGTCCGACAAAAGGACGCCTTGAGCAAGGTGTCTAAGTGACTCAGGATTTCAGAGAATCGAGTCACTTGTGGTCTTGAGTTTTAATGGTAAATTGATTTTAAAGGAAAATCAAGGTTTACTGTGTTGAAGTAATTCTGATGATATTACTAGATGTGCTGTGATACAAGTGAAGAATCAGTTGTGTACATGTGGACACACAATTGTGTTGATATTGATGGGTCGGCTGCGGTCCATCTGATAAGTGAATGCTGGGTGCACTGAGACAAGAAACTGTTTTTAAATCTTCACTGGCGGCAGTGAGATACATGTGCTGAAGATTACTGGACCCAGCGAGGTCCATATGATGAAGTTCTTGGGCAGATAAATGACAGAAACAGTTTCTGAATTTTGAGGAGAATTCTGAAGCACTGAGGTTGAATTTTCTCTGTGCTTGGTGCGCTGTGTGGACTTATATCAGAGTTATAAGTCCAAAGGTTATGACCTGGAGGCCAAGAGTTGTGTATAGAGAAGAACATGACTTAGAAAAGGACATTTATGGTCATATTTTGTCTAATTTGGGGAGAATTGTCACATATGTGTTTATTTCTCTTTTCTTTTAAGAGGACATACGCACTTAACTGGGTGTTGTCTACTTCCTCTTTCTGATTCTGAATAGCATGTTTGATAAAATACTCTTAGGAAAGCGTATTTTGAGTGATTCTAAGTGTGTGAATGTTGTGAGTACTCGATTTGAATGATTCTGTGATTTGTACAAAATAATAAATAAGTAATAATAACACTACGTGGGTACATAGCAGAGTGTGGGAAAAGAGGAAGTCTGAGAGAAAAATGTGTGTGTGAGACAGGAACTTTGCATGCCCATAAAAGGAAACTGGCTGATGTGTGTAGTGTGAGACCAGAGAGAGACTTAGGAAGGAATGTGTTAAGAAAAAGTAATAAAAATGATATTAATTAAATGCTTTAGTGTGTCAATACAGGTGGACTCTTCTCAACCTGAAAACATGAGTACAGCGGCAAAAGGGTAGATTAACAGAATTGGGATGAAAACAGGCCAGGGCTTTGGCTTGAAATTTTACAGCTTGACCTCTCACTTTGTCCCCATCCTAAGAAGAAGCTTAAAGGACAGTTAATCTCCTGATGAAGACAGAAGACAGACAGAACATTGTGGACTTGAAGAGTTAACAGCAGGCAAAAGACAGTGCAACTTACCTATAACACTGAAGGGTCAAGCAGCAGCATGTATGAATACCACTGATGGAACATGAGCTTTGAATTACAAGCTGGAAACTTGACAAATGACATGTTTGAAGGCACTGGACGTGATATTTGCCATGCTGGGAGTTAACCTACAAGAAAAGACTGAAAGATTAACAGAGAAGAAACAGAGAAGAAGAAACAGCTGAGTTGGGCCTGTGTTTGCTGGAGATTTGAAGGCCACACAGGACACTGTGAGAAGAGGGACAGGGACCAGTCAGAGGTCAAGCCTGGATGAGTTCGAGTGAGAGAGTACAGGATATAATTGGATTGAAAATGGAAGCTAAATCATGGAGGTTTAGGATTGTCCACCACATCACAACAAAAGGAAAGAAAAAAGACAGAGGAAAATAAATAAATGAACTAACAGTTACGTGAATGAATAGAAAACACACATACACAAATTGTTACATGTGAAATTATTTTTGGAAAGAATCAGAAGTGAGACAGTTTGAATCCACAGCTCAGTGCAATGAGGCATGAATTAAATCTGATTATAAAAATACACATGCAATGAAGAAGCAGCTTACACTGAAATTGACATGACCACATAACATGAACGCAAGGAAGAACACGCTTACACTATCAATGTGAATACATGAAATAAATTGGTATTTCTGGACGGAAAAAGAGAAGTGGGTCGTTTAAGCACTCACGATAATAATGAGAATGTCTCAGTTTTGTTATTTTTAGGTGCAAAGACCTGGATCAATTTTCCACATGCAGTGGTCGGAAGAAAGTTATAGGTTAACATCACTGGAAGTGTTGAGGCCAAGTTTCTGGTTGAAGTGTTTACAGCACCATGCGTCACTAAACCTGACAAGCGAGCTCTCACTCCTGGCTGAACACAGAGGAATGCTGTTATTTAATGTGGGAAATCAAAATTTGGGTTAGCAAACCTGGAAAAAAAAAAAAACTGACTGTTTAAGTGGGAAAATTGTGAAGGAGTCTGAAACACTGCAAAAAGAAACATATACAAAATCACACACAAACAGAAAATGCATTAACCTTAGAAATACACGAGAGCTCATGAAGATTAGACAGCATGTTGAGCATGTGAGTCTGTTTATCATCTTGTTCAAGTCACTTAGTGTGTAGTAGTTTTTAGAATAGCGAATTAGAAGTGCTCTTGTACAGATTGATCAAGAAAAGTGATCACTGTAGGAAGAAATAAAAATAATTCAATAATGTGGTAATGTTTAAACATGTATTTCTCTTGTCATGGCAACTTCTTGAGAGATGACTCAGTATGCAAATTAGTTGGATGACTGGGGACAGGAAAAGAAAAAAAAGAGGAACTTAGGTTTCCTGTCTGACTGCAGGCGTGAAGCTTGCACTGGAAGAGACACTGTGACTGTGTGGCTTTTAACAAGACTTTCTGTGTATGTAGCAGGTGAAATTATGTCAGTTGACCTCGGACTCTCAGGACGCTGTGGAATCTGAGGCCTGTGGGGAAAATGAACAGACGGAGTGATTTTAAGTCTGATTTCAGACTATGTAAGTATTAGTTAAGTCAAGAGTATGGCAAAACCTTTGTTGCCCGAAAGTTCTAATCCCAACAACATATGGATAGATTAATAAGAAAAATTTTGTGTGTTTAAGATTTTTGAGGTTGTTGTTGTAGTGATGGGTTGATTCTGTCAGTTAGGTTTGGGTTTTTTTCTTATTTTAATAGAGGGAGTTTTATTAAACATGGATATGTCTAAGAGGGGCCCATTATTGTGGTAAGAGTGCACTTAGAGAAAACCTGGCAGGTGATTTTGTTTTGTGTTTTGATGAGCTAATAATCAGCTCTCTTTTTTCTTATTGTTGTTCTATGAAGGCCTGAAGGATTGATTTAACAGCGCTGTAAAAATTTTTGGGAGAACAAATATAAGGTGAGGTTTTCCAGATTACAACTGGCTGAGGAGAAGCCTACCTGTGGGAACCTGATCAGGTTGTAAGTCCTTGTCTAAAAGGATTGCAGTCAATCCAGTCCAAAAGCATAAAGAACTCTTTTCCTAAAAAACAAAACAAAATAAAACAAATGAATGAGCTCATGTTGCTGAGGGTGGAAAATCTGATTATTTGCATGGGAGTTTCCACTCTCAGCAGTATCTGGTGTGAATGCGTGTGAGTGAATGTGTGTAAATGGACCGTGACTGGACGGACGATGTGGACTAAAGGTTGGACCGACTGGACACTGAGATAAAGACTGGACTAAGGTTAAACACATGTCTGATAACTGTTCTGTTTTAAGTTTTCTTTCTTATAACACAGATTGGATCATACGTGGGGAAAACTGAGTATGAAATGTGAAGTTCAGGTTAACACACAGGTTTTGTTTCTAGGAAGTTCCAAGGAGGTCGAAAACATTTGACATGATGATTAAATTGATTTCATTCCTTAAACACAGGTTTGCAGGCCCGGAGCAGATATACCTGAGAAGAGGATGGCTGAGGTGTTTTGAGAAATGGTATGACTAACCTTTTTCTTTTAATTTCCAAAGCTCTAGTGAAGCATCTTGAGTTTGTGACACGTAAGAGGTGTCAAAAGGGGGAATTTCAGGTTTAATTTGAAATAAATGGGGTTTTTGTGATTCAGGTGCGGTAAAACTTATGCATAAGTGATTGCTTATATGCTTAAGCTTAACTAACTGAAAATCTCTGACTTGGGTTGGATGTATTTTAGTAGAATAAGTATTTATAATCATTGTATACATACATTGCATGATTGTGCTCATTAACAGAGTTAATGTTCAGTCCATTTAAGGTCATAAGCTTCGATGAGCGCGATGTCTCAGTCGATATATTGTGTAAGTGACTTCGAGCATAGAAGGTTAAAACAGCATACACGCTTACAAAACACATATAATACATACAATCTAGAAACAGGCCTGAGCAAAGGCCTGAATGTATTTAGCAACCTGTTGCATTTGAGTTTGCTTAGTAACAGGTGACAGAAGAGGGGCCAAAAGGAGGAGAGGTCCATGGGGACCTCCAGGGCCTGAAATCATCACCATATTTGGGAGAAGATGCTAGAAAGAGAAACTTCGGTGTCTGACTTTAGCTCTAAAAACTGATCATTGTCTGTAAAAAATGCAAATGATGTTCTTAAGATGGCTCAGGGGGTTGGGAAGGGCAACTGTATCCGGAAGGTTGCCGGTTCGATCCCCGGCCTCTCTGTCCTGGTCGTTGTGTCCTTGGGCAAGACACTTTACCCTACCGCCTACTGGTGTTGGCCAGAGGGGCCGATGGCGCGATATGGCAGCCTCGCTTCTGTCAGTCTGCCCCAGAGCAGCTGTGGCTACAACCGTAGCTTGCCTCCACCAGTGTGTGAATGTGAGCGTGAATGAATAATGTCATTGTAAAGCGCTTTGGGTGCCTTGAAAAGCGCTATATAAATCCAATGCATTATTATTAAGATGTAAATTGTGTTCTAAGAACGCGAGAAGGGGCATAACCCTGATGAATGATGAATTATGGGGTGGCTGTGGCTCAGGTGGTAGAGCAGATCAGCTACTGATCGGAAGGTTGGTGGTTCGATCCCAGGCTTCCCCAGTCTGCATGTCAAGTGTCCTTGGGCAAGATACTAACCCCAAATTGCTCTCCGATGCATTCATCGGAGTGTGAATGTAGTTATAGTTTGCACTTGCATGAATGGGTGAATGAGGCATGTTGTATGCAGCGCTTTGAGTACTCCGGGAGAGTAGAAAAGCGCTATACAAGAATCAGTCCATTTACCATGAATGAAACCATTCTGAATTGAGCTGTTCGGAGAAGATCTCTGTCTGTTTCTATGCTCAGATAGTGATGGTGTATATCTTACCCTGGGCGGGTTTAATAACACTTAAAGAGCATTGAGATTAAGTAAAGTTAATATAAAGGACAGAGCCCAGAACATGATATTGTGAACCAATTTTGAATACACTGTAAAAAAAATCCGTAAAAATACAGTACAATCTACTGTATAAACGTGAAGGAATTTTCCGTATTAGTCATTTACAGGTATTTTTCTGTATTTCTCAACTTCTACAATGCATTGTGGGAAAAAGGACCCAAAAAGGAGGGAAAAGTCAGAGCAAGAGCAGCCATTAGACTTCTTTCAGGCTTCATCTGGATTTTGGACTCTGGAGTTGGAGAAACTGCCTTCAAATTTCCATGGTAAGTATTAAAACTCATGTTTTCTTTAATTAAAATAATTTTTTTCAAAAGACTCCGCATTTTTATTTAGAAAGAATTGTTAATTTATTTGTTAACTGGTTTCGGCTGTCTCCAGACAAGTCAGGAATATTTTGCTGACTCATTTTTTAAATAATCTTTATTTAGGTTTAACATGCCTTAAGCTTTTCATTTTAGTTAATGTAAAAATAATTTTTTACTGTGATACCACCAGTTTTGCCCTTCAGTGGCTGAACCAGTTTTCATAAATATTATAGTTAGCTGTCTGTGTCTCTCTGGGTATTACACAGCTGTGACTACTAACTAGCTAATTAGCGAAAGTCAGCGATGTAGATAACTGGGAAAAGTGAGAACTTCATTGTATGTATAGAGAGGAAGAAATTATTTTAGGACTCTAATAAGTACTATATCAATACCTATGTTTTACAGTTGGCTCTACTGTACACTTTAAAGGGTTTCAGGCAAAGTTACACTAACCCTAGTTTAAGCCTCAGACCTTCCTGGCTGACGCTAGCAAATGCTAATGTTAGCCTCTGATTTGGGCTGCTAAAGTAAAGACTTTTAGCTAGCTGACCAGCATAGGTTATTTCGGTGGTTAACAGACTGTAGTGATAATATTATTGAAAGTATAGTTTCACCTCATTACATTTACAATTATGTCTATTTTGTAGCACATAGAAATGTTTAGTTAATATTTGCAGACAGACACATTTTCCTGTAACTGTGTTTTACTCCAACATTTGTTGAAAATGTAATTTATGAAATGCTGAGCAGCATTTCTAGTATGTGGAATATTTCTGGCACCCCACTGTGCTAATGTGATTAAATACTAATAATTATTACTAAAAATGCAATAATAAATCAATAATAACTATATCTTGATTGTATTGTATTGTAAGCGCAGTGCTGGTGTGCAGGAGCTTTATATGCCTTGTGGGGATGCTGACATATTATAAACTGTTATGTCTATATCAAGCTTTTAGCCAAATATAAGCAGAGATATTTGTATCTTTCTTAAAAATTCAGATCCTTAGAGATTATTTGGGAAATGGATCAACAGCTATTACTACTTGACGCACTCTAAATCCTGCAGTGGAAAAATATCCCTTATTTCACCTTTGATCACACACTTTGGTTTTCCAGTGCAGAGCAATGGCCAAGCAAAGGAAAGACTTCCCCGAGTTAAAAAGAAGATGAAGATACAAGCTGGTGATGATCCAGAGCAGCTGGTCTCAGGAAATGAAATAAAACTCTGATCACCTTTTCCACAGAAACAAGGTGAGTTTAATGTTGTGGTTGATTTAGTTTTTCAAGGTATGTATGTTACTTAATTTATAAACTGCTTTTGTTGCAACAGAATGTCGTTATGTGTATGCAACTCTACGTGAATTATAATCCTTTGTGGGGCTGTGTGATATGACCAAAATCTCGCATCCCAATATAAGACACATCTCTCCTGATAACGATATATATCACAAAATAGTGCATTTTCTTTAAATTCTGTGATTCTCGGGCAACTCGACTTATGTGAAGTGTTTTCAGTTGGGCGTCATGTACCTGGAGTCGAGTGTTTTGACCGATGCATGAAACTATACATTTTTAGACATGAGTTTAAACGGCTGCCATTTTCTTTCTGAGTATTTGTTACACGGCGTGCTGCGAGGAAAAGCCTGTTCTAACGTTGGAGTCTAAGGATTACTTTGAGCACCTGACGGCTCTTTTTTGCTTTTCATTCGTAAACTCCCTCGAAACTCTTTCATGTGATTCTTGTGTAGGTGGTTAAAGAAGTTTGTCGTGTTTGAGTGGTGGTGGGGACCAGTTTGTGTCAGACTTTTCATAACCAAACCATGTCCATGCTACAGAGGTAGCCCCTTGTTTAACAATAAGGTCCTCCATTTGTTTTGACTGGTCCATCTGCTTGGAGCTAGCTGGTTCTGCCTCATCCTTGCTGGCCATGCTGGTATTCTCTGTGCCTTCATCTGAGTGGTGACTGTAAGCGCCATTTATAGTTACTTGATGTTTTTATTTGAGGTCATTTGTTTGATGCATATTCTGAAATTTTATGTTTGAGAATAATGTATATCATTTCAGTTCATTTTGAAAAGTCTCAACAGAAACTTGAGCTTTATTGTAAAAGGTTTATGTGGAAAATAAACAAGCGGACGGCAGAGCCACACGATGGTTTTACCGTCACTGTTGGTAACGAAAGTACGCGTAAAAACAGTTGCTTGTCCGTCCATAGTGCGGTTATTGTAAGTATAAGAGAAGGAGAGAACTTTAAGAAATAAGATAGCCACTACAGTGACCATCAAAACCATGAAAAAAATATTGCCGTAAACAGTTTATTTTGCAACACCACAAAACAAATGATAGCGTATAATATGAAACGATAGACATTTTTATATCGTCATCTGATATATATCGTCATATCGCACCATCCTAATCCTTTTTTTGCTTCTGTTGTTTATGTTCAAGGTAAAAAAAATTATAAAAATACAAACTTTTTAAAATGTCTTGTTGTTTCTCTTTTTTCCTCAAAATAAATTGCGACTAGTCTCAATGGCTGAGATGGAGGAGCAACACAGCGACACGTTAACCAGACTGCTGCAGTTCCTGTATGAACTGAGCAACTCTAAAAATCCAAGGAAAGATAAGATAATTATTTGCATCCAGTGGTGAACCAAGTAACCAACCACAGTAGGAAGTATAGATTCCCCTAATTGTGCTGCTGATATTCTCTATAAACTCTCTATCTATAAACTATTTACATTAATATTTGTGCATAATGGCTACCTCTGTCTGATGAAGACACTAGCAGATAGTCAATTTGCCAGCAGGTTTGTGTGCACTGGAAACATTAATTCATGTATCATGTCTGTCACCAAAACAGATCTCTGCAGATCCTGAAGTCGAACTCCCAGTGACCCCATGCATCCTAATCAGAGGTTTGTAGTTAAATCTTTTTTTGTATCCCAGCAAGCTGTTGTTAGCTGTTGTTATAAGCTGTTGTTGTGTCATATTTATTAAAGAAATGTTTTGCTTGCCTTAAAATATAGGATTTTTTTTTTTTTTGTAAATCGTACATGGTTTTTATCTGTGTTTAAGGTGACCAGCAATTCAAGATTGCTGTTGATGGGTTACTTGTCAATGACCACATCACCTCTCCCATTGTGGCCTTGAGCTACGTCTTCTCCATGTTTTATGTCTGCAACGTCCAATACCCACCGGAGATGGCTTTTACTCTCGAATTCATGCAAAGGTAAGCACTCATTGTTTGGAAATACTTTGTAAATGTGACTTTGCCGTGCCTTTCTGCACCTGACCTGCTTTTTGTCAATCTACACTAAACCCGTTTGTCTGAGATGTACAAGCTCAAAATGTGTCGCCACATGCTGTGAGCTTTTAGATCAGCTGTTATTGGCTTATGATCCCCTGAATATGGATTTGTTCGGAGATTTTGTAGCTCCCTGTTGAAGACTATTGTTGGAATAAATGTGTCATATCTTTTTAAAGGGCAGGTAACATGCTTTTTGCTTTAAATAGTGTCCTAAGTCAATCAATAACAAAACAAACATAACATGATTCTAGTTGGGAAATGGAGCAAAAACATATTTTTTTCAGAATGGTTTGTTGACACAAAATTCGTTTGAGCTATCTCTTTAAAACCATTAGCACCTGAGACCAGGTTATGTCAGTGGTGGTCAAACCTTTTCATGTCAAAGACACACAAACTGAAATTTATTTGGCTGCAGACCCCAAACTCAAAATATGTTGTTCCAGGGACCCCCGAAGGAAAGACTAAACATATTAATTTAAAAATACTACATAGTGGATTCATGCCCAAATGTTAATACTTGTACTGATGTGTAACGTGCACTGAATGTCACAGTTTCTCCACTCCATGTTTGAATAACCCCAAGACAGTCCGTGTTCAAATGTGCTGTTACACCTTTTGATAGGACAATGTCAACTGTGTTTTCTATCCCCTTCTGTGTTCTGTGCATTTATAATATCCCTGCATACACATTGAGGATGCATGCTGTCATGTGTTGGTGATAAGCAGACTTCTCGCCCTTGCAAACATTTCTGTATATGCGCAGTGTGAATGCATGTGTCTTGAAAGACAAAGGAAGAGATAAGCTTAGCCACTGGCACCAGCACCACAACAACATTGGGTTCTAGACAGATGGTCAATTAGAATGATAGAGAGGTTCACACATAGGGGCATATTGAAGAAAACAAATGTAGGATTTTATTGAACTGCTCCACTCCTGTCAAGCCACACTACACGTGCAAACTTTGTCTGCATATCACTATTGTTTTTTTTTTTTCCTCAGAGTTTTCTTTGGGGTCAATCCTGAGCGAGGCTCCAAGGCAGAGAAGAAGGGAAGAAACGGCACTTCATTCCTCCACAGGTGTGCAAGCTGGTTTCTCAGCTGAAGGAATTTGAATGCAAGCAGAAGGAATCTGAATGGGCCATTTGAGCTGTTCTCAGAGCTCAGAAAATACCTTTTTGGACTGAATGTACACACACACACACACACACACACACACACACACAAAGGCAAATCCAAAAACATGGGGCTTGGGAGTAGAAATACAGATTTTTACAGTATTAGGTGAGTTCAGATGTTTTAACTAGATGCCCACAACACACATGCTGCAGTTTCAAATCCCCCATGTTAAGGGGGACGGAAGGTGGGCGATATTTGTCATTTAAGCTTTTCCTGTCATTGTGGAGTTGGAGGTGTAAGTTTTAATTTTTTTTTAGTTTTAAGTTGTTTTAAGAGTTTTAAAAATCTCTTTATGGCATGTTGCACAGTCATCCTTCTAAGGTCATGGTTGTTATTGCTGCACTGATGTTTTATAGAAAAGTTGTATAATGTAATACTTCTAATGTTCTATTTGTTTTTGTAGAAAGGTCAGCCACTGGTTGCAGAGCTCTGCCTGTCGGTGTGATATGTGGAGTTGGAGGTGTAGGTTTCTGCATCCTCCTGGAGGGGCTCCTCATTTTGCACTGACAGGTGAGACAGCAACAGCAATGCTGGCAGTTTTATTGTCTTATTTTGTCATTGTCTTTAACAAATCAATTTGTTATTAATGCCTGTCAGCCTGTGGATGCTAAAAGTTGCTAGATTTGGCATCTCCCTGTTAAAGGACATGGCTGTACTTCTTTGAGAGAACAGCTGGTTTATGTATGTAAAATTTCTCTGAATGTGAAGGTGATGTTCTGAATGTTTTAATGGTTGTAATGTAAATATTGCAAATCATTCACCACAAAAGTGAAATCACTTTAAAGCACTGGCAGCTGTTAAAGGAAATAAATAATTGCTGTGATTCTACATTTGTGCTTTATTGATGGTAAACGGTATAGAGAATGGTACAGAATTAAACATTTTAGGATGACTGAAGTGTCCGTAAATGGTATGGATTGAGTACTTAAATAATACGGAATATTCCATTTTAGGTTTGATGGAACTGTCCGTAAATGGTAAAGAAAAAGTCAGGTAAATCTACGGAAATATCTGTTATAGGGTTTACGGAATTGTCTGTGCAATAACGCCGAAATTTATGGAAAATACGGAATTTTCCATTTTAGGTTTGACGGAAATGTCCGTCAATGGTACAGAAAAACTCGGGTAAATCTACAGAAATATCCGTTTTAAGGTTTACGGAAGTGCTCGTAAAATAACGGAAAAAGTGCTGGTAATTAATTACCAGCACTTTTTCCGTTTTATAACGGAATTTTTTTTAACAGTGTAATTAAAGGACCTTAGATGAACACTGTAGATTAGTGAGGTGTAGCAGAGAGAGGCGTTTTGTTTTCTATCCTTTACAGGAGAAGATTCCAGGACCACAGCGACCACAGGGGTGGCGAGACTCCAGGGAGCACCAGACCGAACAGAACCACCAGAGAGGGGCACCCATAAGAAGCACAGAGCTCCACAGTTGAATAAAATTTGTTGTTTAGGAGATTAAGAGCTTGTTAAGGTTAAATGTGAGCGTAAAAGTAGTGAAGAGTAATGAGAGCAACTTTAGCAATAGTTTGCAGGATTTGTATGTTATGTAAATTGCCCAAGAAATAGTGTAAGACCGGATTTATGTTATCCGTAGAGGGGGTGGGAAAAACTTTGTCCCTCCTTGGGGGGATACTCCCACTGGGTTTAAATCTGGGACTCTCGGCCATTTGACCTTAGAACTGAAGAAGCTTCTCGGATGAGAGGTGAAACGTCTTCAAGCAACTTAAAGAAGTCCAGACGCTTTTCTTTGCAAACTCCTTTGAAAACAAAATGCAAAGTTTCCTCCCGTAGTCTGTGAATTACAAGAACCTCCCTGGCACCATACAGTTTTAACAGACCTTTCAGGATGTAAGCCACAGTCTGAGGTAAAAAGAAAGAATGTCAGTTTTCCACCAACAAGTCATAAAGTTAACCTTGAAGACCTCAGTGAATGCAAGCCAGAGTTTTATGGTTTGTTATAACATGATCCTGCTCTATACCCTACAGAGTTTTATCAGAATACATTTAAAACTTTTAGAGCTGTTGTCTGTGAAGGTTCTCAGTCATCCAGGTCATCGTAGTCAAAGGAGTTTGCAAAGAAAAGCGTCTGGACTTCTTTGAGTTGCTTGAAGACGTTTCACCTCTCATCCGAGAAGCTTCTTCAGTTCTAAGGTCAAATGGCCGAGAGTCCCAGATTTAAACCCAGTGGGAGTATCCCCCAAAGAGGGACAAAGGACCCCTGGTGATCCTCTAATCACATGCGACAAGGTGTGAAAGCGGTGTGGTACCTAATCAGCCAGGGTTTCGGGTGAGCTCATTGTGAAACCTGGCCCCATCCTATCATGTGATTTCCTGAGGTCAGATGGCCCAGGATGTGAGTGGGCGTTAAGGCGTCTGGGAGGGAACTCAAAACTGGATTATAGATGGCAGACAGTTGGTGTCGTAAACCACCGCCTCTGTTCAAAGATGGTCGCTCACAGTGGACATAGATGGCCTCTTTCACTCCTCTTTCAAACCATCTGTCCTCTCTGTCCAATATGTGAACATTGGCATCCTCGAAAGAGTGACCTTTATCCTTAAGATGCAGGTGGACTGCTGAGTCTTGTCCTGTGGAGGTGGCTCTTCTATGTTGTGCCATGCGCTTGTGAAGTGGCTGTTTGGTCTCTCCAATGTAGAGGTCTGGGCATTCCTCGCTGCACTGTACAGCATACACCATGTTGTTCAGTCTGTGTTTTGGAGTTTTGTCTTTCGGGTGAACCAGTTTGTGTCTGAGTGTGTTGCTGGGTCTGAAGTACACTGGGATGTCATGCTTGGAGAAAACTCTCCTGAGTTTCTCTGATACACCGCTACATAGGGGATGACAATGTTGTTGCGTCTGTCTTTCTTATCCTCCCTCGCTGGTGTCTGATCTTCTTTTCTGTGCCTCTTTGCTGACTTTATGAACGCCCAGTTAGGATAACCACATGTTTTCAGTGCTTCCTTTACATGTGTGTGTTCCTTCTTTTTTCCTTCAGGCTTAGAGGGAACAAGTTCTGCCCGGTGGTGTAGGGTCCTAATTACTCCAAGTTTGTGTTCCAGAGGGTGATGGGAGTCAAAGAGGAGGTACTGGTCCGTGTGTGGGGCTTCCGTAAACTTCAATGTTGAGGTTGCCATTCTCTTCAATGTGCACAGCGCAGTCCAGGAAAGGCAAACAGTTATCCTTAGTGTCTTCCCTGGTGAACTTGATGTTTTTATCCACGGCGTTAATGTGCGCAGTGAAGGATTCCACTTCTTGTGTCTTGATTTTGACCCAGGTGTCGTCTACATATCTGTACCAGTGGCTGGGTACTCTCCCTTTAAAAGAGCCAAGAGCCTTTCTTTCCACTTCCTCCATGTAAAGGTTGGCTACAATAGGTGACACAGGGGAGCCCATGGCACAGCCATGTTTTTGTCTGTAGAAGCCTTCGTTGTATTTGAAGTATGTTGTGGTAAGGCAGAGGTCTAACAGTGTGCAGATCTGATCGGGTGTGAAGTTGGTCCTGTCTTCCAAGGAGCTGTCTTCTTGTAGTCGTTTTCTGACAGTCTCCACTGCCTCCGTGGTGGGTATGCAAGTGAAGAGAGAGACTACATCAAAGGACACCATGGTTTCATCTGGATCCAGGGTAAGTTTCTGGACCTTGTCGGTGAAGTCGGTGGAGTTCTTGATGTGGTGTGGGGTGTTCCCACGAGAGGTGCCAGGATGGTAGCAAGGTGTTTCGCAGTGTTATAAGTGGCTGAGTTTATGCTACTGACTATGGGTCTGAGTGGGACCCCTTCCTTGTGGATCTTAGGAAGTCCATAAATGCAGGGTATGGCATCCCTGGATAAAGCCGGTGATATTTGAGGCGGTCAATGATTTTGTCCTTTTCAAGGTCTTGAAGGCAAGCTATAACTTTCTTTTGTAGCTGCTTGTGGGGTCTCGTTTTAAAGCTCAGTAGGTGTTGTTGTCACTGAGGAGAGTAGTGATCTTCGTGTGGTAATCTGTTGTGTTTAGGACCACGGTGCACCTTCCCTTATCCGCTGGTAATATAGTGATGTTGTGGTCTTTGCTCAGGGAAGCGACGGCCTTCTTTTCTTGTAGTGTGAGGTTAGACGGAGGGACTTTGGCACTGGAGAGGGTGGCTGAGACTTTCATCCTGATTTGCTCTGCTTCGGTCTGTGATAATTTATTAATCCGTATGGCGGTTTCTGTGGCTGTGATGAGGTCCACTATGGGCAACTGTTGCGGAGAAATGGCGAAATTGAGTCCTTTGGCTAAAACCTTCTTTTCAAGTTCAGTGAGATTCCGGTCTGAAAGGACCGGAATCTCTTTTCAGACCCATAGTCAGTAGCATAAACTCAGCCACTTATAACATTGCGAAACACCTTGCTACCATCCTGGCACCTCTCGTGGGGAACACCCCACACCACATCAAGAACTCCACCGACTTCACCGACAAGGTCCAGAAACTTACCCTGGATCCAGATGAAACCATGGTGTCCTTTGATGTAGTCTCTCTCTTCACTTGCATACCCACCACGGAGGCAGTGGAGACTGTCAGAAAACGACTACAAGAAGACAGCTCCTTGGAAGACAGGACCAACTTCACACCCGATCAGATCTGCACACTGTTAGACCTCTGCCTTACCACAACATACTTCAAATACAACGAAGGCTTCTACAGAGAAAAAAACATGGCTGTGCCATGGGCTCCCCTGTGTCACCTATTGTAGCCAACCTTTACATGGAGGAAGTGGAAAGAAAGGCTCTTGGCTCTTTCAAAGGAAGAGTACCCAGCCACTGGTACAGATATGTAGATGACACCTGGGTCAAAATCAAGACACAAGAAGTGGAATCCTTCACTGCGCACATTAACGCCATGGATAAAAACATCAAGTTCACCAGGAAGACACTAAGGATAACTGTTTGCCTTTCCTGGACTGCGCTGTGCACATTGAAGAGAATGGCAACCTCAACATTGAAGTTTACCGGAAGCCCACACACACGGACCAGTACCTCCTCTTTGACTCCCATCACCCTCTGGAACACAAACTTGGAGTAATTAGGACCCTACACCACCGGGCAGAACTTGTTCCTCTAAGCCTGAAGGGAAAAAGAAGGAACACACACATGTAAAGGAAGCACTGAAAACATGTGGTTATCCTAACTGGGCGTTCATAAAGTCAGCAAAGAGGCACAGAAAAGAAGATCAGACACCAGCGAGGGAGGATAAGAAAGACAGACGCAACAACATTGTCATCCCCTATGTAGCCGGTGTATCAGAGAAACTCAGGAGAGTTTTCTCCAAGCATGACATCCCAGTGTACTTCAGACCCAGCAACACACTCAGACACAAACTGGTTCACCCGAAAGACAAAACTCCAAAACACAGACTGAACAACGTGGTGTATGCTGTACAGTGCAGTGAGGAATGCCCGGACCTCTACATTGGAGAGACCAAACAGCCACTTCACAAGCGCATGGCACAACATAGAAGAGCCACCTCCACAGGACAAGACTCAGCAGTCCACCTGCATCTTAAGGATAAAGGTCACTCTTTCGAGGATGCCAATGTTCACATATTGGACAGAGAGGACAGATGGTTTGAAAGAGGAGTGAAAGAGGCTATCTATGTCCACTGTGAGCGACCATCTTTGAACAGAGGCGGTGGTTTACGACACCAACTGTCTGCCATCTATAATCCAGTTTTGAGTTCCCTCCCCAGACGCCTTAACGCCCACTCACATCCTGGGCCATCTGACCTCAGGAAATCACATGATAGGGTGGGGCCAGGTTTCACAATGAGCTCACCCGAAACCCTGGCTGATTAGGTACCACACCCGCCACACCTTGTCGCATGTGATTAGAGGATCACCAGGGGGTCCTTTGTCCCTCTTTGAGGGGATACTCCCACTGGGTTTAAATCTGGGACTCTCGGCCATTTGACCTTAGAACTGAAGAAGCTTCTCGGATGAGAGGTGAAACGTCTTCAAGCAACTCAAAGAAGTACAGACGCTTTTCTTTGCAAACTCCTTTGACTTTTAGAGCTGTTGTGTTTGCAGACAAAATGAAATGCAAATATGAGCTCATTGTTGAGGGTAAGAAAAAACTGCTGAAACCATTTTGAGCTCCTCTTCGGTTTACACATGATCTGATCAAAACTGATGCAACATGCAATCAAGTTAAACCGTCCCTGTGTTCGTTATGCTCAGTGTTTATCTGATGTATAGACCAAGGAATGTGCAGAACGTTAGAAACTGATCAGACCGGAGTGTCAGGTTTGCAGTGACTTGTTAGTCCTTGTCTGAGTTCTTGTTTCCTGCTCGGCTGCAGCGAATCATTTCACTTTGACAGCAACAGTTTGGATCACTGTTTTGGAGTCTGGGGTAAGTCGTTCTTTATTTTTGTTTATTTGTTTTGTTTTGAGTCAGACAACAAACAAGTTGGAATCTTACAACAAAACGCTAAAGATGTGGTGAAAAACAACAATGGCATTATTTTCTACATGTTACTGAATAAACTCTGAATAAAGTCAGACTTGTTTCTCTGTCAAACTGTGAGCACATACTAGATGACAAATGTCTGTCAGTTGTTAAAACCTCCCACAAAGCTGATAATGTAGCAGCAAAGTGTGAGAAAGGCTGTATTTATTTTTTATAAAGAACTGTTCTTGGAGTCGTGCAGAGACCTGCACTTAAAGCAGGACTTTGTCTCATCGAGGTGACTTAAAAGAAAGTAGTGAAATGAAAGAAAGCTTTCATTTTGTTAATGTGCTTAAGTAACACTGCTTTGGAGTCTAAGCTTATCTGTGTTCCTGGTGAGTGTTTGATGGGTCACCTCCAGCCTTGGCTGAGCCTTTGTGCTTTTCTTTAATGTATTTGCCAATAGAAATTAAACACAGAGCTGACTGCAGCAGTTTTTCAGATTTTTTTTCTATCAAGGCCAGTACATACCCACAGACTGCTGCTGATTGGTTTGCTGTTTACAGAGAGGTTGGAATCAACTAACATGAATTACAGTACAAACTCAGGAGCCCAGCTATCTGAAATGACTGAAAATGAAGAACATTTGCTGAATTTACGTAGATTAACCTGAGGCAGTTTATCATATCTCAGGTATGCGAGCATGGACTTGCGTTCTCTCTAGTCAGACTTCATAAGTTCACAAGGGGGTTCAGACTTGTGAGAACGCAGCATGATCATTCTAAAATTGGAACAGTACTTGAAGACATCACAGTTTTGGAGTTTTTAGTGCCTTTTATTTTTACCAAGTTTTTAATTTAATACAGGATCTTAAGAATTTGGCAATATTCGCTACACATCGCTTACATATCTGTTTCATAATGTCTAATAAGCTTCATAAAGTTAAAAACAATCACTAAATGACTGAAACACAAGCTTCATCTCTCTATTAACAAAAATTGTGTGCATGTATGTCTCAATAAAAACAAACAGGTGAGATGTTAGAACTCTTTTATTCTTATTTTAGTACACACTCAGAACTTACAACAGACTCTTTCAAAGAGAATTGAACAAGTATTTAAAATATAGTCTGACCATTTCAGTTCAGTTTCATTTTTGGAGCAGCCTTCAGGATCTCCATGTGTTAACATGCTGTTTTTGTTCCCGGTGAAAATGTTTCCTCCTGAATTTAAATAATTTAATATTAGATTTAATCCAAGGCAGCTGATTAAATAGGAACAGAACATTTTATATCACAGGATATGACGGGTGAAATTAAAAATATACTGACAGCTCTCCAAGTAAAACTTCAATATTAAATAAAATTGCCCAGTTATGAAGCTTGACTTTAATCTTAGCCAAATCGATTTACTCAGGAACAAATCAAACACTGAAATAAACCACACATGAACATTTAGAAGTTATCTCAGAGACGTATATGTCATGTTTACTCTGAGTAGCGAAAGACCCCGGGGGGTTTAAAAATTACATGCCGGGAGTTCGCTGTTCTCATTGGCTCTAGTGAGACAATACAGTGGCTTGCAAAAGTATTCGGCCCCCTTGAACTTTTCCACATTTTGTCACATTACAGCCACAAACATGAATCAATTTTATTGGAATTCCAGGTGAAAGACCAATACAAAGTGGTGTACACGTGAGAAGTGGAACGAAAATCATACATGATTCCAAACATTTTTTACAAATAAATAACTGCAAAGTGGGGTGTGCGTAATTATTCAGCCCCCTGAGTCAATACTTTGTAGAACCACCTTTTGCTGCAATTACAGCTGCCAGTCTTTTAGGGTATGTCTCTACCAGCTTTGCACATCTACAGACTGAAATTCTTGCCCATTCTTCTTTGCAAAACAGCTCGACAGCTGCCTTGTGACGGCCTCAGAGGTTGTCTAAGAGAATATTGGGAGCAACAACACCATGAAGTCCAAAGAACACACCAGACAGGTCAGGGATAAAGTTATAGAAAAATTTAAAGCAGGCTTAGGCTACAAAAAGATTTTCCAAGCCTTGAACATCCCACGGAGCACTGCTCAAGCCATCATTCAGAAATGGAAGGAGTATGGCACAACTGTAAACCTACCAAGACAAGGCCGTCCACCTAAACTCACAGGCCGAACAAGGAGAGCGCTGATCAGAAATGCAGCCAAGAGGCCCATGGTGACTCTGGACGAGCTGCAGAGATCTACAGCTCAGGTGGGGGAATCTGTCCATAGGACAACTATTAGTCGTGCACTGCACAAAGTTGGCCTTTATGGAAGAGTGGCAAGAAGAGAGCCATTGTTAACAGAAAACCATAAGACGTCCCGTTTGCAGTTCGCCACAAGCCATGTGGGGGACACAGCAAACATGTGGAAGAAGGTGCTCTGGTCAGATGAGACCAAAATGGAACTTTTTGGCCAAAATGCAAAACGCTATGTGTGGCAGAAAACTAACACTGCACATCACTCTGAACACACCATCCCCACTGTCAAATATGGTGGTGGCAGCATCATGCTCTGGGGGTGCTTCTCTTCAGCAGGGACAGGGAAGCTGGTCAGAGTTGATGGGACGATGGATGGAGCCAAATACAGGGCAATCTTGGAATGGTTTAAAACAAAACATATCCATGTGTTAGAATGGCCCAGTCAAAGTCCAGATCTAAATCCAAATGAGAATCTGTGTCGAGATCTGAAAATCGCTGTTCACAAACGCTGCCCATCTAATCTGACTGAGCTGGAGCTGTTTTGCAAAGAAGAATGGGCAAGAATTTCAGTCTCTAGATGTGCAAAGCTGGTAGAGACATACCCTAAAAGACTGGCAGCTGTAATTGCAGCAAAAGGTGGTTCTACAAAGTATTGACTCAGGGGGCTGAATAATTACGCACACCCCACTTTTCAGTTATTTATTTGTAAAAAATGTTTGGAATCATGTATGATTTTCGTTCCACTTCTCACGTGTACACCACTTTGTATTGGTCTTTCACGTGGAATTCCAATAAAATTGATTCATGTTTGTGGCTGTAATGTGACAAAATGTGGGAAAGTTCAAGGGGGCCGAATACTTTTGCAAGCCACTGTATGTGATGTCTTGATAAATTGAGCACATATTTGAGGTTTACACAGCAACGTTCTCACCTGAAAATATCTTAAACGTAAATTTTGTGACCAATAAATAGTAATATTCCAAATTCTTTCACCGAACTCCACTTGCTGTGTTTGAGTTTTGGTCAAAATGCATTCTGGGATGGCTGTTCACACAAGTGTTGGGTCTGTTCCCACAAACCCCGCTAGTTTTAGAGACTTATTCATCATGAAAGAAAACAAGACAGTCAATCAATCGATTACTTGCGCAAGGGAGGCCTCGTCTGTGTCCACCACGAAATTGACCCCGACGATGGCCTCCTCCTGCTGACTTTTATTGAGAACACAGTTCATACAAAAAGTAACGCCCTCATAGTTTCTAAGACAAGGCATTGTGTGTGAACTTCTATATGTAAGTAGGAATATGTGTGTGTGTGTGTGGGTGTGTGTGTGTGTGTGTGTGTGTGTGTGTGTGAGAGACCTCCTGCTCACCAAAGGCTCGTAAACGCAGGAAGCTTACATCAAAAGAAGCAGATCTTGCAGATAGGATGTATCTGCAATAAAACATTACAGCCCCCCCCCCCAGTGGAATCCATTTCATCAGAGTTGGCAAGCATAGAAATGACAAATATTTAACAATTCACTCTAACAACAAGTCACTACCAATGCATGCTCGATAAAACAGGAGGATTTTTTGCCGTATTTGACTTGATGCATACTTTGATTTTGGAACAGTACTTTTTCTGCAACTGATGACTTATCACAAGTTCACAAGAACGCAAGTACGTACAAGTGAGTATATTAGCCGGAGTATGCACCTGTCTGTTTTGAACTGTGACAATTATCAGTTGACATGACTCTTCAACTGTTTGGGTTAGAGTCAGTTTCCTTCTGAGAAAAAACCCTGAAACGTTGGAGACTCACAGTTCATGCTGAAAAAAACAAAACAAGTTATCCTGGTGATAACATGTCACCCTTGATCACTTGTAGAAGTATGATAGTCAGGCATTAGTACAATGTCAGGAACGTTACTCTAGTTACGGTTTTCTCCACTGTTACAATCCTCATGCCCTCTTCAGGACTTTATTTTTTTTAAGGCAATCATTGTGGCTGTGTTATAGCTTGCGACATGGAGTTTTGCAGGAAATGGCCTTTTTAGACAATTTTTTAAAAAAATCTTTTACTCTTACATGTTATCCATACTCTACTGATGCATTTTGCACCATCTGGACACCTTTGCGTTTACAAGAACTCTTTTTCCCCCATAAATCACTTCTTTTTTTTTTTTTTTAAGGATTTTAAGCCTTTAAATGCCAATTTAAACATTTGAATTATTAATTATTTATTGAAAAAAACTTTAATTGTCTAATTTTTCATATAATAAATAGTATGAGGATGAGGCATCGGGGTGATTCTATTCTTGGGCAAGTCAAAGAACAGCAAAAAATTTGATTCGATTGCATTATTAGTTTTTCGTATAGTGTCTCTCAACAGAAAAATGCCCCATTCACTCCCATTGAAACCACATTTTTTAACCTCTCTGCTCTTGTAGTATAAAACCACTAATCCTGTGATTCCAGCACTTCATTTTGAAGAAAAGTAGGGACTTTTGGCATTTTTATTGTTTTCTATTGGATTAAAAAAAAAATTGCTATTATAGCCTAATGCATGAAATTCTTGTCTTTTTGCCATTTTTATTATGGAGCCATGTGACCACCACGAAGCCCCAAGAGTGATTTATATGGATGTGTGTGTGTGAAACAATTTTCAGATCAAAATCTGATTCATCAATGAGGAAATTTATTATACAAACTGTAACAGCACTGAAAACTTTAACAACAAAATATAAACATAACAGAATGTAGTATGTACAAATTTGCAACTGAAATATCCAGGCTTTGAATATGTGATGAATGTGTGCGCTTGTGAGAAAGAGATAAATGGATTGAGAGAGGATATCTGTGTGTGTGTGTGTGTGTGTGTGTGTGTGTGTGTTTTCTATGTTTAATGAGGCGCTTCTGTTGTTAGTGTGTATATGCACATATGCATTGTCCTCTGAATGAGGCAAATTCTATGGGCAGAAATCTGTGCCATCAGAAACTGAATTTGAATAAGTTAAATTTGAATTTGAATTACTCGGATTGAATCTGAATTGTAACTTGAATGAAAGCTTTTGAAAACTGAATTTGAATTAGTTTAATTTGAAATTGAATTTATGGTTTGAAAATGAATTGATTTGCTTTGAAACTGCATTTTATCCTTTAAAAATTCAGCTCTCGAATACTTTCAGATTCACTTCTCACCATTCAGTTTCAGTTCTACAATTCAATTTCAGTTCCAAAATTCAGTTTTTTGGGACTTACATCCGGTTCCGGTTCAAGCGCAGATTAATAGAACTACGGACTGATAGCGTTACTGACGGAATCTACAGCGTCTTGAGCTGAATTAAGACTTCAGAAGTCATTCGTCATGTCGAATGACCAGCGGATAAACTCTCAGGTTGGTAATAAATGTATTACATGTATAAGAACAAGCATCATGTTAACAAATGATAGCCGTACAGTAACCTTTATGCTTATTGTAGCTGCTAGCTAAAAACGCTAATTTAGCCTAGTTTGCCCTGATTTCAGCTTTGACAAACAAATATGATCGACTGTTTCTAGTAGAATTCCAAAGTTGTCATCTTGTACCCTGTCAGAGCCCTGTATGCTTGCAGAGACCCCTACAGTAAGGAAACATGCAAAACAGTGTCCAAACCTTTGTATTTGAGCTTTATTTATGTCTTACACAGCATCCCAACTCTTTAGCTAACTTAATAACTTTAGCTAAAGTGAATAGTTAATTCATTAGTGCAGCATTACTGGATCACCTCTGTTTGAAGTGATATAATATGATATACAACTATCACTGTGTTTAACTACCATAATAATTCTTAGGGTACTGAGTGCATGCTTATTAGTTGTTTTTTTTAAAAACATACTGCTCCATTTCTATGTTTGACAGGCTGAAGTTGTCGGGTCACCTCCTAAATCGACCATCTTTTACAGGTGTTTTGTGCCAGAAATGGAGTGTCCACTGAAGACTGAAGATACTGAATCTCTACGCCGTGCCATTGATCCCTCCTGTGCCTTCATCTAGACAAGAGACATTAACTTAACCACTCTCACATGCTCTGTACCTACATCACCTTCCCTGACAGTCGTAGCTTGGCTCATCTGAGGGTGAAATTATAAGAATGTGTTATTTTGCAAAGTGCTCTCTAGGGTTCCTAAATAAAATATGGCATTGAGGTCATTTCTTTTGAATTAATCCTTCTTCTGAAATATAAGATCCTCTCCTGGTTTAAATGGCACTTTCTGTTCCTTACTTCCTGTTCCACTCCCAACCCCAAATAGATGCTGACAAGCTGACACAGTAACATGGAAGAGGGAAAGAAGCTGGAAAGGACTACTACAAATAAACCCAATGCCTAACAATGAAAAATGTAAAATAAGAAAAATAATAATAAAGATAAAAGATGAAGTAACAAGTTTTTTGTTTTTTTGTTTATTCCAAATGATCATCCAGATGTCTGTGACATGTGATGACAAACACCGTAATGGAAGGCCTTTGTCATCACATGCTTAAACTCATCATATATTTTTGCATATGCTGAACAGGCAGTCAGACATGCTGTAACTGTGGGGTAGAAAACTGCATGAACACCATACGGCAGGGGTCTCAAACTCCAGTCCTCGAGGGCATGGAAAAGTTGCATGACACCGGCCTTCGAGGAATGGAGTTTGAGACCCGTCATATGGAATATGACAGGTTTTGGTTGAACTTCATGAAGACTGAAGTTTCTCTTCTCTTCTGGCAGGACAGCAATGTCGCCTTGTCCTGTGAGCCACCGTAAGGATGTACTTAGAGTAGAACTGGAGTGTCACCGGCCTCAGGCTCTTCACCTTTTCAAAGACAAAGCAGTCATTTAGATAAAATATTAGATATTGTTTACCTGTAAATGCACAAAGAGAATTTAGAAATGTAATTATTGTCAAGAGTGAACAAGCACTGATAGTGTAATCTACAGCTGTGGCCAAACGTTTAGAGAATGAGAAGTGTTGTTTATTTACAAAGTTTGCTGTTTCAGTGATAGTTGTATATCATATTATATTACTTCAAACAGAGGTGATCCAGTAATGCTGCACTAATGAATTAGACTAACTATTCACTTTAGCTAAAGTTATTAAGTTCGCTAAAGAGTTGGGATGCTGTGTAAGACATAAATAAAGCTCAAATACAAAGGTTTGGACAGCGTTTTGCATGTTTCCTTACTGTAGGGGTCTGCAAGCATACAGGGCTCTGACAGGGTACAAGATGACAACTTTGGAATTCTACTAGAAACAGTCGATCATATTTGTTTGTCAAAGCTGAAATCAGGGCAAACTAGGCTAAATTAGCGTTTTTAGCTAGCAGCTACAATAAGCATAAAGGTTACTGTACGGCTATCATTTGTTAACATGACGCTTGTTCTTATACATGTAATACATTTATTACCAAGCTGAGAGTTTATCCGCTGGTCATTCGACATGACGAATGACTTCTGAAGTCTTAATTCAGCTCAAGACGCTGTAGATTCCGTCAGTAACGCTATCAGTCTGTAGTTCTATTAATCTGCGCTTGAACCGGAACCGGATGTAAGTCCCAAAAAACTGAATTTTGGAACTGAAATTGAATTGTAGAACTGAAACTGAATGGTGAGAAGTGAATCTGAAAGTATTCGAGAGCTGAATTTTTAAAGGATAAAATGCAGTTTCAAAGCAAATCAATTCATTTTCAAACCATAAATTCAATTTCAAATTAAACTAATTCAAATTCAGTTTTCAAAAGCTTTCATTCAAGTTACAATTCAGATTCAATCCGAGTAATTCAAATTCAAATTTAACTTATTCAAATTCAGTTTCTGATGGCACAGATTTCTGCCCATAAAATTCAAGCACATTAAAAGGTAACCAGACAACATGTGTAGAAAGAAATGTCCCAGTGTGACTTTAATTAAAAAAAACAACAACAACAACTAATATTTAAACTTGCAAGCTATGCCATGAGAGAGCTAAAGCTCTTTCTCTCAGAAGAGAGAATTTTTTTAAAGACCCAATGCAAACGTACCTAGGAACATTTTTTTAAACCCTTATTATTGAATTTCATTTCATGGAATGGGTCATCAAATTCCTGAAGTGCTGCTCTTAAATATATACACCAAGACACAGTTAGCTATATTTGACACCTTTCACAGACATAATGTCCTTGTTCACAACTCCTAAACAAGGAATTAACAGCATGTAGGATGTTGAAGCATATTCGTTAAAACACAGTTAAAACACTTTGACTTAAATGAACAAACCGAATCAAATTGCAAGTTTAGCAAAGTTCCAACCAGTCCTCACTTTATGAAAAGAACTGACCTTTGATATCAGGAACTATAAAGTCAACAAGTGTTATTGTTTAACAGAGGGTTGGGTTGAGAGTGCACATAGTTTTATTACAACCTACTTTTCTTTGAGCTGGGGTGACTGTTTTGAGCAGCTTAACAGGTATGTCGATCTTTACCAAACAAAGCTAAACATTCTCAGTTTTCTTGCAGGTGCTTATAATAAAAAATCACATTGATTACATTAGCATTAACAGTTACCAGAGGCACAAAGAGTGCTGTAAGTGTCAAGGAGTAAAAGTAACATAATTATTATTTCTGGATATTTGTGTACACATAAATATTCAAAATGTGTATTTTTAATTACATGCTTTTAATTACATGTTGTTATTAGTTGCTACTTAAAGGGTTTGCAATTTGAAAAAAAAAAGTCCATGTCATTTATCAGCATTTAATAGACAGTATCTGATTGCAAACAGGGCAACAGAAACCATGGCCTATGCACAGACACACTGCAAGAACTCAAAATCTTTCCAAGTACATTTGTCTTATTTCTAGTCAAAATAATCTCATGACAGCTAACACTTATCTTAATGAGTAACATCTCAATAAGATATACAAACTTGTTTTTAGACAGGATCTTGAAACTAGAAAATTTGATTTGTTTCATTGGCAGATTGCTTCCACTTACTTTAAGCAAAAATATCTTGTGTTAAGTGAAATAAAATGTATCAATGTTTTATCTCTGCTTATCAACAAAAAATTTATTTTGTGCTAAATTTCACAGACCTTTTATTTTTTTTAACTGCTTTTGTGATTTTGCTTTAGTTCAGCATGGCAGAGTCTATCAATCTGTCTTTGAGCGTTTCACTTTTCCTATCAGAGAGTGGCTCAGTGTGAAAAAAAAGTGTGTGTTGCTTTTGCAGTTTTGATATATGCCCGCCCCCCCCCCCCTTTTTTTTTCTTCTTCTTTTTGCAGACATCTAGAATGACTCCTTTAAAGGATAAACATCTCTTGGTTTTGCAACATGTTGCCGTTGTCCTCCTTTTTCTAATACAATCTTGTGGTGGTAAGTTGCACACAAACATTTATAAAGTCCACAATTTAAAGTTCTTAGTCTTTCACAGAAGATGAAAACATACACTGCAACAACAACAGTTTATGTTGAAATTTTAATTATGTTAAATAAATCAGTTACATCAGTTACATATCTTGCTCAGCCTGATGTTCACAATTGCGAAACTGCTGAACTGTATTTGTCCCTAAATTTATTTAGGTCAGCATCAGATGATTGGTCCAACTCAGCCAGTAGTGGCCATGATTGGTGATGACATCATTTTGCCATGCCACCTGGAACCTACTATGGATGCTGTTGACCTGACTGTGGATTGGTCCAGAACTGACCTCAAACCTAGATCTGTCTATGTGAGGCGAGAGGGTGTGGAGCTTCTGACTGAGCAGAATCCTTTGTACACAGGAAGAACATCACTCTCTGTCAACAAACTGCAGTGTGGAGACGTTTCATTGAAACTCTCCACAGTACAACTCTCTGATGCAGGAACATACAAATGCCTTGTACCTAAATTTAATGCAGAAACTGTGGTAGTGCTTGCTGTGGGTAAGTTAAATTTAGATTAATTTCTTCACTTTGCAATTTAAATGTAAAGAAACATAGATACTGAGGGTCAAAGGGCACAGAATGAACAGGAGGGATAAAGAAACACTTATGTCAGCTACAGAGACATATGAGTTGAGAATAGAAGTGCATTTATTCTGGGTAACCAAAATAGCTCTTACTTGGGCTAAAAATACTTCCTGGACAGATATTTAGACTGAGCATATTGACATGAACTGCAAGAGGGAATGAGTACAGAATCATTGGCACTTCTGGCCTTTGGGCACACAAGCTGACCAGTGTAGCACATGGAGCAGCTGAGTTATTAAACAGCACAACTAGACAAATAAGAGAGATACATAACAAAACACAAAAGTACTTGGAATCACAGGGGATTTGTGCACCCACTAAATGGGCCTTTTGTCAACCGAGGGGTATCTGGCCCCATGAGAAAAACAATTCAGCCAAGGAGGCCCTTTTACCAAGATGAACCAGAGGAAAGCTGATTTGACAAGGAACTACTTGGATAGGTACAAGTTAATTTCAGTCTATATACAGGAACTTTTAGAAAATGGAATAAATAAGTAAGATTATTAGAATTTTGACCAATTAGAATGGCACAGTTGATGTCACATAGCATTGGGCCTCTCTATAAACTTAAAAGGACAATTTGAATTAAGGTCAATAATAGAGAAATTTGGGCAATTGTAACTATTGTAACTATTTTAAGAATCTTCATATATATATATATATATATATATATATATATATATATATATATATATATGAAGATTCTTAAAATAGTTACAATTTGCCCAAATTTTGCCAAAATATATATATATATATATATATATATATATATATATATATATATATATATATATATATATATATATATATATTGTCTGTCATTCTTTTCTTTGCAGGTTCAGCTTCCTCACCAGTCATAGAACTCACCAATGTCAAAAATGAAATGGTGTTAGAGTGTAAATCTAATGGCTGGTATCCAGAGCCTCAGATGTTGTGGGTGGACAGTGAGGGTAAACCTATTTCTGTGGAACCTACAAAAAATGTCAGAGGTTCTGATGGGCTCTATAGTGTCAGCAGTAAAGTGACTGTGGAGAAAGGACAGAGCTACAGCTTCACCTGCAAAGTTCAACAGAAGAATATCAGTCAAATCAAAGAGGCAAACATCCATGTTTCAGGTAGAAATGCTTTTTTATTTATCACTCACATTAATTTTCAGTTACAGAAAGTAGAATCTAGAACATTTTGTCTCCTTATATTCACAGGTGATCTCTTTATGGTTCAGTCTAATACTGCTGTTCACATTACCGTCAACTTGGCTGTCTGTTTAATAAGCATCGGGACAGCAGTAATCCTAATATGGAAATGTGGACAAAAGAAAACCAGTAAGTTTAAACCACACTGTACTTTTTACCCCAACCTCAAATTATTATCAGACGTTTTTAATGTCTTGTTTTAGTGTAACTGCCTTTAAAATTAAGGGATAAGTAGTACAAATGTGATTCAAATAAAAATGACACAAACACATAAACAGTTATGTTAAAGTTATGTTACAGCGATTCACTAGCAAAATTGGAGGCTCTCAGCAACTTTACTTTTGTAAAGGAATATAACCCTGTGTCCTGTGTTGTAAAGAGATGTGTTAAGACATGAAAAGTTGGTCCCATCAGTGCAGACTGACTGAGACTGATTGCAATATCTTGACTCTCTGTCTGCATTTATAAACTAAGTGTAAATTATTGGGAAGTTTTTGCCCGTCTGTCGGAGAGTAACTAGACTTACTTCAAGTCACACTGTGATTATTTGTTGGCAGTTTGCATCCCATTAGCAACCTGTGCAATTGCCTTGTGATCAAAAATGGAGCATAGAGCACCCTCAACCTCTAGAAGAGCAACTGGTTGCCACAACCACTTGCTGAATTTGTAGATTTTCCTCTAGTGTGACTGAGACATTTTGGGGGCAAAGGTAAAAATACTCGAGGAAATCACCCACTGTAAAATTATAGTTATAGCAACAATATAAATTAAAACTTTGTGTTTTATCCTTGTTATAGGAAATGCGACCAACATGTCATGTTCTGACTCGTTTACTCATATAAACAAAGCAGTGAAAGAAAATTAAATGTGAAAATTAGATATGCATGAACAGATAGATGTGATTTTGAATAAAACTGGCAAAACCTCTCAAATTCTCATGTAGCAGTTTCAGTACATCTAATGTTATTTTAAATATCCTTCATTAGTGATTTCTGAACATCTATTTTCACTGAATTTTGAAATACATCTGAAAGTCAGTCCTTCTCAAAAGAAGACTTTTGTTCTAGACTCTACATTGTTGTAGGGTGGTAACCATAGTGTCAGTCTCTATAGTAATTCTTCAGACTGTTTATTTCCATTTATATTTGATTACTGGTATAGTAAATTAATACTGTCAACACATGTAAACACATAAAAATGACTCATATGTTTTCCCTATTTTCCAAATAATTTTTTCCTGCAATTTTATCACACAGAAAGACATGATGAGGATGAAAATGAACTACATCAAACAGAGATGGAGGAGAAATCACACAGAGAATGTGAGGAAAAGAAAAGACTTGAAGATGAGTTGCAGAACAAGGAGGAAGACTTAGAACATGTCAGACAAACCATTAAAAAACTGATGGAGCAGAAGACATTTCTGAAGAACCAGAGAGAAAAACTCATCACACGGATTCAGGAGGACAAGACAGAGATGAAAGAGATCATGAAAAAGTTGGAGATAGAACTACCAAAAACTGACAGAGAGAGAAAAATGCAGAAGCGTGGAGATACAAAAGTTAACCTAGAAAAGAGAACAGAAGTACATGAAGAACTGTTAAAGACGACAGAAAAGCTAATGGAGGAAACGGAGAACATTATAATCCAAATGACAGAAAAAAAGGGAAAAATAGAAAAAGATAAGGAACAAATTAATAAACACTTGAGAGAGAAAGAGAAAGAAATAGAAGAGATTCAGAAGAAACTGTCAGAGAAACAAGTGAGAAACACTGAGCAGGTGTGTAAGTTTTTCTTTAATATATTTCTTGCTAAAATCACATGGACAAACTGTCGTGTTGTGTTCAGTTTACATTTCCAGTGTCTTCAGTTATGAACCTAACTCGTCTTTTTGCTTTTCTTCCTCAGCAAAGGACAGAGTAACATGACCAACAAAACATGGATTTTGCTGTTTTTTTTCTCTCTTGCTGTCATTTTGCAATGTGATGCCTAATGTTTCTTTATTTGTTTGCTTTAAATTTATACTATATACATTTAAACAAGAAATGCAGTTTTACTGTATTTTATCATAGGAGATTTTGTTATGATAAAATGTATCAACATTTTTGTGATTCTTTAAATATTTTGTCTGTGTGTAAATAAGAATTACACTGTGAGAGGAAGAAGAAAATATGTTGTCTGTATTTTCATGAGACCTGGGGTAGAATGAGATTGAAGTCCCCCCCCCCCCTCCCGGCCACCTCCACATCACAGCTAAGAGATATTGAAGGTCTTAATAATCAGGCTCATGTGAGTAAAAGTGATCAAACAGAGCTTTCATCTATTTCTTAATAATTAAGCATAAAATTAAGAATAAAATTAATTAATTTTATTCTTAATCAAGATAAATTAAATACAAATGTTATCAATATATTAATGACAAACATAGTTTGAGTAATAGAAATAACTGTTTGAATGTCTGAGTTCTGTGGTGAAATGTGTGAGTGCTCAGCTTCATCCGTGGCAGTTTTGTGTTTCTAATAACAGGCCTCACCAAGAATCAGACCTTGGTGTGTGTGTGGTGCAGGATGGGGGTGAAAGAGACACACTGGAACAACTAATCTCAGAACGTGTCTGACTACAAAATGTATGATTTAATAAAAGAGGGGTTTTTTTAATAAATTAAAAAACAGTTAATTAGCAGAGGTTAAAAAGGTTAAAGAAAGTATTCCTCTGTGTTTTAATTGAAAAGAGATTATGTTACAATGAATCTACATGTGAAAATGTGCTAAAAACTAATTCTACATGTTAAGAATAACAAAGAAAATGTAATAAATTGAATTTAAAGTTTAAAAACTTTGTGTTAAATCATGTAGGTCAGACATACAGAGATACATAGGGAGACAGCATAGCTGGACTGGCCATCGGGCATACCGGGCATTTGCCCGGTGGGCCGCTGGCGATTTTTTGTTTTTATGGGCTGATGGATTTTTTTTTTTTTTTTTTTTTTGTTAGGAAAGGTATATATAATGAAAGGTGTTGGATTGGCCAATTGGTCATGATCGACTCTGGGCTGGACCAATTACAGCTGAGGAGGCCGGATGCACCCTCCCCCTTGTTTAGCAATCTTATAGACGAACTAAAGAAAATGGAGAACAAAAAAAGGAAAGGAGGTGTTGATGAAAATATCACTAAATCTGTCATTTATTAATTTTAATATTAATTAATGATCATGTCTCACCTCTAGTGTTCTTGGTCTTAATTTAAGGTTTTTCCTATAGCGATTGACAGATCACGTGACTTTCGCACATTGCATGCTGGGAACTCGAGGCAAAACAATCCAAGTACCGCATCAAATGCAAGCATTTGCAGCACCGCAAAACGTTCATTCTCCGGTTCCAATACCTTCTTGGTTTTTCTTTCCTGCACAAAAAAGCAATGTACAAAACTAAGGAGAACAATGCCGGTCCGTACAAAGACAGACTCGACGAAAAGGCAAAGAAAAGATACGAGGAAAAAATCAAAGGAGTGAGAGGGTCAGACCCTTACGAGCACAGAGTGGACAAAAGATGTTAGCGTGCTGCCCAACTTTCACCACGCTCAGATTTATAATTATACGGTTCTTGGAGTGAGTGCATGCACTCATGAAGTTTTTAGTAACTTCAGGTCACTGCAACAAGCCCAGGTACAGTTTACCGACGGATGGGTACAGGACCTTGAAATGCACTGTGTAGAACGAAAGACCATCGTACAAACAAAGGTAAGTTTACCAGTCTCACAAATCGTCGTCATAAATACACATTCGTTAACCGTTTATTAATATAACCTTTGAGCTCAACGGTAATTAATTAGTAGCCGAAATAATTTCTGGTACGCATTACAGAAATAGGTACCACTTTACAATAAGTCTCCCCTTATAGATGGCTAATAAATAGTTTATAGCTATGTTATTAATTAATCTGTAAATGCTTTATAAACCATTATTAATGGTTTATTATGCATTAGTTAAGGGTGAGAAAGAGAAAAACCTGACCAGTTTCTTGCCAAATAGTGAGCCAAATGTGTTCACCTATATATTTCATCTAGAGTTGCTATATTAAACATTTCAGACTAAGTTACTATCTTGTAAGCACAATCAGCATTTGTAAACATATTTTTTAGCATATAATATTGTACTTCATAAATGCATTATAAATATCCACAACTATAAATCGGAGCTTTGTTGTAAAGTGTAAAGCATAAAACCACTTATTAATGACTAATAAACATTTATAAATGCTAGATGGGAGCCTTATTGTAAAGTGTAAAGCATAAACCCATTTATTAATGACTAATGAACATGTATAAATGCCAAATGGGAGCCTTTTAACTTAAAGAAGTCCAGACACTTTTCTTTCCAAGCTCCTTACACTAGGATCTTCTAGCTTTACGGAGGGTTTTCTTATAAAGCAACAAACTATTTCTCCAGGCTAAATGATGATCTTCTAAATTTATGACATGTGTGACGCCCACAAGTGTATGGTCACAATTGTAATTTGTTGTAAAACATTTATTGATGTAAAAGACCAGATTTTAACATAATTTTGGTGGCCCCTACGGGGATCAGCATGCAACGAGGGCGACTGCTGATCCTTTAATCAACGAACCAGAGACAGCCATCACAGGGCAGGCGTGTTGGAACAGCAGCAGCGGGACCTGTGTCTAGGAGGGGAACCCCTGCTGGAGAGGTGATGGGCTGTGTGTTTGAGCTGACTGCACTGTGAAGAGTTGCTAGCCAAAGAACACACAATGGAGGACAGTGAAAGAAAAGAACTGGCTTGGCAGATCAGAAAGAGTCTTTATGCACTGGCAGCGGAGGAACTCCAGATTGCTACAAACATCACACCAGTACCTGATGTGGACCCTGCAAGTGTAAGACGTGGTGATGAGGAAAGTTGTTTTGATTATGTATATGCTTATCTACGCTGTAAGATATTGCTTGACTTAGAGGATCAGGGGTTTTCACACCTACTGTTGTTGAAAGATGCTATTATTCATTTCACTGATAGTTGTACCGCTGAAGTATCTCACCCTATAGTCTCAGAGGAAAATGTTGTTACTCTCACAACACTTAAGCAACCTGAACAGTGTGATGTACTTACCTCAGCTATATTGCCTCTTGAGTCTGTTAATCCACAAGTAACAGAGTATGAAATGCTAAAGGCTAACTATAAGGCACTTGGTAAACAGTTAGCAGATTTACAAGTGACATCCGCAACACAAGACACACCCACCCACACTATTACACAGTCACTCCAGCCTCGAGCTGAGAGTGTGACAAACAGCTACTCCACCACAGACATGCGACAATCTAAGCCTGATCACATGGTTTCCGTAAGAGACCAGCCATTTTTGCAACGCAGAGAGTTTGAAGTACATGGGGGTCAGGTTGGGGACATTTCATCTGACATTAGCTATCATGGACTGTGTAAGCAGATCGAGGAGGGGCTCAAGGTGAAGCACACAGAGGGAGAGATCATTCAAGGTGTGCTCCGTAAGCCTGGACAGTTTAAGGACATGTTGATCAGTAAAGATGACTTGACCCTCATTGAACTCAAAAGCTTGCTACGTTCACACCTGAGTGAGAAGAGTGGGAGTGAATTATTTCAGGAATTGTTGAGCACTAAGCAACATGACCATGAAACTCCACAACAGTTCCTCTACAGGATGATTGGACTGAAGCAGAAAGTCATGTTTGCATCCAGGCAGGAGAACATGGGCGTTGCGTATGAGACACATACGATCCAAAATGTGTTTTTACGCACCATTCATCAAGGTCTTCTACCAAAATATAGTGATATTCATAATGAACTCAAGCCACTACTATCAGACTACAGTGTGTCAGATGAAGCCTTGATAAGGCAAGTGAACAAAGTGTCAAGTGAAGAGAGTGAGCGACAGCGAAGACTGGGATATTCCACTCGACAAAAGGTAACACATGCTCATACTGCTCAACTTGAATCTGCTAAAGACACTGAAATGACTGACTGTAAATCTAAGAGTAAGAATAAAGTCATAGAAGAGGTGGAAACCCTTCTATGACTGCAAAGGTGGAAACCCTGACCAAAGTGGTGGAGTCTCTCACAGCCAGTCAGGCTCGTGAACCTACTTGTCAGTGTGCAAACCCAAAGCAGAAGCCCAGGCAAACTGCAAAACAGTATGGCTGTCCCAAGTGTATTGAAAGTGGAGCTACTTCATGCACTCATTGTTTTATCTGTGGGGAGACAGGTCACAGGGCACTGGGATGTCTCAAACGAAGCCAACCCAGAAGCTCTAGTTGGCCTCCTGCTGATATACACACTCCCATAACCAGTGGACAGCCAGACCCAAAATCACCAGGTACGTGCTCAGAAGAGTTTGCTCATGTCAGGAGTAGTTGGGCGTCACCTCCAACAGAAACACAGACACAGGTGCACAAGTGAGTCTCATTGATCGCCAGTGGGCAAAAACCTACCTCTCTGACCACAAACTCCAGCCACTGACAGAACTTACTGGAGATAAGGCTCTTAGTGTGCTTGGTGTTAATGGCCAGCCATTACCCTACGATGGCTGGGTGGGCGTAATGGTGAGTCTCCTAGAGAATAGTGACCCAAACTTAACTGTGAAAGTACCCTTTTTAGTAAGCAGTGTGACCATGGACTGCCCCCTGATTGGTTTCAATGTAATTGAACAGCTGACACTGGGGCCAAATGCTAGTTCAAACCTCATACCAACTATTGTGAGCCTCCTGCGCAGCGCAATGAACCTCCAGGATGACACAGCGACGGCACTGGTCAACTTCATCGAGACCAAGCTTACCAGTGATAACGTGGTCAGCCAGAGTGTCCTAAAAGTGGGCCTGCATGATGTAGTAATCCCAGCTGGTCAAGTTAAGTATGTTAAGTGTAAATTCTCCTCTACAGTTGACATATCCAACCCCCTCGTGCTCTTTGAACCAACTGAGAGCAACCCACAACTGCAACAGCTTGATGTTGCAGTTGTGAGTTCCATCATCACAGTTTGCGATGCCAGAGTCCCATATGTCAAAGTACCTATTGGCAACCACACTAAGCACGATGTGACCCTCACCAGCAGAGCAGCCCTTGGAACTATTGAACCAATAACAGAAATTGTACAAACTGACTTACCAAACCTCGGTGAGCCCGAAGTGACTCAAGATGTCGACTCTGATGTATCTCAAATACCCCAGCAGTGAGGTGAAGATCAAGCAACACAGGAATGGGATCCACTTGTTGATGTTAGCCACCTGACTGAAGACCAACAAACTGTTGCCAAGAAAATGTTAAGGGAAGAGTCAGGGGCTTTTGCACATGTTATTAAGCAGCACAACTAGACAAATAAAAGATGTGCATAACGAAAAACGGTATAGTTAGAATCACAGGGGATTTGTGCACCAACTAAATGGGCTTTTTGCCTACCGAGGGGTATCTGACCCTAGAAAAAAAAACAAAAAAAAAAAAACCTGCAGCCAAGGTGGCCCTTTAACCAACCCAGACAGACCAGAGGAAAGTTGATTTGACAAAAGAACTGCTTGGATAGGTACAAGTTAATTTCAGCTTATATACAAGAACTTTTAGAAGAGCAAATGGAATAAGTAAGATGATTAGAAATTTGACCAGAGGGATTGGCACAGTTCATTTCACATAGCAATGTGCCTCTCTATAAGCTTAAAATGACAATTTGAGTTAAGGTCGATCAGAGTGAAATTTGGGCTAACTGTAACTACTTAAAGAATCAGTGTTTTAAATATTTTGGGAACTATATTTCATTATTTTGTTTTTTCATTCTTTTCTTTGCAGGTTCAGTTTCCTCACCAGTCATAGAACTCACCAATGTCAAAAATGAAATGGTGTTAGATAGTAAATCTAATGGCTGGTATCCGGAACCGCAGATGTTGTGGGTGGACAGTGAGGGAAAACCTGTTTCTGTTGAACCTACAAACAATGTCAGAGGTTCTGATGGGCTCTATAGTCTCAGCAGTAAAGTGACTGTGGAGAAAGGACAGAGCTACAGCTTCACCTGCAAAGTTCAACAGAAAAATATCAGTCAAATCAAAGAGGCACACATCCATGTTTCAGGTAGAAATGCTTTTTTTTATCTCTCACATTCATTTTCAGCTACAGAAAGTATAATCTAGCACATTTTGTCTCCTTATATTTCAGGTGATCTCTTTATGGTTCAGTCTAATACTGCTGTTCAAATTATCGTCAACTTGGCTGTTTGTTTAATAAGCGTTGGGACAGCAGTAATCCCAATATGGAAATGTGGACTGTTGGGTCTAAACTCAGACCCCGCTGTATCCAGGACTTGTTCCCGTGAAAGAAAAACAAGGCAACAACGTTCGATCATTTACTTGCACAAGGGAGGCCTCGTCTGTATCTTAGCTCATCACGAATGACCCCGACAATGGCCTCCTCTCGCTGCCTTTTATTGAGAGACAGTTCACACTAAACACAGCAAAGCAACGCCCACATGGTTCTAAGGTATTGTATGTATATGTGTGAACTTCTGTATGTAAGTAAGAATGTGTGTGTGTGTGTGTGTGTGTGTGTGTAGGTGTGTGTGTAGGTGTGTGTGTGTGTGTGTGTGTGTGTAGGTGTGTGTGTAGGTGTGTGTGTAGGTGTGTGTGTGTGTGTGTGTGAGACCTCCTGCTGGGCAGGAAGCTTACATCAAAAAGACCTTCACAAGGATGTTGCCTGTAATAAAAGACTACAGCCCCTCACCCAGTGAAATTCCTTTTGTAGAGATGGTAAGCATAAAAATGACAAACATTTAACAATTCACTCTAACATGGACAAAATAAATCCAGTAAGTTCAAACTTTATTGTACTTTTTACCCCAACCTCAAATTATCATCAGACCTTTTTAATGTCTTGTTTTAGTGTAACTGCCTGTAAAATATATGTAAAATATATATAAAATATATATATATATATATATATATATATATATATATATATATATATATATATATATATATATATATATATATATATATATATATATATATATAAAAATATATAAAATATATGGATAAGTAGTACAAATGTGATTCAAATAAAAATGACACAAACACATGATGTAGTTATGTTGAAGGCAACCCCCAATGAATGGAGACTGCAGCATGTCAGCGGTTTAGGAACAAAATTGGAGGCTCTCGGAAATGTTACTTTTATAAAGGAATATGACCAGCTGGTAACTAGAGTTACTTGATTAGAGTCCTGTGTTGTAATGAGATGTGTTATAGACATGCAGAGCTGGTCTCATTAGTGCAATATGTCTATGACGGTTCTAAGTCGTCCAGGTCATCGTAGTCTAAGGAGCTTGGAAAGAAAAGTGTCTGGACTTTTTTAAGTTGCTTGAAGACGTTTCACCTCTCCTCTGAGAAGCTTCTTCAGTTCTAGGGTCAAATGGTGGAGAGTCCCAGATTAAGGTCTGTGGGAGTAACCCACCGAGAGGGACAAAGGACCCCCTAATGATCCTCTACCTAATCACATGATAAAAATAGTACAAGTATTTTATTTTTGAACATTTTTATTTCTACTTTTGCAATTTTATTTTTTTCAAATGGTCGTTCTCTTTTTCCAAATGGTCGTTCTCTTTTTCCAAATGGTCGTTCTCTTTTGTACTCCTCTTGAGCACTGTTTCCAAGTATGTGTTTGAGTTCTCACCTATATTTCTTTTAAACATTTTTTCCTGCATTTGTATTCACATAGAAAACAAGATACATGATAAGGATGGAAATGAACTACATCAAACATAGATGGAGAAGAAACTACAGAAAGTATGTGAGGAAAAGAAAAGACTTGAAGATCAGTTGCAGAACAATGCGGAAGACTTAAAACATGTCCAACAAACCATTGGAAAACTAATGGAGCAGAAGACATCTCTGAAGAACCAAAAAGAAAACCTCATTGCACTACTGAAGGAGGACAATAAACAATTGACAGAGATCGAGATAAAGCTGAAGAAAGAAGACCCATTACTTCAGAAAGAAAAAAAGTTGAATAAGCGTGGAGATAAAAAAAAAACTGGCCTGGAAAATAGAAAAAAAGTGCATGAAGAACTGCTAAATATGACAGAAAAACTAATGGAGAAAACGGAGAAGATTATAATCCAAATGACAGAAAGGAAGAGAAAGCTAGAAAAAGACAAGGAACAAATTATGAAACACTTGAAAGAGGAACAAAGAAATGAAAGAGATTCAGATGAAAGTGTCACAGAAACAAGCGAGAAAGAATGTTCCTCAGACAATTTTGTGTCTGATTCTAATATCAGGCCTCACCAAGAGTCCGATCTTGGTGAGTGTGTACGTGTGGTGCAGGAAGGTGTTGAAAGAGACACATTAGAGCCTCTAATCATATAAAGTGTCTGACTACAAAATGTATGGTTTAATAATATAAGTTTAATAAAATCAATGAAAAAAATGTTAATTAACAGAGTTTTAAAAAGGTGAAACAAAGTATTCCTGTGTTTGAATTATGTTACATTGAATGTCAATGGGAAAAATTGCTAAAGAAAAATTCTGCAAATTAAGGTTAACAAAGAATATTTAATGAATTGATTTCAAGGTTTAAAAGTACAAATTTTGTGTTAAATCATGTAATTTAGACAGATAGTGAGAGAGAGAGAGAGAGAGAGAGAGAGAGATAAGGTGTGGGTGGACATCGGATGATTAAATGTCAACAACTTGATTGGATGTCCAAAATGCGAACATGTGACGCCCAGTAGGAAAGGAGAGGAGAAAGATTGACCATAAAAATGGGGTGTAAAAGAGATTCTGCGTTCTTCCCTGTTGTCTTATGTGAGATGAGCAGTTCAGAAGATTGGATCTAAGGGATTCACAGTTTCTCAGAAAATTCCAGCAGGGACACTAAAAGGGGTAATGGAAGTCCAAACCTTAAACCGGTGAATTGATTTTGGAATTTATATCTGCTCAAATACCATGAATGGCCAGCTGCTTTCCTGTCGGGTGATTATCATCAGTGGATTTTCAGATCTAGTTGCACTCACCCTGTCTCTTCACCAAAGATAAGAACAAATTCAGCTCACAATATGTTAGTTAGATAAGTGTAGTTTTTGATTATTGTTTGGGGATTATATATATATATATATATATATATATATATATATATATATATATATATATATATATATCCGTAGCCAGTCAGAGGGAAGGTAGTCAGAACTGAGGGGATTGAACTACCAGAAGGCAACATTGCAGACATAGAGGACAGTTACAAGTACCTGGGGATCCCGCAAGCGAATGGGAACCATGAAGAGGCCGCTAGGAAAGCTGCAACCACCAAGTACCTGCAGAGGGTCAGGCAAGTCCTGAGGAGTCAGCTGAACGGTAAGAACAAGATCCGGGCCATCAACACTTACGCCCTGCCCGTGATCAGGTACCCTGCTGGGGTAATAGGCTGGCCAAAGGAGGAGATAGAAGCCACTGACATAAAGACAAGAAAGCTCCTTACCATGCATGGAGGGTTTCACCCCAAGTCCAGCACCCTGAGGCTGTACGCTAAGCGGAAGGAAGGGGCCGGGGACTGGTGAGTGTCAGCACCACAGTCCAGGATGAGACAAGAAACATCCACGAATACATCACGAAGATGGCCCCAACTGACAGCGTGCTCAGTGAATACCTCAGGCAGCAGAAACCCAAGAAAGAGGAGGAAGGCGAGGAACCATCATGGAAGGACAGGCCCCTGCACGGTATGTACCACCGGCAGATAGAGGAGGTGGCTGATATCCAGAAATCCTACCAGTGGCTGGACAAAGCTGGACTGAAAGACAGCACAGAGGCACTAATCATGGCAGCACAAGAACAAGCTCTGAGTACAAGATCCATAGAGGCTGGGGTCTATCACACCAGGCAAGACCCCAGGTGCAGGCTGTGTAAAGATGCCCCAGAGACAATCCAGCACATAACAGCAGGGTGCAAGATGCTAGCAGGCAAGGCATACATGGAACGCCATAACCAAGTGGCCGGCATAGTGTACAGGAACATCTGTGCCGAGTATAACCTGGAAGTCCCGAGGTCAAAATGGGAGATGCCCCAAGGGTGATGGAGAATGACCGAGCTAAGATCCTGTGGGACTTCCAGATACAGACGGACAAAATGGTGGTGGCTAACCAACCGGACATAGTGGTGGTAGACAAACAGAAGAAGACGGCTGTAGTGATTGATGTAGCGGTTCCGAATGACAGCAACATCAGGAAGAAGGAACACGAGAAGCTGGAGAAATACCAAGGGCTCAGAGAAGAGCTCGAGAGGATGTGGAGGGTGAAGGTAACGGTGGTCCCCGTGGTAATCGGAGCACTAGGTGCGGTGACTCCCAAGCTAGGCGAGTGGCTCCAGCAGATCCCGGTAACAACATCGGAGATCTCTGTCCAGAAGAGCGCAGTCCTGGGAACAGCTAAGATACTGCGCAGGACCCTCAAGCTCCCAGGCTTCTGGTGGAGGACCCGAGCTTGAAGGATAAACCGCCCGCAGGGGCGTGCTGGGTGTTTTTTTTTATATATATATATATCTTTTAGAGAAATTACAAAGACTCTGAACCCTAAGTACAAAGCACCAAACAGAGACAGTTTAACCCTTTAGAGCCGAGCGTAGCGCCCCCGCTACAATTTGCGTATTTATTTTTAAATCCCTGTAGCTCTGCAACCACGTAAGCTAGCGCAATAATTTTTTTTGCATATGAAACCGGATAAGTTGTACTTACATCTTATGCCATCAGCTTGTCCTAGGTCACGGTTTTCTTCCACATATAGCTTTGCAAAAACTGCATAAAAAGCGCTTGCAGCAACAAAAACATAATATTCCAGAAACACGCTTTGCCGATCCGATCAGCTGTTCATAACACTTCCTACGTTGGAATAGACGTCAGCGCGAACTTTCGCATGTCCGCCATTACCTGCCCGAAACCGGAAGTGACGTCATTTCGCGGAAATGTAGTTTTTTTTACTGTCAGGGCCTCAGAGCCTATACTGGTGTTTTTAAAAGTTATCTTTGACTTTATGACTTTCTGTGTCGTTTCTGGGATGCTTAGAACTCAAATTGCACTGCTGGAAATGGTTTATTTTGATGCATATGCTGCTTTTTTTTGCAAATTTGCACTATAATATTTATTTTCGTTTTCCTGCAGTATATAAAAATTGGTGTATTTCAAAAGTAAAACTATGAAGACACTTCAAATAAATTTCCTGTGGTGGGAAACTAGTTTGTGCAACTTTTTGTATTTACAGTTTTGAGGATAAGCCTCTTAAATTTCTCTAACTAGAAATATATGTTAAAAAAACAAAAATGATTTTCAATTTTTTTGTAGTTTATTGCACTTTTTTGCAATTTATGTAATTACTATGCACTTAATGCATACATATTAAAATTTGGGCTATAATGGTTGTATTGATGTATATCAACTTGAAATGCTCCCAAAATTGGCACTACAGCATGTAAAAATATAATATAAGCTCTTGCGGACTTGGTTCTATGGTAGGTCTTAAAGGGTTAACCAACCATTGATCCCTGCTTGGTACAGTATGTGGTCAAAAAAAGCAAATCTGGGGGGGCAAGAATTTGCTCTGTGATTATATGGGTGTAGAGGTCCCACATGGCAAAAGTGGTCCTGAAGGAGAAGCAAGAATTGCTCAGTGAGCATAGTAAAAAAAAATTTTTAAGATTGTGTACATGTAGATCATGATCAAATTAAATTCATAAACTAAGATAAGGAATGTTAACATAAGGAATATTACATTAGCAATTAAGGTATGGATGTGTTACCCCTCAGAGCTGCCCAAGCATAGATGCTAAGACCAGATGCAACTCTCTGTATTTGGTGATGAAGAGATTCTGCAAGCAGTTTCCTGCCATCCAGGCTGCAGCCATCGATCCACTGATAAGAAAGTCCATGGAAAAGGACAGGTGAGTAGTATTGAAAAATAATGACAATATGGCTTGGACTCAGGTTTTATTTTTGTTTGTTTTATGCAACATATCTGTTGCATTTTTGTGGATCTCTTAACATCTCACTGTTGGGTTTGTTACTCCTAAATGTCTATCTCGTTCAAAGATAAGATATAAAACAAATTTTAAGCTAATCAACCTGTGTGTTCTCCTTTAAAAAAAAAAAAGAATTGATAGGAGAATCAATAAAGAATCGAATTACTAAACAGAATCGAAAATGATATCTGAATCACGAAAATCTTATCAATTCCCATCCCTACCAAACTCAAAAAAATGAATGAGGTGGATTGTTCAGTGTATATTAATTATTTATTTTCATTTTACTTAAAATATTTGTTTTTGTTAAGTTGACATATGTTTTTCTAATCAAGTCTACGTAATTGTGACTATTATTCAACGTACATAATACTAATGTGTTACTTGATGGCATAACATTTAAGTTAAGTCAATTAGGATCGATATACTTTGTATATCCACAAGGTGGCACTAATGCAAAAACAGTTGTAATGAAACCGCGAAGAACAAGAAGGTTTCACGGCTTGGGCCTGCTCATGCGCAAGACTGCTGTTTCTTTGAGAGGTAAGACCACTTTTTTATTGACTTTGTTGTTTAGTATCTATATGTCGAGCATGGTTATATTTTGCGTTTGTCTTACAAGACATGTTATATCGTTTGCGTGCGCTTGTTCTACATTATAGTGATGGGTAGATGAGGCCTCGTGAAGCGTTTCAGCACATTCCCCAAACTGTATCGATACTGTGTCGACACAGTGTTGCTGTTTTGCTCCATACTGACACCTGCTGGACCTTAAATATTATTGCAGGGAACTTACTTGAGACTCACAACAGACACTGATTCAATGACCTAGTCATACGTGTATACACTGTAAGGTATTGTACTTTCCATGGAATCATTTTATATGTTTTACATTGCAAATATTGTAGACATCTTTAAAATATATTGTGAATGACATAAAGTAAAAATTAAAATGAAAGTATTGTGAATATAATATTACCCATTTAAATGTAATTGATTCAGAGTTTATTATAAATTTCTATTCAGAAAAATAAGTTTATCCAATGTTTTTGCATTCAGTCTATTGTGGGGGGTTTTCACACCATTTCCCCAGCTTTGGAAAACTCACAGGCACAGATGAAGCTGGGGTACACAAAAACTGTAAAGTCAGGTGGAAAAGGTTCTGATAAGATGTCTTCCTCATCCCCCAGTACCTTAAAGGATCCTCTAATCTTGGAATGTTTCTCTCCGACACTCTCCACAAGGGGTTGGCAGTCCTTTATAATAAACTTCAGGACTGCCTGGTCCAGAACAGTCTTCCTAGATGCTTGATTTCAAAATAATAAAACACATATTAATAAAAAAGTGTTGATAAAGCTGTTCAGTGTCAATATAGCCCGACCTGTGTTCATTCTCAGTGTGTTTGTCTCCTCATTTTCATGTTTGGCTCTGTAATGCCTCTGTAACACTGAGGAGGTGCTTTTGTTTGCAAGAAAGCTCCGCAGAACAGATGCGACATTTATCCTGCATAAAATGAAATAAATAATTTACACTGCAAGTCACATTGCTGTTTTTCCTATTCTGATAGATTACACTGAAACAAAGACAGACAAACTATTTGCAGTTAAAAGATCAAAATGATCCCACACAGCAGAAACATTTCCATTTTGTTATGGAAAGATGTATATTTTTATTTATCTTTGCGAGAGTCAATTTGTGGGGTTTTTGGTGGCGACTCGTTCCGTTGACAGATGCGGATGCGGTACCTTTTAAACACAGCTTGGCGCGTTGGTAATGAGCGATACAGCAGCTGTATCGATCACGTGACTTTTTCTTAAACCGACGCACGCACCGATACAGCCATCGCTAGGTGAGCTTGATACATGCGCTGGTGCGTCAGTGTTGCTGGACCCATCACTACTACATTAGCTTTACTGGGTCCTGGACATGCTTATTTTGTGGACTGTGTAAGAAACATTTTTATTGTTTTTTGTTTTACTAAGGGATTAGCTACAGGGGTTCATGGGGTTATTTTTTCAAGGGGTTATTTTTTCATTTGCTTTCTTGGGATTCCTTTACTGCAGGGGTGTCCAAACTTTTTTCGCTGAGGGCCACATACATAAAAATATAGGAGGGGCTGGGCCACTTACTAGAAATTAGGTATATAACCTTAACTTTACTGTATTAAAAATCACTTAAAAGTGGTCAAATGTGTTATTTTGTTGAATATAATTAAAGACAAAACTGCCTTCATCGCTTCCCATAAATGGATCTTTATTGATTTATTCAGAAAAAGCTTTGGTAGCTGGGAATAAAATGGTAATTTGTAAATGACAGATAAAGGAAAAATTACATTTAGAGAGAAATTTAGAACATTTTGAAAAGTTTGTAAACTACTACAATTTGAGAGATTTTACCCTTGTTGGGGGGCTAGTAAGAGACAATCAAAAGTATTGAGATTTAAAGGATTTAATTGAGAGATGATGCACCAGAAATGTTGAAGGGTGGTGTGTATATTAGCGTTCAAGGCATATTGTTATGAGGTGGAAATATGTTCATATTCTGTTTGTGTTACATTGTGTGCATCGTAAAGGTAATTGCAATACATACTAAGAATAAGGGTAAGTTAGGAATGCAGGATGAATGTATATTTTGCGGACTTTTAAAGACGAACAATTGTTTCCATGTTAAAATGTTTACAACTCAAGTTTTTTGCCCAAACACTGGTAAAATAAACGTTGACAGTGGCAAGTGTTAAATGGTTACTGCTGTGCTGTTGAAAAAAAACTGAACGCTGACAAGCTGTTTTATTGTTAGACAATAATGCTGGCATGTTTTATTAAAGTTTTATTTGGGATGGTGATATAATTTTCTTTGATTGCTAATTTCAGTGGACTATTATTATTATTATTATCATTATTATTATTATTACATGTTTTTTTTTTAATTGTGGCTGTTGAGGTGGACACTTCACTTTGCATTGTTAAAGGAAAGCCCTTCATTGGTGTTGTGTTACTGGACTGACCCTAAGCAATCATTGCAAATCGCAACTTTGCTATCCATTTTAGACACTAGAAGAAAAAACACTCCACAGACCTTACCTTATCTTATCAACATGTTATGTGGTCTTCAATGTTTATTTTTTCTTCTATTTCTGGCAGATACAGACACTTAATTTAAAGGCTTGATGTTGCATCTGTCTACATACTGTTAGTTACTAACCCTAAAGAGCTGTTGTGTTTTATTTTGGACTGGGTTTACACAAATGCTCACTGAATGTGTTGGTAATAAAAAAAAATAAAAAAATAAGTTGGATGTACTTAATTCATTTGTGTGGAACCTGTTGACAAAATAAATTTATGTAAAACTAATTAGTAAAGCACAAGGTGGCTGAAAATATAATATTTGAATTAATCTAACTTAAATTTAACATTTTACTGCCAAAAATAAGAAATGTGTTGAAGTAACTAATCTAAACTATCTAACCTGTAAATATATCATCTATGTTCATACAACATAACTTGATTTAGGTAGTCTTAAATATGTCTTGTTAATCTTAAGTAGTTTTTTAAAATTAGATGAACTAAAGATTTTTGCTTTAAACTAACACAATGCAATTTCATGGAACCTGTTGACAAAATAATTTTAATTAAAGTCAACGTTTCACTTTTTTTGAGTGAGTGTCTCTTCTGACTTTATCTTTTTTTTTTACTCATCATGTTTTTATACACCTTTCTGCATTTAATTATTATTGTTATTATTGTTATTAATATAATCTCTGGCTCTTCCGCAGCATGCCTTTTGTCCTGTTTTTTTTTTCCTTTCATCCTCAAACTGTTGTAGCAGATTTCTATAAAATTTTATAGAAATAACATTTTCCAAACTATTTTCAAAAATATTTTTTGCTGAAAAGGATTACCTTCATATATATATAGCCATGTATAGTGTCTAACATTATAGAGCCCATCTGTAACAAGCCACCAAGAAAATGTCTGATGCTGTGCAGATTTTCTTTATTTCACACTTTCTTTCCTTACTGGATAATAAAAATTTGCAGTGACACCAGCTCAGTTCTTCTCTCTCCGGTCCCAGCACACTACTGTAGAAATAGGAGAGGCATAATTAGACGACTACTGACAATTGCACAAGCCAGCCTCGCTGGCACTACCCCTGAACCCACTATACAACCCCTCCCCTGCAGCTGTGCTACAGACCACACTCCACCTCTACAGTTTTTTTTAAAAATGGATTGTTGACCTGTGGTTTTGGTAGTTTTCCCATGTGACTGTTTGATAATTTCTGCAAGTGGTAACTGAGCAGACCCTCTGCAAGTTCTTTGTAGTATTTATTATATATAGTAAAAGCTGTCACATGTTGTTCTCTTCTAAGATCAGAAACAAATACCTCAAGCAATACCTGAAAATTATGAAACCACAACCTTCTATTTTGGAGAAGATTAGAGAAAAAATAAGCTTTGGGTAAGCAAGACAAAGCAAAAGTTTCTTGCTACAATATTTTATTTTGGTATGAAATGAAACCCCAGAAATGATTGTTTGTCTGGTGAAGTGAATTTGAGTCAGTTCTTTGAAACTCATATGTTCCCACGGTAAAGAAGTCCCACAATGAGCAGGAGTAGAACTACCATGATTACAGTGAAAATAGTCCGTACAACCAGGTAACGATGGCAAGAGTTCTGTGAGTAGCTTTGGGCACTTTGATTAGCTCTGTGAAGGGCTGACAGAAAGACAAAACAAAACATGTATGATTTATACTTCGTAGTATTACAAAACCAAACAAATAGCAGAGAGAAGTATTTGAATAGGCACTAAATATTATACTGAAGCGTTATACATAATCAAGAGAGACCTTCACGTTTTACGTTATAAAATTAGGTGTTTTAAAATATAAAACGCTATTTAACAGCATTGCAAGAACTGTCAAATTCAAGCATTTTGTAAACATCTCCCTAGCATATCTAAAATCTAGAAAAAAAACATAATATATTTAGATCTGAATTGTATTTCATAATTACAGTCTGTTATTTTTCTTTTAATATTTGGTGTTTCAGAAGTACTTTTTTCAGTTGTACTGTCTTATACTTTTCCTGTGACTTTTCAGGGTTTTTTTTTTTTTTTTTTTTAAAATTGAGCCTAAAAGTAAAGAATCTTCACGTCTCACCTCGGACTGTGAGCCAGCTCTCTGGAGATTCTCCATAGTCTGAGATATTGCACTTATAGAGCCCTTCATCAGACTCAGAAACTCTACTAATGGTCATCTTGCCTGTGGAGCTGCTGTTGATGTGTCGGTTATCTTTGAAGAAATCTGTTATGTGAGCAGAAGAGGTCACGGTACTTCTACAGATAAAAGTCACGACTTCTCCCTCCTTCACAGGAACAACAGGACTTTCCAGGATCACAGCTCCAGCTAAAACATCAACACACATTACTGAGAGTCAGCTGCTTTGACAAAATGTTCTCAGTTTGTTTAATGTTGTCATTGTTAAAGCAAATGTCTCATCAATCAATCACAAGACACCAACTCAGTGTATACAGGTACTGGGCAATGAGCATCAGAATGGGAGAAAAAAGGTGATTTAAGTGAGCTTGACTATGGTTTTGGTCATGACAATCGCCAACACAATCATCTCTAGGGTTTCTGGAGATGGATCCAAAAAAGAGAACATATCCAATAAGCTTCAGTACTCTGGGTAAAAATACCTTGTTGATGCCAGAGGTCAGAGGAGAATGGCCAGACTGATTCAAGTGGATAAGAAAACAGTAATTTAAATACTTAGGGTTTTTTAAAGAGCATCTCTGAATACACACTGAACTTTGAAGCAGATGAGCTACAGCAAGAGAAGCCTCTCTTGGGGCGACTCCTATCAGCTACAAAGAAGAAAGTGAGTCCACAATTTACACAAGCTCAGCAAAATTTGAATTGATCTGATGAATCTCAATTTCTGCTGTGATATCTGGATACAGGGATCCATCCTGACTTGTATCAGCATTTTTGCATGCTGTTTGCAGTATAACAGTGTGGGGGATTATTTTCTTTGCACACTTTTTGTATTAGTGCTGACTATGTCCATCGCTTTATGTGTATGGTGAATCCATCTAGCAGGACAACACATAGTGTCACAAAACATGTTATACTGGTTTTGGGAACAAAAATTCAGTGGAGCCCCTTGTTGCAGAATGGGAGATTCACATGAAACACATCCACTGCAACTGTGTGGTGATGTATTTCATCATGTCAATATGGACATATTATTATAGGGTCTTTACCTTACAATATAAAACACCTTGAGACAACTGTAGCTCAGACTTGGTGTTATATAAATAACATTTGACTCAATTGAATCGAATGAAATGAATTAATTATGCCCAGAATCTCTGAGAAATGTTTCTAGCGCCTTGTTGAAATCTATGCCATCAAGAATTAAGGCAGCTCTGAAAGGAAAAGAGGTCTGAACCAGTAACAGCAAAGTGTACCTGAAAAAGTGTTTGGATAGAGCACCCTTTTTTTCTCACTTGTTTTGGTTTTACTAGAACTTATCTAAGCTTTAATTTACCTCTGAATAACTTTTCGTAACACTCAACTGGAATTGTGACATCTCAGTTTTGCTTTATTGCAGGTAATATACATAGTTTAAAGCTCATGTGTTACTTGAGTTAATATTTTTTTATGAAAATGCAGGTTACCAGTGACTGTGATGTTGACAGTGTTGCTCCTCTCGCTTCCATTCTCACACCAATATTCTCCACTGTCTGTGAGATAAACAGGTTTGATGGCGCAGATGGAAGCAGGTATTGTCACCCAGTTACTGACACATGCACTGACTTGTCCCTTTTGTCTCCTCTTTACAGTCCATCCAGTTTCAGGAGTAAAACCCTCACAGTTAATTGAGAGGGAACTATATTCAAAGAGCTGAAGTCCAGTGGGAACAATCTGAGCAAAAGCTGTATTTGAAATGTAAAAATGACAATGATACTAAAATAAAAAGAAATTAGTTTAACAATATAGTAATAATTTGAAATAATGTACGCCCTAAAAAAACTTGGTTAGTGCTGAATAATAATATGTAAATGACTTTGTTTCTGTCTTTATGCTTGTATGTCTGTGTTTTGTTTTCTTTTTTTTTTCAAGTTGATAACTTACACCCTTCCTGTGCATAGTTATGTTGAATTTGTGAAACCACCAACACCAAAAACGCTGTCACTGTAGAGATGAAGAAAACATAAAAGGGTCTTATATTTTTTTTAAGGTTTTTTTGTCAACAAATAACTCCATCAAACAACATGTTATTATGTAATTAGGAATTCAGAAAGGGAGGATAAATTGCAACATTTCACAAGAAGACAAAAGTACTCACACAGTTTCTTGCAAAGAGCTGTGAGCTCCATGGTGTCTCGCTAGTGACTGTATTAACATTAGACTGAAATATAACTGAAAAAAAACAAAACAATCTAGGTTAGACCCGCCTCTTTCTGTGTGACTGATGAATACCACTAATGCAAAAATAAACTTCTGCTGAGGCTATGTCACAAAGGTACCCTGTTTTTGTCATGGTCCACAGTCTGTGGACTCCGTATTTATGCTTGAGTTTATTAGTATTCTGTGGTTTTGTTTATGTTGTGTTGTTTGTGATTATCCCTAGTGTTTTGTGTCCTCTGTGCTCTCCTGTTCCACGTTTCAAGTTCCTATGTTCTGTCTCCCAGTCTGTGTTTGTTTGCGTGTTTAGAGTTTTGTTGGTGTCTGTTTCTCTTGTCAGTCTTTCTAAATTCGCTCCCCCTTGTCTCGTTATGTCCAATTAATCTCCCATTCTCTGATTGCCTGATTGTGTGTATTTAAGCCCTGTGTTTTCGCGTGTGCATTGCTGGTTCATCTGTGTTCTTTCTCTGCGTCATCCTGCGTCATTCTCCCTGTGCCTCCATTTAAGGTTTCAGGTTTGTTTGGTTCATTTTTCCCCGTTTAGGTTATCTTTAGGTTTTGTTTCATGCCCATTATGTTCCTGTTTGTTTCACCTACCATATCAACAAAGCTCGCTCACATCAGAAGCAGCCTGCATCTTGGGTCCTACTTTCAACCTCCACTCATCTGCCACAGCAGACGTGACCGTTTTATTATCTGCGCCTGAAACTTTGTTATATGGTGTTGGGTCTAAACTCAGACCCCGCTGTATCCAGGACTTATTCCCATGAAAGAAAAACAAGGCAACAGTGTTCGATCGATTACTTGCGCAAGGGAGGCCTCGTCTATGTCCAGCATGGAAGTGACCCCGATGAGGACCTCCTCTCGCTGGCTTTTATTGACAAACTTCAAACAATAGTTTACAAAACACCTCCCCTCGCAACCCCCTTTGGTTACAAAGACAAGGCACTGTATGTATGTATATGCAGGTATGTGTGTGTGTGTGTGTGTGTGTGTGTGTGTGTGTGTCCTCCTGCTGACCAAAGGGTCGTAAACGCAGGAAGCTTACATCAAAGGAAGTAGATCTTCCAGATAGGATGTATCTGCAATAAAACCTCCCCCAACACAAAGTGGTTAGAGGTGCTCAGGATCAAAGGAATAGCTTTGATAATACTGCTTGAACTAAGACTGTACAAATTTAAGAAACACAATGGCAACATTCAACAATTAGACCTAACATTTCCCCCCTTTTTGTCATTTTATATACTTAAATTTCAACTTATGCACCCTTTGTTTGGACAGTGACAGTGTAGATTTCATTCATACACAACTCCTCTTCATTCACCTTCTATCGATGCAAAAGTTCACAGTTAATTCAATTCAATTCAATTCAATTCAATTTTATTTATATAGCGCCAAATCACAACAAAAGTCGCCTCAAGGCGCTTTATATTGTACAGTAGATAGCACAATAATAAATACAGAGAAAAACCCAACAATCATATGACCCCCTATGAGCAAGCACTTTGGCCACAGTGGGAAGGAAAACTCCCTTTAACAGGAAGAAACCTCCGGCAGAACCAGGCTCAGGGAGGGGCGGCCATCTGCTGCGACCGGTTGGGGTGAAAGAAGGAAAACAGGATGAAAGACATGCTGTGGAAGAGAGACAGAGATTAATAACAGATATGATTCGATGCAGAGAGGTCTATTAGCACATAGTGAGTGAGAAAGGTGACTGGAAGGAAAAACTCAATGCATCATGGGAATCCCCGGCAGCTTCACGTCTATTGCAGCATAACTAAGGGAGGATTCAGGGTCACCTGGTCCAGCCCTAACTATATGCTTTAGCAAAAAGGAAAGTTTTAAGCCTAATCTTGAAAGTAGAGATAGTGTCTGTCTCCGAATCCAAACTGGAAGTTGGTTCCACAGAAGAGGGGCCTGAAAACTGAAGGCTCTGCCTCCCATTCTACTTTTAAATACTCTAGGAACAACAAGTAGGCCTGCAGTGCAAGAGCGAAGTGCTCTAATAGGGTGATATGGTACTACAAGGTCATTAAGATAAGATGGGGCCTGATTATTTAAGACCTTGTATGTGAGGAGCAGGATTTTGAAATCAATTCTGGATTTAACAGGAAGCCAGTGAAGGGAAGCCAAAACAGGAGAAATATGCTCTCTTTCTAGTCCCTGTCAGTACTCTTGCTGCAGCATTTTGGATTAGCTGAAGGCTTCTCAGCGAGTTTTTAGGACTTCCTGATAATAGTGAATTACAGTAGTCCAGCCTGGAAGTAATAAATGCATGAACTAGTTTTTCAGCATCACTCTGAGACAGGATATTTCTAATTTTAGAGATGTTGCGCAAATGGAAGAAAGCAGTCTTACATATTTGTTTAATATGTGCATTGAAGGACATGTCCTGGTCAAAAATGACTCAAGGTTTCTCACAGTGTTACTGGAGGCCAAGGTAATGCCATCCAGAGTAAGAATCTGCTTAGATACCATATTTCTAAGATTTTCAGGGCCGAGTACAATAACCTCAGTTTTATCTGAATTAAGAAGCAGAAAGTTAGCGGCCATCCAGGTCTTTATGTCTTTAAGACATTCCTGCAGTTTAACTAATTGGTGTGTGTTACCTGGCTTCATGGATAGATAGAGCTGCGTGTCATCTGCATAGCAGTGAAAATTTATGCTATGTCTTCTAATGATGTTGCCTAGGGGAAGCATGTATAATGTAAATAGAATTGGTCCTAGCACTGAACCCTGTGGAACACCATAATTGACCTTAGTGTCTGAAGAGGACTCTCCATTTACATGTACAAACTGGAGTCTATTAGATAGATATGATACAAACCACTGCAGTGCAGTACCTGTAATACCTACAGCATGTTCTAATCGCTCTAATAGGATATTATGGTCAACAGTATCGAACGCAGCACTGAGGTCTAGCAGGACAAGCACAGAGATGAGTCCACTGTCAGAGGCCATAAGAAGATCATTTGTAACCTTCACTAAAGCTGTTTCTGTGCTGTGATGAGCTCTGAAACCTGACTGAAACTCTTCAAATAAGCCATTCCTCTGCAGATGATCTGTTAGCTGTTTGACAACTACTCTTTCAAGGATTTTTGATATGAAAGGAAGGTTGGAGATTGGCCTATAATTAGCTAAGACAGCTGGGTCTAGAGATGGCTTTTTAAGTAAAGGTTTAACTACAGCCAGCTTGAAGGCCTGTGGTACATAGCCGATTATTAGAGATAGGTTGATCATATTTAAGATCGAAGAATTAATTAATGGCAGGACTTCTTTGAGCAGTTTTGTAGGAATGGGGTCTAAAAGACACGTTGATGGTTTGGAGGAATTAATTATTGAAGTTAACTCAGAAAGATCAATTGGAGAAAAGAGTCTAACTTAACATCGATGGTACTAAGAGTAGCTGTAGATAATATTACATCTGTGGGATGATTATTGGTAATTTTTCTCTAATGATAAAAATTTTATTTGTGAAGAAGTTCATGAAGTCATTACTAGTTAACGTTAAAGGGATGGTTGGCTCAGTAGAGCTCTGACTTTTGTCAGCCTGGCTACAGTGCTGAAGAGAAACCTGGGGTTGTTCTTATTTTCTTCAATCAGTGACGAATAGTAAGATGTTCTGGCTTTATGGAGGGCTTTCTTATAAAGCAGCAAACTATTTCTCCAGGCTAAATGATGATCCTCTAAATTTGTGACACGCCATTTCCTCTCCAGCTTACGAGTTATCTGCTTTAGGCTACGTGTTTGAGAATTATACCACGGAGTCAGGGACTTTGGATTTGAGGCCTTAGTTTTCACAGGAGCTACAGTATCCAGAGTCGCACGTAGTGAGGAGGTAAAATTATTAACAAGATAATCGACCTCTGTTGGAGTAGCGTTCAGATAGCTGCTCTGCTCTATGTTGGTACAGGGCATTGAAGATGATAACAGTGGGTGGATTATATTCTTAAACTTAGTTACAGCACTTTCAGAAAGACATCTACTTTGATAAAGTCTACTCTCCACTGCTGTGTAATCAATTATTGTAAATGTAAATGTTATCAGGAAATGATCAGACAGCAGAGGGTTTTCAGGAAACACTGTTAAATATTCAGTTTCTATGCCATACGTTAAAACAAGATCTAGAGTGTGATTAAAGTGGTGGGTGGGTTCTTTTACATTTTGAGAGAAGCCAATTGAGTCTAGTAACAGATTAAATGCGATGTTGAGGCTGTCATTTTAGCATCTACATGGATGTTAAAATCACCCACAATAATTATTTTATCTGAGCTGAGCACTAAATCAGATAAAAGTCTGAGAAATCAGAGAGAAACTCTGTGTAAGGCCCAGGTGGACGATAGATGATAACAAGTAAGACTGGTTTCTGAGTTTTACAGCTGGGGTGGACGAGGCTAAGAATCAGGCTTTCAAATGAATTAAAAGTCTGTCTTGGTCTTTCGTTAATTAATAGGCTGGTGTGAAAAATTGCTGCCACACCGCCTCGGCCTGTGCTTCGGGATTTCTGGTAGTTAGAATGACTCGGGGTGTTGATTCATTTAAACTAACATACTCATCCTGCTGCAACCAGGTTTCTGTAAGGCAGAGTAAATCGATTTGTTGATCAATTATTAAGTCATGTACTAACAGAGACTTGGAGGAGAGAGACCTAATATTTAATAATCCACATTTCACTGTTTTACTCTTTGGTTCAGATGTGGATACTGTATTGTTCTTTCTTTGTGATTTTTTATGTTTAAGTTGTTTATTGCTGGTTTTTAGTTTGTTTTTTGTCTTTTTGGGAGCTGACACAGTCTCAATGGAGATGGGTTTTTGGGGGGTAAGCAGTTAACCTGCTTCTCATTGATCTCATACATAGTAAACTACATCCTATACATAAGCAAATCAGTATCAACAGTCCAAAAACAGGAATTAATATTTTCAAAAGAAGATGCCACCAAGGACCAGACATTCACCAAGTTATCCAGCCTTGTGGTGCATCTACTCCTGTCGTGCAATTCATTATGTATTCCTGCAAGTAAACAACTGAATGTAACAGTCAAACAAGAAGAATCAACATTCTCAAAAATCATATGTCACTACAATACAACTGTATACAGACATAGACATTCAAACACATCAGTTGACTTTATTGTTTGTCCATGTGGCTCTCAGCTAACTTCAAAGCTGTAGCCTGGTCAACACCCTTCTTTATGACTCCTATCAACCCCAAATCTTCTCACTGTAGGCATCCTGTGGGGTTAGAGTCAACTGGTAAATTATCCGCATTTACAACTTCTCCTGTCCTGTTGTCACCACAGGAAAACCTTTGTAAAGGAAATTGGATCAAGGTGTTTTGATCTTCTTGGCTCAAAACCTCAACCAGCTTAGAAGTGTTCATGATGTAAATGTAGACAAAAGGCTTCTCTCTTTGCATCCTTCTTGCAGAGGACACAAAGAATAGGTGACGTTGCTCAGATTTCATGGTAAATCTCCAACTTGGACTAATCCATTGCCCTTCATACACATAGGCAACTGGCCTGTTTCCAGTTTATTTAGCTGTTCAATGTCCTGCAGCAAGTCAGATACTTGGAGTCGGACTAGCAGGTCTGTCGTACCAGAGCAGTTCACCTTCCCAGCTACTGGTGAATCAACCGTCAGGTTCAGAAGTTGAAAAGTTGGCAGTGTTCCAAGTACGTTTACTCCTGGATGTGTTGCTATGGCAACCAACAAACTGTCTCGCTCTCAGTGATGCTATATGGCCACAGTCCAGAAGAATGTGTAGACAGTGGCTTCACAAGCATAACCATTGGTCTCATTCTTTATGTGAGCAGTTGTGTTCACAAACTGCCACCAATAGTTGGTTGAAAACCCCATGTGGGTACTGGGTGTGGTTTGCTCTGTCCCAGTGCGCTCCTGTCATCCCACTCTGGGTCCACAGGCACAAGAAGGCGCACAGCACATTCCCAGCCATCTGATGAGTACCTGTGGCTCAGTTGGTTTCTTCACCGGATTGAGACGAGGGGCCCTGGAGGCTTTCCCCCCCCTTTGTACCCGGTCTTCCTGCCACTTACCCCGAGCTGGCCTGAATGTGCGTCACCTTCTTGCAGTGCGCTTGATGTATCCAAGTGTTTCTTCCAGCAATCTTCACTGCTGTGGTCGTCGTCAGCAGCATCCGATATGGACCTTCCCACCGTGGTCTGGACCAGCACTTCCTCTCCATGGCCTTGTCAACATCCAATTTCCAGACTTCAGACTCTGCTCCTGCGGAGAAACAGAATCATCTGGCAGATCATTTGTTCTCAAGACTTCTTTACTTTTAAACATTTTAAGCATCTAATCTGCTAATATGCTCTCTCTTCTGCTCTCCTATCATCACTACAGAAGACTAGAACTCTAAATGCTCTAACATATATAATCTCAACGAGTCAGACCATTCTCTGTTGGAGTAATCCTCATGTACATTCGTATACCTCCTAACTAATTCTATACAGTTTAACCATGTCCTGCGTGTCTCTTCCAAAGTCTTAACATTACTATTCCATTAGTTCTCTCTACCAACCCTGCACTTTGTGGGTGATATGAACAATGATGTTTTTAGTGTTATCCCTAGATGTTGTGCCATCAATCTAATCACTTCATTTTCAAAATGTGGACCATTATCACTATAAATGGTCTCAGGAATCCCATGTCCCAAATGATATTCTTACATATTGCTTTGGCAACCGAAATGGCATCTGCTTCCCTAGTTGGTACAATTTCTACCCACTTTGAAAAAGGACACTATCACTAAACAGTACTCATAGTTATTACAGTTGGACAGCTCTATAGTCCATGTGAGTAACTTGAAATGGGTGACTGGGTCTGGGGAATTTCCCTCTCTTAGGTCTGAAATTACCCCGAGAATTATGCTTGCAACATATCATACATGACCAGCAAAAATTTTTTTTTTAAAAGGGTATTTAATCTTAAAGTATAAACTACTCATTATCTCCCTCCTGTTGCGACATGGCAAAGCCCATGGCGCAAAATAGCAGCAGTCTTATACAAATTCTAAGGCAGTATTGATTTATCACACAGATAACAAACACCATCCTGCAAGCTCGCTCCTACTGTAAATCACAACTGTTTCCCTGCAGTAGATGAGTGGCCCTGCATGTCTGCCAGTGCATCCCGCATAATAGCCAACGTCTGCTGGCGGTGCACTGCTAAAACGTTAACACCATGTTCTCCTAAAGTTGCCTCTTTCGCGATCTTATCTGCAAAAGCATTCTCTAATGCATCTGGATCTTTCCCTCACATGTGTGCTACACATTTACAAACGGCAATTCTACTGGGTAATAACACTGCCTCCAGCAGATTTTGCAAGAGTTTGGCATGTTCTACAGGTTTCCCTGTAGAGGCTGTCACACCTCAGCTCACCCACTGTACCACGAAGAAATGTAATGTAGCAAATGCATACTGGCTATCAGTGTATATCGTCACATCTTATTTCTCTGCAGAATTAGACACTTCCGTTAAAGCTAGCATCTCTGCTACTCAAGCAAATATAAAACATGCTAGTTGTCCTGCATAAATAACTTTCTCACCATCTACTACAGTAAACCCGTTTTAGTCTGTCCCTCTACTGTTGTAGAACTCAACCACCAACAAACCAAACCTTTCCCTCACCAAGTGGCACATCTGTTAAGTCCTCCCTCGGCTTACACTCCTTCTCTACGCGCTGTCTACACTCATGAGAAGTGCCCTCTTCCTTCGTTGGCAAAAGGTTTGACGGATTCAGAATTGTGCATCACTTTATGGTTATATGTGGTTGTGAGAGTAACAGTAACATTAAAGACAAGTGTCTTGTAGGTGACAGAAATGTAATTTTAGTCTGCAGTAGTAGACATCTACCTCGTGTGAAACTAACAATGTCAAAAGGTGAAATAAACTATTTCCTGAAACATTGTACAGCTTAAGCTGCTGCACATACTGATCTCACGCATGGAGGTAAAGCACAAGCAACTAGAGCTAATCTGTTAGGATAGTAAGTTACTGGCTTCACTTGTGGAAAAAAAAGTGCTGTTAGTTATATCACAGTCACCTGACATTTATGCTGTTCACAGAACCACAAGTCCATCGCTGGACCTCCTCTGCGCTGTCACTTTTTGGAGCTTGGCACGCTCCCTCAAATCCTCATGATTCAACGTTGCTGAAGATTTTAAAGGTATCACGTCGTACACCTTAGTTGTCTTCCTCAACGTCAACGTCGAAACTCTTTCATTTTATTTTAAGATTTTGCTGTGCAGAGTCTCCTCATGACGATCTCCTGGAAGCTCAGTAGCACAGCTCTCTGTGCTGAAGGCGATCTCTGATCCTCCTGAAGACTCTCTCCAGGCCTCAGCTTCCGTCTTGTGGACGATCCTCTCAGTCACTTCTCTCGTCATGGCATCTCACGACATCTGCAAATTAAAATGACACTCCTCTTGCCACATGGCTTCCGCCACGTGTCAACTCCCCAATGAGACATGTACAAGAATGTTGCACAGTCTCCCTAAAACAATCTCCAGGGTTTGTCCCTTGGAGCAGCTTCACTCCAAGCTGTAACCCTGTGTAAAAACATTAGTCAGCAATTAAATGTTTAGCTTGTCCAACTCTCAGCTCCACCTGGAGCCTATATCCTGGAAGACAAATCCGTTAAATCAAACTTCACATTTTCAACCGACTATAGATCAAAGGAATAATAAAGTATTCAGCATAAAAGACAAATATCATGTGCAGGTTTTCCCCAATCATTAAATCACTATTATTATCACAATTTGTCCCAAATCATGAATCATCCCAATTTATTCCACAATTTAATCGGTGACTTTCCTTAAGCAATGTCACTCCACTCATTTTATCACTATGAGCTCAGTAGTGGCCAGCTAATGAGCCCCATATTCAACTATTCTGTAACCACTGCACATTTGTTCAATTGTCACTTGTCTGTCTGTGCTGAATCCTTTACAAGCACTCTTAAAGAAAAACAAACATTAGCCAAAAACAGTTCATCCTGGTTATCAGGTGTCGGCCATTCAGATTCCAGAGAAGCTGTGAAAAGTCATAAAGTTAACACTCGCTGTGGAAAAAGTAACAATGGTTTCATCACAGTATGTCTCAAACTGTATTCACTTCTCCCCTGTAACATTCATATTTTCTCCACAACACAGTGTAATTTCATCATCAACACACAGCCTGTAACCACAGTTTTCTTCACACAAAATCTCAGTAATCTTGTGGTAGAAAAAACACATTAAGTTGTGTCCTGCTATAAATCACATGATCAAATCACATGATTAACCATCTGCTGTAAAAAGAAATGTTAATGTTAGCGCTGCGCAGGTGTATACACTCTTTCTCACAGTAATCTCTGTGAGCAACACAAAGTAGTTAATAACACACCCATGGTGAATTCACAGACAGAGAAAATTTTAAACCAAAAGGTTAAATTTGCAGAGTTCACATAGTCATGTGACCCAAGTTTCCTCCTGTGGTCTCCTTCTGCTCCTGCAACAGAGACACACACAGAGATACATCCACACCTTTGTCAGGTGGGGGTTAACTTCACACAATGGTGTTGTCAGTCAGTCTTGTCAGCTTTTGTCAGTCAGTTAGTTAGTTCCCCATTTATTTTAAAATTCTCACTCATTCACACAGTCATCCATTCTTTCTTTTTGCTGATTGTGGAATTTTATCGTCGCATTTTCATTTTCACCCACAGCAAAATAACGTCATTTCAAAAGGAAAAAGAAAAACTCCAAATTGGATTCCCTCTCTGAATCCTTTTTGACAGGGACTTGTTTTCTGATTGTCCCAAATAAGTGGCTTTCTCCCAAGCCCATTTTAATCTTTTGGAGAAACTCACTTTTGCAACAGTTTTCTCGACGACGAGTCGTATAACGCTTCTGTTCTAATCGTGCATATCTGCTCAAACAGAGATCATCAACCGAAACCTTCAGTGCACCATGAAAGTAACAAAATAAAAAAGAAAGAAAGAAAGAAAATAAAGGAAAGCAAAGGAAAGAAAGACCTTGTTAAGTCATGACACGTGTTCTTCATGCCAGGGGGATAAATCGTAACAACCCATTTGGCAGACTCAACTTAGTAACAAAAGACAAATCAACAGCTAGATCAATCTCAAACATTCATCCAATCAGTCACACACAACATACAGCATAACCCTGTTGTCTCATCACATAATAAGTTTCTTCTCATGTAACCAAATGTGTGCCATGGTAAAACTTCTTCACACACCAGAAACTCACAATCAGCTCACTCATTTAAAACCCCTCATCAGCATTCTGTTTTCCTCTATGATGCAGTCATCTGTCCTCCTATAATATTCAGTCCACTAGTCTATGTATCACTTTCATCGTACTAGTGACTTGGACAAGATGACAAACAGAATCTCATGCTTAAGATGCTGTCTGGTCTTCATGAGTATCATTTATTGTGTATATGCATGTAGGGTTAGTATGGTTGATGTATTTTCTGTATGTTTTTGTGTTCCTCTCATCACATTTTCATTAATCTCATCACTGCTTAAAACAACACAGATCTCTCTCTCTCTCTCTCAAACAGAAAGTAGCATTACAGCTGTTTTAGGCTGAGAAACACCAAACACTCTTCGTGCTATCATTCACCACACAACTATGTTATTTCTTTGTCCGCTGGGCAGGTGACCTGCAGAATCACGTCTGCCCCAGCTGGATACCTTTTCACACACACCGTGACGTCAGACACACTCACACTCACTTCTGCTTAGAGCACAATTTCACTTCATTCATCAACGATCCACACACCACGTGCTGCCCAATAAAACTTTGCAGTGTATTTCATCCTCTTTCAAGGCAGACTTAAACACCATATGTTTTTTTTTTTCTGTTGTATCAGGGATGGATATGTGGTTGCAACGTTTATGTTCACTTTCTTTCCTTTCTGTCTCCTCTCCTGCCTAGTCTGTTTTGGACTCAACGCTGCTCCTAATGCCTCTCCATACTCAGCGTTTAGTCTCTCCTCCACCTCTGCCTCTCACGCTCTTCTCTGGCTCTTTTTTTCTGCTAACATTCTTGCTCTTTCTAATGCTTTTCCACGGTGTTGTTCCACAACTTAGCGACTGCTAACTGCAATTCCTTCCTCTGCTTAGCTGTCCCTGTTTTACCTGCTGCACTTAGAGTTATTCTTTCTACAAGCATTTTACACTGAACTTCCACTAATATCCCTTCAAATACACCAACAACCTACATACTGCATGCTGCCCGGTGAATATTTCTCCATAAATTTTACATCCTCTTCTAAGGCAGCCTTACACATTTTATTCTCACACAAGACAACAATCAGCCACACTCACGCAGACCACGTCTGGCCCGCACACACACAACATAGGCCTATCGCTTGCGTCTACACGCACAGCTAGCGCGCTCTGTTGAAAACTCTCAAACGCCCCAAATGGCGGAGAATTCAACCGTCGGACACTCTCCAAACGCCCCAAATGGCGGAGATTCCAACCTTCGGACACTCTCCAAACGCCCCAAATGGCGGAGATTCCGAACACTCCTCACGGCGGAGCTACCGAACCTAGGTTATCTCCACGCCCCACACGGCGGAGAAGCCTGCGTCTCTCTCACGCGGCTAGCGCGCTCCCGTACCTGCGATCAACGCAGGGTCACGTAGCCGCTCTCTAAGGCCTTCTGTACTCACTGTTCGTGTTGTTTCCGTTCATGGGAAGAGTCTCTGTATCCCGTTAATCGCCATCCATCCCGAGGGGAGTTCAGACGCAAATTATCCGGCCTGGTGACAAACAAAGCACCAGGACTTTCCGTCCATCATCCCAGACGTTGCGGTGGCGTCCTCTCCCTCTCCCGCGGTGGATGCGATGTGTTAGGCTCCGGCCCGAAGGACCAAATAAATGTTGGGTCTAAACTCAGACCCCGCTGTATCCAGGACTTATTCCCATGAAAGAAAAACAAGGCAACAGTGTTCGATCGATTACTTGCGCAAGGGAGGCCTCGTCTATGTCCAGCATGGAAGTGACCCCGATGAGGACCTCCTCTCGCTGGCTTTTATTGACAAACTTCAAACAATAGTTTACAAAACACCTCCCCTCGCAACCCCCTTTGGTTACAAAGACAAGGCACTGTATGTATGTATATGCAGGTATATGTGTGTGTGTGTGTGTGTGTGTGTGTGTGTGTGTCCTCCTGCTGACCAAAGGGTCGTAAACGCAGGAAGCTTACATCAAAGGAAGTAGATCTTCCAGATAGGATGTATCTGCTATAAAACCTCCCCCAACACAAAGTGGTTAGAGGTGCTCAGGATCAAAGGAATAGCTTTGATAATACTGCTTGAACTAAGACTGTACAAATTTAAGAAACACAATGGCAACATTCAACAATTAGACCTAACATATGGGTCAAACATTTTGAGCCTTTTTTAGTGGATAAAGGGCAGATATGTATGATATTCCAACAATTTTGTGTTTGTTGGAAGTATGATAGCGTAACTAGTGCTTTGTTAGGTATGAGCTTTAATAAACTAGCTGCTGGCATAATGCAACCTAGGGCTATTATTATTAGTCCTATTAGTCTCAGTATATTTGCAGCTACACCTCCAGGGGTCTTGTAGTATGTAAGCACCTTTACATGATGCAATTCCAGACAAATTTAAAGAAGCTATGTAACATGTAGTTAATTATATAATGGTGTATTATAACTAAACCTTGATCTTTCCCTCATTTAACCAACACTTTTAATATACTGTAGCGACCGTGGGTTAGTAGAGCTGAACTGGCTAAACTGCTCACTAGCTAAATCGGCTAGCAGGGCGCGAGCAGCTATCGCTGAACTTCGCGGCGAATGGAGAGCGCTCGTGCCTCATACACCGCACGACCCCGAGCGTCTCAGCAGCAAGCTTATAATCCCCAAACGATCCAGCAGGAGGCAGTAGTGGTTCACACCAGTCATTTATTTAACATTTTTACAACCACTGTAACGCTGCTGACACCGAACCCCTATCACGCTCCCACCACATAGGGTCGCGGTGTCAGCCAACCATGCCAATTCAACCCACTCCACAGAACACACATCAACTTCACTGTGGCTTACATTAACATAACACTAACACAACATGCGAATCAAACACATAGGAACTAGCAGAACGATAGAAAACACAGACAACACAATACCCAGAATGCACCTGGCTAACAACCCCAGCCAGGTCATTACAATACTTTTGTGTGTTGTATTACTTTACCAATTAGGAGGTAAAGTATTCTTATATTTAAATGGAAATCCTCAATCGAGTCCACTATTAAATAGAGCAACTGTATACTGAAATCTGCTACAAGGTATTATATCAACCCAGTCTTTTGAGAAGACGAATGTAAAAAAAGATTGATTTTTATAAAGAGAGCGATACTTATAACATGCAGCCTAAATTGATAGCCCCTGCCCTTTATAATCAACTTTTATCCTAGTTGCCTCTTCATGGTTCCCATTGGCCTAAGTAAATTTTAGCTATCCTCAGCGTTTGCTATTTTACATTCTGTTAATGCGTTCCCCTCAGTCCTGACGACCTTAACTCTATTTGTTAACATCTGACTACAGTTCTCCAGTCCAAATGACTTTCTAATGTCATTGCTGTAGAATCAAGTGGTGTGGATCAGTCAACCAATGTCTCGTTCACTCCTGGAACACAGCCATCTTCTTTATATTCATTCATGCAGAAGAGGCAGCTTACAATTGTTCCATTTCATCGTCAATATCCATAGCCAGCCTCCTTAATGATGGGGTTCAGGCCTATGCAGAACAGTAGTGGGGACAAAGCATCTCCTTGGTAAATCCCACACTTTATGGTGGCTTGTACAATTGGCTTGAAGCCTCCAGTGTTGTTTTCCACATCCCCACATTGAATTCCTGATCTAGAGATCAAGCATTCCAAAAGACATAGGCTTTGTTTTAGTAACTTGAGAGAGTGCATGGGACCAGCCGGTTCTGGGATCCTTGGGAACAAAGACCTTCTGGCCTTTGGTTAACCATGCCAGGTGTGTCTCATGCATTAGCAGCTGGCTGATTTGTGTTGTCAAGTGCTCATGAAGTGGAGTTAGTGTTTTTTAGCCATGATGACAACTGAAACCAGTGTTTTTATAGCGACACCTCATTCAGAATAAAGAAGAAACAATCTAATGTTGATTTCATAATTTAATTAGTTCTCCATAAAAGGTTTACCTTCGATGTAGTTGAGCCAAGCAAAACTGCCAGTAAGCAATCGGACTGACAGAACACTTCTGGTGAGAAAATGTAAAATGAGGAATTTCAGGTGAGTAATTTATTATAAGTGGTCTGTCATTCTATCTCTAAATCTCGTTTTCTTTGAAAGATACAAATGCGTTTTTTCACAATAAGAATGTATTAATATGCTAGATACTTATTATTTTTTTTATCTAAGATAAACTTATTATCTATGGAAGGTTTTAAATGTCTTTATTACAAAAACATATATGGTTAACAAAGCAGTGAGTTCAATGTTGCACAATATCAATACCTACCTCTATGTATATGTTACTCTTTTATATCCATCTACTCCACTGCCAATGTGTGCCGTTGTTAAAGCTGCTATCATTAAGATTGTTACCTATTTTCTATTGCTGTTAATAATGACATTGTTACACCACCTGGCCTAGGGGAAACCAGAGTGCAACACCATGGTGGCACCCAATGAAGAACCAATGTCACCACAAACTTTGCAGTGTCACAGCAACTGAATAAGGAGGAAGAGGTTGTATTATCTATAGATGGAGTACTGAGTGAAAGAGTTACAGAATTCTGTTTTCTGGGTGTAATAATGGATGACAAGTTTACATGGAAATTTCATATTAAACATATCAAAAAAAAAAAAAAAAAAAACAGATGACCAAAAAAATATATATATCCTAGGTAATGTTATATTGTTAAGATATTCATTGTGTGTACTCATGTTGTACAATGTGTTTAATAGTATTATGGTTACTGTTGTTTAACAGAGAGACAGTATTTTAGTTGTCACCACAAGGAGGCACTGTTTTATTGTAAGGGCACGTATGCTGCATCACCACGCCTCTAAGTAGAAGTATACCACCACAAAAAATGGCACCCATGAGGAAAGTTTTGCCGCGTGTTGATGTGGAATAAAGTTCCCAAAATATTAAGGACATTTTTGCCTCCGTCGTCATTTTCCTTCGAGTGATCGCTGTCGATTTTTTTCAATTCAATTTTATTTATATAGCGCCAAATCACAACAAAAGTCACCTCAAGACGCTTCATAGGTACAGAGAAAAACCCAACTATCATATGACCCCCTATGAGCAAGCACTTTGGCGACAGTGGGAAGGAAAAACTCCCTTTTAACAGGAAGAAACCTCCGGCAGAACCAGGCTCAGGGAGGGGCGGGGCCATCTGCTGCGACTGGTTGGGGTGAGAGAAGGAAAACAGGATAAAGACATGCTGTGGAAGAGAGACAGAGATTAATAACAGATATGATTCGATGCAGAGAGGTCTATTAGCACATAGTGAGTGAGAAAGGTGACTGGAAAGGAAAAACTCAATGCATCATGGGAATCCCCGGCAGCCTACGTCTATTGCAGCATAACTAAGGGAGGATTCAGGGTCACCTGGTCCAGCCCTAACTATATGCTTTAGCAAAAAGGAAAGTTTTAAGCCTAATCTTGAAAGTAGAGATAGTGTCTGTCTCCCGAATCCAAACTGGAAGCTGGTTCCACAGAAGAGGGGCCTGAAAACTGAAGGCTCTCCCTCCCATTCTACTTTTAAATACTCTAGGAACAACAAGTAGGCCTGCAGAGTGAGAGCGAAGTGCTCTAATAGGGTGATATGGTACTACAAGGTCATTAAGATAAGACAGGGCCTGATTATTTAAGACCTTTATGTGATGCTGCAATACTCAACATATATATTTATTAGATTACAAGGCAATGCCAATATTATATTTTTCATTATTTTTACCCTGTGTTATTGTGTTGAAGTATGGGGGGATACATATGGGACTAATAACAAAACCATTATATTATACGAATTATGCATGATGTTAAACATACAGAACATGCAAATAGTTTGTTTATAAAATTATAAAATGAGGAAATGCTAGGCAGGCGTTTCCCCACACCTGGCCCTCATGAAGACTGAAAAGACAGAACAAAGTAAGTATTAACAAATGACTTAATCTGTAACATAATAAAATATATTTTTTAAAAAACGTAACTGAGTATTTGCCTTAATTTGCAGAATGTTTGATTTGCTGGAAACAGAACGTTACTTGACAAATAGCAAATCATAGCAAATAAATGGAAACAGAATAATGTGTATAATGTGCAAAAAAAAGAAAAAAGTCAACACATATGGGACAAATGGAGAGCATTGCAACTGCTCATCCACTTTGCCACACCAAAACAACAAACCAACCAATTCCCCTTCCATGAAGATCCAAAAGAAAATACAGGCCTCTCACCTGTTTCCCTAATCTGAACAGGAGAAAAGGTTTTAAAAGCCATAAACTTCCCACGAAAAAAACTACCAGATCAGTCAACAAAAGAGTCTATTTACAATATATAGAAAAATAACTAATCTAGCTCTTCTGGATACAGGAACTTCATCAGACACAGTACATAACTGCCTGGTTGGAAGCAGGAAGTAGGTGGAGCTACACTGGTCCTAATTTGTAGGGAGTTTCACTCAGTCTTCAACTTATGGTCAGCCTCCACCTGGAACTTACATAAGCAACCAAAAGAGAGAGAGAGAGAATTAACAATGTGTCACGGCTGGGGAGCAGTCGTGTGGAGTATTGAAAAAAGGATCCAAGATGCAGGTACTGGCTGGGGTGCGAGTGAGTGTTTATTTACAGCGGTGATAAGGTGACAAAAAACAGGAAGAGCAGAGCGGGGAGTAAACAAACCTAAACTGGGAAAAACTAAAGAACAAAACTTAAACCAGACACTCACAGGAGGAGGAGCAAAATGCACAAAGATGGATGGCAGAGAGACGCAGAATGAACACCGGGTTACACAGAGTAGGGATGACTGACACGGAGTAACACAGACGACACGACAGAGAGCACAGGAAGACACAGGGCTAAAATACACAGGGGAGTAATCAGGGAATGGGCAACAGGAGGGAGACACAGCTGGGAGAAATTAGGCTAACGAGACAGGGGAGAGGTAAAACTGAACACACAGACATGAGACATGAACTTTCAGAATAAAACAGGAAACAGACACAGAGAACCCGACAGGACACTGAACTTGACAGGCAGACTCATGAGCAGAAACAGTGACACCATAGACAGACGGAGGGAACACAGAAGTGGGAGCAGGCAGGCACAGAACAAAACCTAAACAAATGGCAAACCTCAACCAAAGATATAACAGGATAAACAAGCACAGGAAATAATACAAAGAAACACAAAACACTGAGTAGACAGACTCAGGACCATGACACAATGCCATCATCAGGAGTGAAAACAATAAACAACAGTATGACCATAACACCACTTTTTTTTCATAACATAGGGTCATAACACCCCCGATTTAAAATCAAGCATTTCTACCCCTGAAGAAATGCTCTGCCTAAATTTCTCCATGGCATAACGCATCTGCTACAATATTATCAGCCCCTCTATGATTATATGATGATAAATATCAAAGTTAAAATCTTTCAGTAATATGGACCAATGCATGAGACCCTGATTGTTATTGCGCATGGGAGACAGGGACACCAGGGGATTGTGGTCACTATAAACAGCAACTGGGTGAAGCTGGAACTAAAATACACTTTGAAATGTTGCAGTGCTAAAAGTAATGCTAATGTTTCCTTTTCATCTGTTTTGCAATTCTTTTGATGTTTATTGAATTTCTTTGAAAAGTAGCAGACTGGGTGAGCAACCTCCTGGAAAAGTACAGCAAGTGCACCATAAGAACTTGCACCCACCTCTAGCTTGAAAGCACAAGCACAATCAGGGGCAGCCACCAATGGAGCACTGCACAGCCAAGCTTTGGCTGAATCAAATGACTCCTGACACCCAGAGGTACACACAAAAGTATTGGCAGGACTTGACAAATCAGCGAAAGGAACAACCAACAATGAACAATTTTCTGAAAGCAGGGTAGTAGCCACACATACCCAGAAACTGAAGGAGTTAACGCTGTGTCTTTGACAACCAAGGTTCAAGCCATTTTGGATTTTCCTGTACCAAAGGGCACACTTGCCCTACTTGATTTCCTAGATAGTTGACCACAGCTTTGCCAGATTCACATTTTACAAGATTTAAAGTCAAACATGCACTCTCTAACCTGGTGAAGATCTCCTGCAAAGTGTCCATGTGCTCTGACCATGTTGATGAATAAACTACAATATCATCTGAGTATACTTTGCAGTTGCTGACACCAGAGGGTACTGTGTTCATCAGCCTTAGGAAATTGGCTGAATCATTTCTTAACCCATATGGCATTACAGTATAACGTACGGAGTGGCCCAGTGTCACAAAAGCAGAGAAAATAAACAATGCCACCATCAGGTGTGGAGGAGCAAAATCAACCTGGGTGACCTGGGTAACAACACAGCATAGAACATATGTTTTATTACTCTTTTATTCAAGTAGAATAACAGTATTCTTGTGCTAACAATGACAGTAAAGCTTATCTTATCTTGTCTTATCGTAATATTGTGTAAACTAAATATCAGTGACTGTATCACCTCTCAGTAATTATATTTCTTCAAAATTGACACACTTAGCTTAATTTTACTTTTATGAACAACCAAAAGCAAGCACTTTAGAAAGACCTAACTGAAAATACACACTCAGTGGTTAGCAGTCACCATAGAGTGTCCTCTTATAAACTGCATCAGTTCTTGTAAACAGTTTTGAGATGTGTGAACAGGAAGAGTGAACTGAACACGGTTAAACCACTACAGCTTCAAAATAAACCCTGATGACTATGTAACTTTCACATGAACGCAGTTAAGTTAGGACAGTAAAATTAAAACCATGTATGTCTATTCAAAAAATATATTTAACATAGAACCAATTGAGAAATAATAGTAAAGAAGTGCTGTTCAAATTAAAGCTCTGAGCTCTGAGTCCTGTTTCTCTTGTACAGTTCGATGCATTCCAGGAGTTATAGGCTTTATTGTAGTAAATCCAGCCGGTGCACAGGTTGGTAGCTTCATGTACTCCTGTGGAAAAAAATGTGTTCCCTCATGATTCAGTAGTTAGAACCATTCTTACCAGCATGAAGTAATTGTTTTCTGCAGGACATTATCCATGTCTTGCATTGTTCTGGAAGAGTCTTGGCCCACCTTTCTTTGCAACATTGCATCACTTCATTCAGGTTTGTGAGAATTTCTTTATGTATAGCTTGTTTAAGGTGTTTATGTTGTAGAGTTACTGGCGTCCTTGTCCTATTGCATGACCCAAATTAAGCCATGCTTTACTTATCGGAGTGATGGCCACACACTTGACTCTGTGATGAGGAGTTTCATCACCATACTTGACAGTCTGTATGAGGTATTTGTGCTGATATGCAAATTGCAAAACTGATATGCTGATATGCAAAACATTGAGCTATGTATTATTGCCAAATATTTCAGCTTTTCTCTATTTTATGCCATGGACATTGCTGCAATAGTCTTGTGGTTTGTAGTATTTAGGTATGAACACAAAACTGACAACACAAAGCAATGTTAAAAACCGGCACAAAGAGAAAGCAATCGTAGAGTGATTCTACTTTAGAAACATGAACAGGTAGAAGTCTACAGTCTAACTGCTAATCTGTTTTTTACCTTTTGAAGTTCAGGGTCTGGCTACTGGCCTGGGGTCAGCATTCATTCAGCTGGGTTCTTTACTAGCTTAGTGTTAGCGTGCTCTCCGTCACGATCGGCGTAGGCAGACCATGTGGAGGTGTGTGTGTTGGACCCTGGTGCGGACACAGGCGAGGATACAGAACTAACTTTAACAAAAGGCAAGCCTTTATTTGGCTGATAGAGGGGGCAACATAAAGCAGCAAGGGTAGTGGCGAAACTAAACTACAACCTACACTGGGAATGCTGAAAACTAAGAAAACGGCTACTTCTATAATGAATTCCACTCTCCAGCTTTCAGATTAGTAGATTTGTGTTAGACTTATTGACACTGGGATGAGCCATAAACACAATAGTAATGTTATCCTTTATTTGTGCTTTCTCCTTTCTCACACAGTTATGTGAACAAAGAAAATCATCCTTTTCTGCCCTCTGCTGTCAATCAGCTGGTCATACAGCTACATGGGCCAAACATATGCTTCCTCATAATTGCCATAACTGTAAAAAAAAAAAAAAAAAAAAAAAAAAAAAAGGATGTAAAATTATCATCTGGTGTGATGAATCTCGTCGACAAGTAATGCATGCAGCATTATGCATGGATCCATCCTGTCTTGTTGGAATTATTTTCTTTGCCTTTTAGTTTCAAATGAGCATTGTTTAAGTGCCACAGCCAACCTGAGAATTTATGCCCTCTGTGTCTATCCCTCATCTTGTGGTGCCTTCCTTCAGTATGATAACATGCCATGTTGTGTTTCGCATTCATTTGACTGGCTGGCATGAGGACCACCCCAGGAAAGGAAGACCAAGAGTCACCTCTGCTGAGGATAAATTCATCCAGCCTCAGAAATCGCAAGTAATGCCAAGAGTGTCCAAAGCAGTAATCACAGCAACGGGTGGCTATTTTGAAGAATCTAAAATATAAAACTTGTTTTGATTTATTTCGCAGTTTTTTGTTTACTTTATAATTGTGTATGTGTTCATTCATAGTTTTGATACCTTCAGTGAGAATCTACAACATAAAAAGTCATGAAAATGTAATGAAAAAAAACAACAACACAACATTGAATAAGAAAGCGTGTCCAAACATTTGACTGGTATTTAACTGTAATCTCTTTGGTTCAATACATAAATAAATGCATTTGCATTTGAAATTAGCATATTTGGTAATCAAATTATAGTTATGTAGGTCTTGCACTTGATTAACTGATAACCAACAAGTGTGACCACCCAATAAAAGCAGTTTTGGCATTTTGCTCATCTATTCCAACAATCTACTGGTCCAAACTGGTATATGCATGTGTAAACACCAAAAAAAGAAAAGAAAAAGAAACCTTAAAACAAAACCCTTCACTTTCACTCGGCACATCTGGGCGTGATTGCTGAGGAATTAAGAAATCAGTTAAATAGAACATGTCTGACAAAGTGAAGCAGGCTGAGAATTCTCAAAAAGCAACACCACGCTACAAGAAATACATGAGAAACAAAGTTATCGAGATCTAACAATCTGGAGAGGATTACAAAGCCACAGCTAAAGCTTTGAGACTCAGCAACAGTGATACAGTTATCATCCTCAAATGGAGAAAAAGTGGAACTGCTGAGAGATCTTAAACAGGGTGTTCATGTGCAAAAACAATGCAAAATGAAAAAAAAAAAAATAGGCAATTCTGCAAAGAAAAAGGGGTCAAGATTCCTCCTCAGAAGGAAATACTGCAAGGGTGGTATAACAAGTCATAAGTTTAGGTATTTTTTTATTTATTATTTTTTGTTTTCACATTTGAAATCATGTGTAAATGAATAAGCACACATAATTCTGCTCTGCAAATTTTTATTGATCAACATGATCTGAATGCTACATGTTTATTTTTGAAGATCACACTTGTTCTATCATAAGTAATTTTCATATCACATATTTCATATCACACATGCTTATAACCTGAATTTATGTAAAAATTAACTATTTATTTAATAGCCTATATAGCAGGTCATGTGTGTAATAAATTGCCAAAAGGATGCACTCATCTGCTTTCACACACATATGAACTTGATTGACATCCTATTCTTAATCCATAGTGTCTAATAATGTTGACCCATTCTATGCAGCTATCTCCGCTCTTCAGGGAAGGCTTTCCACAGGTTTAGGAGTGTGTTTATGGATTTGTTTGTTTTTTTTTAGTCTTCTTACAGAATAGTAAATCTTTTTGTCCATTTGTGGTGTCAGACACAAATGGACAAAAAGATCTGGCTAGCAGTCTGCACCCTAATTCAAACCCCAAAGTGTCCTTTCGGGTTGAGGTCAAGACTCTGTACAGGCCAGTCAGCATGAAATTGTCAAAAATATCTTTGTTTGTGGAAGCATTAAGAGTTCCTTTCACTGTAACTTAGGAGCTCAGCCCAACTCCTGAAACACACCCCCACACCAAAATTCCTCTCCTACACCAAACTTGGGACAATGCAATCAGACGAGTAAGGTTCTCCTGGCCTTAACATGTCTCCACTGCTCTAGAGTCCAGTGGTGCTCTGCTATACACCACTGCAGCTAATGGTTTGCATTGTACTTGGCTTGGATGCAGCTGCTCGGCTATGAAATCCAATTCCATGAAGCTCTCTATGCATTGTTCTTTATCTTATCTAAAAGCCGCATAAAGTCTGCTGACCCCACTCTGCAAATGGGTTGTTCCCAATCTCTTCTACTTTGGTATAAGCACCCATTCTTTCTCAAAGGAGCAGTCTGCATGCCTAGGTGCTTGATTTTATACACCTGTGGCAGTGAAGTGATTGGAACACTTGAATTCAATCATCTGAATATGTTTAGCAGTATAGTGTATCTGTCCCACTGCATCTTCACAGCAGCAATAGCACATTTTGGTATAACCTGTTAGTCTATAATAATCCACTGCCTTTAATTTTTAAATCACAGGTTGTTTTTTTTAAGTTTTTAGGTTGCAACTCTACTTTCCTGTATTTGAGAACATTTATCAAAACCTATATTTAATGATTTATTTCTACTTTTTTTAATTTAACATTTTAAATTAATTTTAACATCAATATATATTTATCTGACATGTCTGAAGAAATAATAAGACTTAGATTTACAATCAGTAACAATCTGTAGCACTGCAACATAGCCAAAAGAAATTGTTTAAGCAGGACATTGTAAAGCATCCAAAAAACCCCACAATAAAATATATAAAAAGCTTCAGATTCATGTCTTAAATTTTTCTGTATTGAGATGTCTTTTTTTATGTCAATGACCTGGAAGACAAACAAAAATGCAATGTCAAATATTGCTTTAATACCTATATGGCCTGTTGATGTACTCAGTAAAAAAGACAATACCTCTGTCTGTCCTCTGAATTGCAACAGTAGCATATGTTGTTTTGTCTGGATCTGATTCATTTGTCTGTTTACAAACTGACAAAAGACGAACATGATCAACTATATGTATCAGCCACATACACTTTAACACTAAAGCAGTAAGTGGGCAGATAAGCTGTAATTACTAAACACACAAACACAAAACTTGAGCAAAACAAAACAACGAATCGGCTTACTCAAACAGGGGTAATATGGTTTCTGTGGTTATGTGCTTTCAATTTCCTTTTAAGTTAGCGTAAATTTTCTGTCAAACTGTGTTTCTCACCCATCTCAAAATGTTCTGCACTAAAACTGCAATATAAGTAGTTCACCACAGTGAGTGCATCTACAAATGACAGCATGTCTATTCTGGTATAAGTAACACTCATGTATGAACTGAGATAGAACATCGTCTGTTCACTTTTTTTACCCTCACAACATCTTAAAAAATAGATGCAGCAGATGTGAGATACATAATAGTCTTACTTGAAAACCAGTGACTAGGATTAAGTGAAAATCTTGATCGACTTTATTGGGGGCAACAATGCTAAAATATAGCCCTAATAAATGAAGATTTTACTTATCCATCTTATCCATCATAACACATTTCGCATGTTCTGTGCGAACAACACAAAATAATTTCCAAATAAGTTACCTCTCTCCCTCTTTGGTTTGGCTGTGACAGTAGCATATGTAACACTGTCTGGATCAGCTACATTTCCTCTCCGATGTTCTGAAACTTCACCTTTAATTCAACAGAAGACACACAGACTTTGATTCATGGCTAGATGAAGCTAAGATGTTATGGACTTATAGACAAGCTTTAAAAACATATACATATAATGGTGTGAAAAAAGTATTTCCCCTTATTTTTTGTATGTTTGTCACACTTAAAAATTTCAGATCATCAAACCAATTTGATGATCATGCCACAGTATTTCAGTCAGATTCAAGTCAGGACTTTGTCTAGGCCACTCCAAAGTCTTCTTAGTTTTCCTAGGCCATTCAGAGGTAAACTTGCTGGTGTGTTTTGGATCACTGTCCTGCTGCAGAACCCAAGCACACTTGAGTCTTTCTTTCTCCCAAAGTTTAGAGACACTGTTTATAATTACTGCTATGCTTCAAGAGGAGTAATTACTAGAAAAATTACTGAATGCACAGTGTTATCAATAATCATTTTATATAATATTATTATGCAGTGTGGTTTCTGTTAATTTACCATGTAATTCTTACCTGGTGCTGATGTCCCAGAGGAAGCACATGCTATTAGATAAAAATAAAATAAAAAAAGAAATAAACAGAGAGATCAAATGTGAGAACCAACACAAAACTGTTATATCAACCATCATTTTTGTGTTTCTTTAATCTACCGTACAAATGCTTACCCTAATATCTGCTACCCATTGCACACACTACACTTTTGTTTGCTTTATTTTGAGTGCATCTCTCAGTTGTCTCTATATTGGCTATATGGCAAAGTTGAATTAGGTAGTCATGAAGTAATGTCAAAGGCTTGAGTACAGTTTTCTGACAGTAGTAGTGGAGCTCAGTACACGCCCACTTTTAATTATACTTAACATCCTGTAGCTACTAAATGTGTAGAAGGATCCCTTTTATAGGGAAGCATGCTATGGAAGACAGTAAATCATTTTATTACTAATTTGCAGCTGGATGAAGTATTTTCTATACCTCTGTGTTTCTGACGGTAAAGTACTCCAATAACTACAAGCACAGCTACACCCAAAGTGGTGAAGACCGCTGACAACAAGATGGAGGGCTCAGTGGAGTTGGGTGTCTCTTCTGGACTCCTTTCATTTTCACCAGGTATTGTTTCTTGAGGGGTGGTAGCAATATCCACTGTTATCAAAATAAAAAAATTGGTATGGTAATATTCAAGTTTAATTTGTATGAAAATTACCAGTCAAAGAAAAAAAAAACTTCTCAAAACCTCTTAGTATTTATTCGATGAAACTCTGACATTTGATAATTAATATCAGTTTGTCAAAAAGATTTGTCAATAGATTTTTTCACATCATAGTCACTAGAGGTCAAATCCTGGATAAGCCTTGGTTTGAATTGTACATTGCGATTTTGTTTTAGCATCATATTTTTAGCATTAAGCTAAAAAAAAACAAAAAAAAAAAAAAAAAAAAGACCAGAAAATGGGAAATACTATGTGTGTGCTGTTTCTTTTATACACAATTATATATCAGGTATGTTGTCATTTCTCACCCCTAACAGTCAGCCAGCTCTCTGGTGATTTGCCTTGAGATTCAGAAAAGCTGCACTTGTACAGTCCTTCATTAGACTTGGAAACATTGGGAATGATTATCTTTCCTGCATATCCAGTTTCCAAGTTGTGGCCATCTTTATAAAAGTCAGCTGGAAGATTAGAAGGCATTCCTTTTTTTCTACAACATAAAGTGACATTTTCTCCCTCCATAACAGGAAAAGCAGGAATCTCCAGGATCACATCTCCTCCTCAAAAAAATAAAATAAAAAAACAAAAAAATAATTATAATGATGAATATAATGATACAAAGTCCATGTGTGAATCTGACTAAAGTGAAGATAGCTGTAAATATATTTTTAACAAAGCCCATTTTGACTTTTTCTGGAGCCATGGCAGCATATTGAACTTTTTTGAAAAATTGATAATTGTGGGTTGCTAAACATACTAGTGACAGTGATGCTGACATTCCTGCTTTTCTCTCCGTCTTCATTTTCACACCAGTATTCTCCACTGTGTGACTTAAAGGCAGGTTTAATGTACAAGGTTCTTGTTGATGTTTCCCACTGAGTAGAATTTAAGCCAAGCTTTTTGATCACTCTCCATTCTGCTGGACCATCAAACCCCGAGCAGTTGAATGAGATGTGGTCATATTCAAAGAACTGCAGTCTATTAGGATGAACATGAAGATAAACTCCTTCTGCTGCACAGATAAGCGGGAAAAGAAAAGAAAAAAGAAAAGAAAGTGAGTTGATATCCACTGTTCAAAAAGAGCAAAGTGAAAACTCACATTGATTAACCAGTTTAGTTTTAGTGCAGAACTAATACTCTGTGTTACATTGAGTGCAAAGACAACCACCACTGTTGAAATTGTGAGACTCAGCATAGAAAATACATACAATAACTACATCCTTATTTTTTTTTTACAGTTTATATATCAAAAATGTCTTACTTTTCTGAGCATGGCAACATTTCTGATCTTCAGCCATGAGCAGAAACAGTGCCATCACCACTGCAGACACAAAAAGAAAACCTTCATTACAGAGCCACTCAAATTATTAAATTTAGCTTTTAGTGGCATATTTCAATCGTTTTCCCACTTTTTGAATAAATACATATTGTAAACACTGACTAAAAGTAGGATTCATGTTTTGATAACTGTAATCATACACACCAATATCCTTATTGACTGAATTAAACTCCTTTAAATGCAAGTCAATAAAAGTTAAAGGAGTTTCTATCATCAATACTAACTGACTGGTTAAAGAAAATCTGACTCTAACAAAAGTATTTAGGTAGTAAAAGTTTAATACTGTCTAATAGAAAAACATTTTATTTTGAAGATTTGATTTTGAAGTTGAATAGAGATGGAAAGAAGAATCAGTACTCACTCAGTCTCATATCGAGCCCTGTGACCTCCATGTTACCCCTCACATGTCTTGCCATATCACTGAGTAAAAGCACAATATGATAGATGTGAAGGTGTAGTACTTCCTTTTTCCTGTTCAGTGTAGAAGCAACAGTGACTTTTTTCCCTCCACATTGTTTACTTTTATGGGGAAGTTCTGTTTTGTTTACATTAGAAAGTACAGATAAGGGCAAGAAAAACAAAAAAAGTGATAGATCATGACTTAGCTTAATCATCACTGAACAGCACTGCGGCTGCACATGTGTGGGGTTATGATAGAGAACCCAAAATGCAGGAACTGGCTTTGATGCGATGAGTGAGCTTTTATTGAAACGATGTGAAATAACAGACTGACACGGAGGTGGTGAGGACAGGAACTAAGCAATAACCTAAACTGGAAAAATCGAACGAATGAAACTGTAACCTAAACTCAGAGGATGACATGCAGGGAAAAACACTGGAAGACTCCAGGATGAACACAGGAAGAACCGCGGAGGAAACACAGGGTGACTCAGGGAGGCAAAACAGATGAACCAGGAAAAAGCAGAAGAAAACGCACGACTTATATACACACAGGAGCAATCAGGGAATGGGAGACAGAAAGGAAACAAGCTGTGAGAAATCAGATCTGACGTTACCAGGGGAAGCAAAACCAGACACACTACACACAGGACAGGGCCTATCAAAGTAAAACAGCCATGAGCTTAAGACAAGACATCAGACATGGCAACAGGGAGGGAACACATGGGCAGACACAAAACAGAGGACGCAGGGAACCAAAACCCTAGAACTAAAAAGTCTAAACCCAAATACATAGACAGAATACACTAGAACACAAAACGCTGGGTCAAATGACCCAGAACCATGACACATAATCCATGTAGTTTCAGACCACCTAGAGCAGTATATAAAAGATTTAAATTAAAACCCATTTACTTATGAATACTACCATTTCTGCTGTTTTCATTTTATGTATTGCGTCATAATCAGACATAAACACTGACTTTAGTTAACCTCACATTGGGAAAATGCACTTATTAAAGCAAGAGGAAGAATGGAAAGAAAAAGTGAATTAGGGATATATTAGAGAATGTAAAAACAGAAAAAATATGTGTACAAAAAAAGCTGGACTTTCACCTCCAGAATCCCCTATGTGAATCACCACTTTATCTTCGTGGAGGGTTTATTGAGGGGTTTTTGTCTCCTGGTAGGGTCTCCCGTGGGAAATTGGCCCTGGGAAAGGGTTTGTTCCCTTTGCCTTCGGGTTGGGGAACAGGTGTTGACCCCTTATGTGCAAAACAAGGGTTCAGAGTAACCAGCCTTATTGGATTCACTGGGCATGGTGCTTGAAGGTCCTACGGTGTCCCAGATCTGAACCTGAGCAGTATTCTGTTACTGGACTTTTGTGCAAACCACAGTTTAGCTATAACAAAATTATTTTCGAACCTAACGTGTCCATAAGTGCATAGCACCAGGATTTTGTAATCGCATCATCAGATCTGCAACTGTATGTTCTGGACACTCAAGTAAAGAGAGGTGCTGAGCTATCAACTATTCACTACCTGGTTTTGAGTTGGATCAGGTGGTCATGGAGGATGGTGGACAAACCTGGCGTACCTACATGTACAGTGAGGATGCCCTGGGAACACCTGGCAGAGGCCTCAGTCCACGAGATCTTTAACTCCCACCTCCTGCAGAGCTTTGACCACATTATGAAAGAGACTGGGGACATGGAGTTCAAATGGACAATGTTCAGCACCTTCATTGCTGAAGCTGCTGCGCTGTGCTGCTGCTGCAATGTGGTTGGTAAATACAAAATTAACAGAAAACAAATTAACAGAAATTCTTCAGAAAAAATCTTGTGAAAAAAATATGTGATCCCCAAAAAACCTTCACAGCAGTTTTCTTTTCCTTTTTTCTTTCGTATTTACTTTTCCTTCTGTACTGCCATTTGTTCATTTTATGGACATTTTGTTTTTATTATTCTCATGATAAGCTATCAAAGAACATATCTAAAGGTTTCTTAAAAGAAGTTATCTCTGGTGTATTCATTTACCTGCTGTTATTATGTCTAAAGGTCAATCCTGGTAAACAGACAGTTAAAATGAAAGGAGCCAGTTTGTTGTTGCTGCAACAAAGCTGGTTTATAGCAGTCTGGGATTAGTTACTATCGTAGCAAATACTTTCAGCATTTTGATGGGACTGAACAACAGACATCCTTCGAAGCTTCTACATTTTTTAGGCTCTCAGTTTTTTGTGTCTTTTTTGTTTTTTTTTGTGTGTGTTGTAATTAGGTGACAGCAGTTCTTCACTTTGACCTTGAGCTAAAAGTCATAGGTTAAATATATAATTGTATAAAATCATTACTCTAGGGTAATAGCAGTTAAGAGAGATAGCAAGATTTTATAAATGGACTTTGACCAGGCAACTTACGTCCTATCTTTCTGAGATGAGCTGACATGCTGCCACACTCCAAGGTATGTACGTACCATTTGATAAAATTCTTTTTTATAATAATCCACAATCACAGTAATACTTAAATTTACAATGTATTTATTTATCTGTTTAAATATTTGTATTACTTTCTCATGGCTGTACGAATTGTTTGTTCTTACAAAATGACATTGATTCAGGCAACTGATATTAAATATATAGTACAATATATAGCTGATACATTATACACCTAAGTAAAATGACTGCGTACACATTTCCTGAATTCTCGGATAAATTCATGTTAAATATTCCTTTACAAAAAAGAAAAGCTTATCTGCTGAACTTATCGCTGTGTCTTTATCATTCTTATGTAAGAAGATTTTGCTGATCTATGTTAAATTACATCAATTACATTTTTCTTTTAGTTTTTACAGAAGCCAAGGATGAGGACCTCTATCTTTTGCTGGCTTTTTCTTTGCATCCTGTTATATTCAGGTAATGTATATTTAACAAATAAACTTGTAAACATTTTCATCAAGGGCAAAGGACATTACTAGTACTACAGCATCGGTAGTTTATCATATGCTAAGCCCTACAAAAATCGTAAGCACTTGCTAATGTGATTTCTGTGATAACTATGCCGTATAATAATATGCTAACATTTCTACTCGAGATTGTGGGATTGGCCTCAGCTCTGCAAATTGTGTCTATTTCAGGACATCCTCTAGTATGAGCATTATTTCTAAAGTAATGGTTAAAAACAACTCACATGGTAATGTTTTAAATCTGTTGGGTTTATATTATCATGCCATCTCCACTCACTACTAATAAAAAAGGTAAGGTATCAAGATGTCCTAAAAGTAAACTATGTAAAATTTTATGACCATATTTCAAAGTCTTTGCGCATGAAATCTTGTTTTAAAAAACCTTGCTCCATAATGTGATATTTCCCCCAGGGTCATTGAGTAGGACCGTGACTTCCAATAGTGACACCGAGGATCAAACTGATACAGGCAGCAGGCACACAGAGAATGGTACATAGTCTGCTTTGTCCTGGACTTAGCATATATATATAGTAGTCCTGATCTGTGTAGTCTTTTAGTGCTATCTTTTATATGCTAATTTATTTGCAAAATAATATATATATAATTATTTATATGATCATTTCATTTCAGCTTTGGCCTGTTCCCCATGTTCTTGGGTCTATTGTATCATTATTGGCACAGTTAGTGGCTTAGCGTTTGGCTTTGTGTGGGTTGGAGGTGCTTTTATCTTCTGGAAATGCAAGAAATCAACAATTAGTAAGTATGAAATATAATGTCCAGTATTCTGCTGCCATTTACAGACTGCCATTAAAAGACTTGGATGTTCAGGATTACTGGCAGATTGACATCAAATACATCATAATTCAAATACTTTTTCTTTCAATTTTATTTAATATTTGTTCTACTAATCCCTTTCCCCTGCCCTCTGTAGTGGAATGCATTTTCTCAGCAAAAAAGAATGATGGTCAACTAAAGATGGCCCTGCTGCAGAGACAAGCTGAGAAGACACATGAAGAACTGGACGTTTTATCAACGCTGAACACTGTAATGAAGGAACTGAAGAGGGGATTTCACCAGCAAAAGGAAGAATTCAAACAGTTAGAGGAGATAAACAAAGAGCTGGCAGAAAACAAGGAGAAACTTTGTCTGGTAGAAAATGAAATAGCAAAGAGTGAGAAAGAAAAAGAGACGGACAAAACAGAAAGACACTTGCAGGAAAAACAAAGTCTATTAAGTGTTCAGCGTAAACTGGAGAAGAGAAAGGAAGAACTGGAGAATCTACAACTGAACATGGAGAAACAGCTGCAACAAACAGAGGATATAATGAGCACGATGACAGAAAGGAAAACAAAAGTAGAACGTGCTTTGGAGGCGATTAACTTGCAGCTGGAGGACGCAGAAAGTCAAAGTGAAACGGCTCATCTTCACACACAGTAGTGACAATAACCTACTGCTACTTCACTGTTTATTAATTGTCCCTTGCAACTAAACTTAGGTTCATAATTTGGATAGAAAATTTTATTTTATAGAATAGAATTTTTTTTCTTTTAAACTGTGTACACCACGATAGCAGATTTTACCCAAGCAACCAATATGTAATTAAAGAGGAGATTTGCATCATTAATTCAAAACATTTAACAAAGAATCTTGTATTAACATTAACTTATATTCAGTGGTTATATACAGCTTACACGGTGCCCCATTTTCAGGGGCTCAAAAGTCACTGGACAAAGTAACACAGCTTTAAACATAAGGATTGCTTCTAACAGCTGGAAGACTTTCTGTTGTTAATGGCTGTTTGAAATCCAGAAGCCATGGACATCAGCAAGCTGTGTTTTTCTACTTTGAGAAGCTTTGCAGGGCCTTTGTTGCAGCTGCTTTCAGTTGCTGCTTGTCGGTGCGTCTCTCTGCCTTCAGTTTTCATCTTCATTAACTGAAAAATCAGCTTCTATTTGTTTTTAAATCAGGTGACTGTAATTTGACCTAATTTTTTGACTTGAGAAATTGTTAGGCCTTCGTCTTCTTGAGTGTAACTAGTGGCTTATACCTTGTTGTAAACCTCCTGTATTTTGATTTTAACAATGAAACACTTATCTGAATGGTTGGATGGATGACTACGTTTGTGTAAATAAAAAATGCATTCATTTAAAAAGAAACATAAAAATAAACATGGGTAGATTTAGGCACCAAAAAAAGTGGTTTAAGTTTAAATATGCCACTGAGAGTAACAATACATGTTCAACATCATGCTCACCATAGGTAGTTTATATGGGTTAATAAAATAACCCATATAATAAGGTTAATAAAACTGAAATTCAACAACATAAATATTATTTAGAGTTATTTGTCAAGAGATTGTTTGTAGGATAATTTTGATAATTTTGCTGCTATAAGTAAAAAGGAGATTTGGTAATTCAATGAATTATTATACATTTTGTGTTTTGATTACCTTTTAAGGATAGTCTGTTAGTCATTGAAAAAATGTGATTTTTTTAAAATGAAAAATCTGTTCTTAATTCTTTATCTGCGTGTTATTATAGAGTTTAAGAGAAACTGAATAAATAGACTTGGATAAATATGTGAAGAATAAATGTCTTTCTTATTTACTTTGAAATTGTGTGATTACCGGTAATGTCCTCCCAATAGGAGCAATATCAGCAGAAAGTCTGACACGTCATCAGATTTTCCATTATCTGTTTTATTCAGAGTCAGTGTACAGCAGTACAGTCTTTAATCAGTGACCATTTATTTAGTTATATATGACAGTTAAACATTAAACTCTGGTTAAACGCTGGTATAACTGCTGTACTGTGAAGGACAAGACATTTATACTGTTCCGACCCCAGCAGAAAGCCAGTGTCATCATCAGGGACCCCTTGCACCCTGTGACTTATATATAATGTTTAACTGGGGTAGCGAAAGACCACAGGGGTCTGAAAACGATGTGCCGGGAGTCCAAGGTTTTCACTGGCTCCTCGACCTCCAGGTCAGCTATCAAGCTGGTGGGTAACAAATGTCTCTGAAAACATTAGAGCAGTTTTGCAAATATGTGATGTTTTGATAAATCGAGCAGATATTATAAGTTTACACAACTACAGTCTTGCCTTAAAATATCTTAAAGGTTTATTTTGTGACCCAGAAAGAGTAATATTAAAACTAAGTAGCTGTCGCCATTGTTGAAAACTGGAATTGGTGGGGTTAAGCTATGAATTCTGGGATAGGTTGGGCCACGAAGGATACAGCCAACCCATCCTTCAAATATGGTGAAATAAGGGACGCATTTGTCGGCTCCATTTAGAGCAGCCTTTGAACTGGGACAGCCTTCGACGCCTGGCTGTGATGTAATAAGCCTTCAAACGCGGCCTCCAGAGGATGTGGCCTATGAATTGGGACATACCTCCAGATACAGACGGACAAAATGGTGGTGGCTAACCAACTGGACATAGTGGTGGTAGACCAACAGAAGAAGACGGCTGTAGAATTAGATGTAGCGGTTCTGCATGACAGCAACATCAGGAAGACGGAACAGTGGGCCCAGTGGTAATCGGAGCACTAGGTCTGGTGACTCCTAAGCTGGGCAAGTGACTCCAGCAGACCCCAGGAACAACATCAGAGATCTCTGTCCAGAAGAGTGCATTCCTAGTAATAGCTAAGTTACTGCGCAGGACCCTCAAGCTCCCAGAGAGGACCTGAGCTTGAAGGATAGGGGCAAGAGGGAAATTGTTTTATATATATATATATATATATATATATATACATATACAGGGGTGCACATAAGTGGTCCGCAGGCGCGCATTCGCTGTCAAAATAAAAGACGCACATCAGATAAGAAGTTGCAACGCGCTTTTGCGTACATATGATTTTCTGGAGGAGGACAGACATTTGTTTAGAACTGTTAAAGATGTCGAAGAAGCAAGCTCCTTTAAGCAATTACTTTGGTGTTCCTTCACCTCCAAAGAAATGTCAGAAGGAGTCCAAACCACAAAAGAAGCACCTATTCTTGGAAAAGTGGTTGCAAGAGGTGAGCTGGCTTCAAACAAATGATGAACGCACAGAGATGTGATGCAGAATATGCCGTGAAAATCCCACTCTAGCGGACAAAAACAGTGCATGTTATATGTACGCAAACGCGCGTTGCAACTTCTTATCTGGTGCGCATCACTTATTTTGACAGTGAATGTGCACATGCAGACCACTTATGTGCACCACTGGTTATGTATATATATATGTATATATACATACATATATATATATATATATATATATGTATGTATATATATATATATATATATATATGTATATATAGATATAGATATAGATATAGATATACATATGACACTAAAGATCTATTCTGTTCTATTCTATTCTATTCTAGTAAGTCTAGTAAGTCTGTGCTTTTATGATCATTATAAATACTTGCACATTCTCTATAGCAGTGTTTACAGTGCATGCTGTGTGATTATTTTAGTCCAACTTAAAAGCTTGCACCAAAGAAAAATAGATTGCATTAAAGTGCAAAGTCTTGCATTGTACGATGTTGAATGGCAGTACAAAGTCACTAAGAGACAGAAATTGTATGCCCTTCTTCTTATTTAAACATCTGCAGGCAGTAACATAGTAAATGACCTTTAAAATAATTAGTGATTTATTAACACTTTATTTGTATCTGATAGATTTCTTTCTGCTTAGTCTGCAGCATTCTATCAGTCAAAGTACATATCACAGGATGACAAATGGGATATTGCATTGTAACAAGATGGTTTGTGCTGTTGTCTTCACTTTTCATTGAAGTCATCAGCTGGTATTTTAGCTTGTTTATTATTTTTATTTCCTTGTAGTCACTTTTACGTCACCTTTATGTTGTTGTGACTGAGCCACTCCACCCCTCCAATGCTTGCAAATATGACATGCCACACAAACACATCAAAAAAAGGCAAGGTGGAGTGGGTTGTTGTATTGCAATGAGTAATTTAAATAATATATTTGGCTTTAATTAATTGTAAAATATTTATTTCTACAATGGCCTGTTGTCTGTGGCTTAGTAAAAGAAAAGAAGACCCAGCTGCAGAAACAAGCAGAGAGAACACAAGAAGAGCTGACTACATTGTCAGAGCTTATCACTTTAATGTTGGAACTGAAGAGAGGACATCACCAGCAAAAGAATTCAAACTGTTAGAGGAGATAAATAAAGAGCTGGCAGAAAACAGAGAAACTTAATCTGGTTAACAAACTGGAAATAGCAAAGAGTGAGAGTGAAAAAGAGACAAAACAGAAAGATACTTAAAAAACAAACAAATAAAGTCTATCAAGTGCTCACTGTTAACTGGAGAGAGAGAAAGGAAGAACTGGAGATTTTAAAACTGAACATGGAGAAACAGCTGAAACAAACAGAGGATATAATCAACATGATGACAGAAAGGAAGACACAAATAAGAAAACAATCATAAAGGTGGTTGACTTTCAAGTGAGAATAACCTACTGGTACTTCACAGTTTATTAATTGTTCCTTGCAACTAAAATTAGGTGCATAATTTGGATAGGGAGTTTTCTTTTATAGAGAAGGTTTGTCTTTTTCACAGTTTTGCCTGTGTACACCATGATAGCAGATTTTAACCCAAACAACCAATATGTAATTGAAAAGCAGAGTTGCCTCCTTAATTCAGAGCATTTAACAAACTGTCTAAGGAGTGGAGAAGTGTACTGGTACTCAATTTCAAGTACAAGGATGATATGCAGAGCTGTGGAAATTAAAGAGTTAAAGTTGATTAAGAATATACAAATCTACAGTACATGGAAATTTAAAAAATTAGAAAAAAAAGCAAAACACAGAACATATTTCAGAAAAGATGATCATTCCATTGAGAAGGAATAATTTTTTTTTAATGATTCTATTTCTAACCCAAACAACTTAATAGAGTAACCAAATATCTTAAAAAATATGTTATTAGTCAAACCATGTAACAAGTGAAATAAAAACAGGACAAAACGCATCAATTTTTGTGTTTTGTGGTTTGGAAAATTTTGTTGATCTAAACGCAAATATGATTTTTTCCATTTATGTGCTGCCATATGTTTTGCGTGATTGAGTCTGCTAGTCAATAAATAATTTCTGTGATTTTACGCCAATAAAATTCTCTTTACTCCTTTTCTTTATATGTTTTGCAAAGATTAAGATATGTGGAATAAATGATTGTGTTATGGTCCTGGGTCATTTGACCCAGTGTTTTGTGTTTATTATTATGATCTTGTGTTCTAGTTTATTGTGTTATGTATTTGGGTTTAGACTTATTAGGGTTTTGAGTCTGTGTTCCCTCTGTTCTCCGTCTGTACCGTGTCTCTGAGTCCAGTCTGTGTATTTCCTCTTTTACTTTGAAGGTCCCTGTCTGATGTCAGTGTGTTCAGTTTTGCACCCTCCCTGTTTTGTTATGTAAATTAGGTTCAGGCATGTCTCCCTCCTGTGTGTAGTTTTCCTCGTTTCCCTCCTGTGTGTATTTATAGTGTGTTTTCTCTTGTGTGCATTACTGGTGCATCTGTGTTTTCTACAGTTCTCCAGCTTGTCATGTTACCTCAGCTCTCCGTTCCCTCATGTTTCAGGTTTGTAGGTTGGCTCATAGTTTTTCCCAGTTTATGTTTGCTTAGTTCTGTTCATGCCATCACCGCCTTTTGTTTGTTTGTCACCCCCCATCAATAAAGCTCACTCACTTCACAGCAGTGTCCGCATGTTGGGCCCTTTATTAAATTCAACACGCTGCCGTGACAAATTCATTCACAATACCACTTTTAAAAAACATAAACAGGACTCATCAACATGCTGTACAATTAAATCAAGCATAAAAGACAAACAGAGACCAGAAGGTAAATGATAACAAAACACAGCATCTCTGAAATTAGAAACGTTCTGTCTCAGAGTGATGCTGATGCAGATTGCTACCTCTCCTTGACACGGGTTCTGCTGGTAGTTTCTTCCTGTTAAAAGTTATGAAGTAATTGCTCACAGGGGCTCACCTGATTGTTGGATTTTTCTCTCTAATATTGTAGGGTCTTTAATTTACGATATTAAGCAACTTGAGGCAGTTGTTGTTGCTGCTATTTAAATATAACTGAAATATACTGAATTGAATCTAACATAAGAGCTATAGAAGTTAGTGCATTAGCTATTGCAGTTCCAAAATCACTTGCTGTTTTTTTAATCTTGTTTACAAAACACATTTTTACTGCCTGGCCTTTGAAGTGTAATATTTTGACTATCACCTCTGAGTGTGTGTTGCGTTATTGGATCTAGTAAAAACATCTAGTCTGGTGATCTGAAAGATCGAGACAAGCCAGTGACTGGAAGCTAAAATTGGAGTGATGTGCTCTCAGTTGTTTGAACCAGAGGAAACTAAAACTGTGGTATTTTGCACCAGCTTATGGTGAGCAATGCAGGCCTGGATGGAAGAGGCTTAATTTTTGACAGGTGCCTCAACTGGTTTATATGAGCTTTATAGTGGACTCTGTTTTCACACTTAAATTTGTAATAATGAACCTGAGAGGAAGGTTGACACAGGGGTAGTGCTGGTGTTTTTGGCTCTAAATAACATGACTTTTGTCTTGTTTTCATTTAAAATAAGAAAATGTAGTGGCCTCCATGCCCTGATGTCAATAAGACAGTCAAGGAGAGGCTAGACTGACCGACAGGTTCATAAAGATGAAGATAATAGCTCATCGTGTTAAAAATAATGCAGGTTATGAGAGTTGGTGAAATTTGACTGTGCAGTTTTAAGAGGCTTCAGATATAAGCTCCAGCATTCTTTGACCATTGGTCTACAGCCAATCAGGACGCAGTACACAATACGCTGTAAGAAAAAAAAAGGCATGCAAAATTGCACCCAAAAAAAATCCACGAAACAGCAAGATCGCGAAAAGTGATTCGCGATATAGCGAGGGAACACTGTATTCTTGTATATTTTCTGCGATGACAACTCAGTTTCCCTTCAGGATTGATAAAGTTTCTCTGATTCTTATCCTCAATTTTACATTTAAATCAACTGACCATTCATAGCAAAGTCATAGTGCAAAGGTGGAAAATGTGCAACTGTAAAGAAACTTATGTTCATGAGTTTTTAATTATCCTTCTTATTCTGAATAAGTGATGTGAAAAGGGCACTGCTGTATGATCTGTAACCTGAGCGCTCTAAAATATAATTACTTAAAACGATTTGAGTTTATGATAGTTGCAACAGATGCACAACTTTGGAGCAGCACCAAAGAACACACAAGCGGTCATGTTAAGCACAGCTGAAGTTTCTATGTACACTGTTGAATCTAGGTGCAAACTCACTCAAAGAAACAACTGGTAAGTGTGTGATGTTACTTAAATACTGTTCTACTTCTTTTGTTATAGTTATAATTTGATTAATGTAAATTCAATGCTAGTTGTATACTACTGTTTGTGGTAAATGGAGAGTCCTCTTCACACACTAAGGTTAGTTATGGAGTTCCACAGGGTTCAGTGTTAGGACCAATTCTGTTTAGACTATACATGCTTCCCTTAGGCAGTATCATCAGAAGTCATAGCATATAGTTTCACTGCTCTGCAGATGACACCCAACTTTATGCACAAAACCAAATAAAACACACCAGTTAGTTAACCCTTTAAAACCTACCATAGAACCAAGTATGCTAGAGCAAAATTGAAAGCCATTTTGGGGGGGTTTTTTGTTGTTGTATTTTGTGGAGATTCAGAAATTCTTTTATTGCTGCCATATCACCTGCATTATTATAATTGTATTCTTTACAGTATTATTCTATTAGTAATATTTCTTACAGGATTGATATTGTATTAAAGATGTTTGTCATCATATTAACCTTTTCTATTACAGGTGTAGTTATGATCATTTCATACACATTGTATAGTATCTGTGCTTATTTATAAATACCCTATCAGAGTATTTCACTCTCAGACAGTGGACTTACTTGTGGTTCTTGTAGAGTATTCAAAAGTAAAATGGGAGGCAGAGCCTTCAGTTTTCAGGTCCATGTTCTGTGGAACCAGCTTCCAAATTGAAAACAAACACTATTCCTACTTTTAAGATTAGGCTTAAAACTTTCCTTTTTGCTAAAACTGGATATGGTGACCCTGAATCCTCCCAGAGTTATGCTGCAATAGATGAAGACTGCTGGGGGATTCCCATAATGCATTGATTATTTCTTCTTCAGTCATCTTTCTCACCCAATATCTGTAAATAGACATCTTTGCATTGAATCATACCTGTTATTAATCTCTGTCTCTCTTCCACAGCATGTCTTTTATCCTGTTTTCCTTCTCTCACCCCAACCGGTCGCAGCAGATGGCCGCCCCTCCCTGAGCCTGGTTCTGCCGGAGGTTTCTTCCTGTTAAAAGGGAGTTTTTCCTTCCCACTGTCGCCAAAGTGCTTGCTCATCCGGGGTCATATGATTGTTGGGTTTTCCTCTGTATGTGATATTGTAGGATCTACCTTACAGTATAAAGCACCTTGAGGCGACTGTTATGATTTGGCGCTGTATAAAATAAATTGAAGGATGTGTTCAGGAAAAAAAAATAATACATAGACTTGGATAAATATGTGAACAATAAATGTCTTTATTATTCATTGACTTTGAAATCGTGTGATTACCGGTAATGTGCTTCCAAGAAGAACAATATCAGTGGAAAGACTGACATGTTATCAGATTTTCCATTACCAGATTTATGCAGAGTCAATGTACAGTGTACTGAGATTTTGCTTTCACTTGCCAGCCAACCATTGGTGGTTGGGTGTAATCAGTGACCATTTATTTAGTTATATATTAAAGTTAAACATTGAAAGGCTGTGATTTTATGATCGTTATAAACACTTGCATATTCTCTGTAGCAGTGTTTAAAAGCATACTGTGTGATTATTAAATAAATCCAACTTAAAAGCTTGCACCGAAGAAGAAGAGACTGGATCAAAGTGCATGTCATTCTACGGTCAAAGTCTTGCGCTGTACGGTGTTGAATGGCGGTGCAAAGTCACTCAGAAAAACAACTGGTATGCACTTCTTCTTATTTAAACATCAGTAGTTGGTACCATAGTAACTGACCTTTAAAATAACGATTGAATTAACAGACTGTATTAACACTTTTTTTATTTGATAGATTATTATTTTTTGCTTAGTCTGGAGCATTCTATCAGTCCAAGTACATACCACAGTATCACAAATGGGATAATGCATTGTAGCAAGATGGTTTGTGCTGTTGTCTTCACTTTATTGCGCTAGCTTACGTGGTTAAAAATAGTTACGCAAAACGGAGCGTGCCCGCTCCTACCAGCTTTAACCCTTTAAAGCTGGTCGGAGCGGCACGCCCGCTTTGCGTAACTATTTTTACATCCCGGTAGCTCTGCAACCACGTAAGCTAGCGCAATAATTTTTTTGCATATGAAACCAGAGGAGTTGTACTTACATCTTATGCCATCAGCCCATAGGTCACAGTTTCCTTCTACATATAGCTTTGCAAAAACTGCATAAAAAGCACTTGCAGCATCAAAAGCATAATATTCCAGAAACACGCTTTGCCAATCCGATCAGCTGTTCATAACACTTCCTACGTCCATCAGCGCGAACTATCGCATGTCCGCCATGAGCTGCCCGAAAGCGGAAGTGACGTCATTTTGCGGAAATGTAGTTTTTAAACATCAGGGCCTCATGAGCCTATACTGGTGTTTTTAAAAGTTATGTTTGACTTTATGACTTTCTGTGTCGTTTCTGGGATGCTTAGAACTCAAATTACACTGCTGGAAATAGTTTCTTTTGATGCATATGCTGGTTTTTTGCAAATTTGCATTATAATATTTATTTTCGTTTTTCCTGCAGTATATGGAAATTAGTGTATTTCAAAAATAAAACTATGAAGACACTTAAAATAAATTTCCTGTGTTGGGAAAGTAGTTTGTGCAACTTTTTTGTATTTACAGTTTTGAGGGATAAGCCTCTTAAATTTCTCTAACTAGAAATATATGTTAAAAAAAACAAAAACGATTTTCAAATGTTTTGTAGTTTATTGCACTTTTTTGCATTGATGTATATCAACTTGAAATGCTCCCAAAAATGGCACTACAGCATGTAAAAATATAATATAAGCTCTGGCGGACTTGGTTCTATGGTAGGTCTTAAAGGGTTAAAGGGTTAAAGTCATATTCTTTTATTGTTATAACTGTATTTGAAACAATTTTTTTGTATAATACCTGATTTATATGGAATATGGCTGAAGTAAACTAAAGTCTGAAATACTTAGTCGGTCATTTGTTTAATAGTAATTTAACATTATATAATTCACATATAAAACTATGAATTGTGATTTTAAATGGTTTAAAAGCATGTAGAATAACATATGTAGGCAAGTATATTTCTCCTTTTTTTGTCAAGAAGCAAAGACAAAAAGGGAAGAAAAAAAAAAGAAACGTGGCAGGGTTCGGTTGAATCATCCGTCCCCACCAATGCCAAAACCAAATCTGCGCACTTGGCTGAAATGTTAAGAGAGGTTTCTGTGTATTCATTTGCTTATCCATATTACGGAAATTATAATTCAAACAACATTTTGTCCCAATCCAGGCTGGTTGGCCATGACAAAAACCCAGAGATGCATTTTTCAATGCAATATTTCATATTTAAAAAGAAAAAAACATTTATTTTAAATAAAAGGAAGAAAAAAAGAAACCTTACACAAACCATGGCTTGTGTAGTCAATCAGTGGTGTGGATGAGTGCATGGGTGGAAGAATGGTGTTTACAATGTTGTTTAGTGCAGGGACAAACCAAAGGCAACCAAAATCCAAAGGGTTGTCTCTGGGAAAAGCACCACACAGTGACTGAGCAAGGATGTTTTTTTCTCACTAATTGTGACTGAGCCACTCCACCCATCCAAATCAAACGAGACATGCAACACAAACAGGCCAAAAGAAACGCAAGGTGGAGTAGGTCGTTGTATTGCAATGAGTAATTTAAATTATATATTTGGCTTCAATTAATTGCAAAATATTTTTTTCTACAATGTCCTGTTGTTTGTGAAAAAGAAAGAAAAGTAAAAGAAAAGAAGACCCAGCTTCAGAAAGAAGCAGAGAGAACACAAGAAGAGCTGACTTTTTTGTCAGAGTTTATCCCTCAAATTGTGGAACTGAAGAGAGGACATCACCAGCAGAAGGAAGAATTCAAACTGTTAGAGGAGATAAATAAAGAGCTGGCAGAAAACAAGGAGAAACTTCGTCTGGTAGAGAATGAAATAACAAAGAGTGAGAAAGAAAAAGAGACGGACAAAACGGAAAGACACTTGCAGGAAAAACAAAGTCTATTAAGTTTTCAGCGTAAACTGGAGAAGAGAAAGGAAGAACTGGAGAATCTACACCTGAACATGGGGAAACAGCTGCAGCATATAAAGGATATACTGAGCAGAATGACAGAAAGAAGGACAAAATTAGAAAACAATTATAAGGTGATCAAGTTGCAGCTGCAGGAGGTAGAAAATCAGTGATTAGTAGTGAGAAAGAATAAATAAATGATGTACACTGATTGATTAACCTTACTATCTGACATGATATCTTAAATAAAACAATCGTTAGCTGCAAAGAATAATCTAAGAAAGATAGCAATATTTTTTTCAATTTATGATAAATTATATTCATGTTGTTTGAGTAAGAAAGTTTAAAAAGAAAGGAATTATCTCAATAGACTAAACAGAGAGATGGCGCTGAAAAGGATGCACAGCAGGTCGAGTAAGAAGGAAACGTACTAATGCGTGAAGAGGGTATGCTGAGAAAACGGAAAGGGTACTCTGAGGAGATGATGGGTGGACAGAAGTTAATGAATCAGGAAGTGCAGAGGATTAGTAACGAGGAAGTTAGGGCAGCTATGGAAAGACAGTTGGTCAGGATTCCATACCTGTGGTATAGAGAAGTCTGGTAAAAAGGCCAGTTGACTTTTTCACTAGATTTTTTTTAACAGTCTTGGGGAGTGAGAGCACGCATGAGGAATGGAGAATTGCACTGGATGGTGTTCAGAGCTGTGGAAATTAAAAACAATTAAATTTGATTAAGAATGTTTTGTTAATAAAAAACAGAAAAGAGAACTGTTCAAGCAAGGAAGAAAGCTGAAAGGAACAAATGTCTATTTAAACGAACACCTAATCAAGAAAAATGCAGACATTGCAAGACAAGCAAGAATACTAAGAAAACAGAAGTAAATACAGTCAACTTGGATGTCAGATTGTAAGATATTCATTAAATTAAATGGAACACCAGAGCAGGCAAAAGTTCTAGTCATCAAAGAGATGACCGAACTAGAAAAACATAACTGATAAATCATAATGCAAAGCAGTGTATGATGGCATTTGTCTAAGTTGCACAACCAACTCAGATGTCTGACAGTTTCATGTATCAACTCATATAGATATTGACAATAGGACATATGTATGTCCTGGTGTATCACAGCAATATAGATCCTGATTGTAATTTCTTTCACAATAAGATAAATGAATTCAATTATTATAGACATGAACAATTTAAAAAGAAAATAAAGGTAGAAAAGGGTATAACAATGGTTCACTTTAATAGAAGAAGCCTATATGCAAACTTTCAATCCATCAAAGAAAGCAATATACAGTTTAAACAGCCATTCAAGATGATAGCCATATCAGAGACCTGGATAACTCCTGAAAAAGAAGCAGACTTAAAGAAATAAACGGATATGAATTCCTTTATTTAGACAGGGTCAACAAAAAAGGAGGTATTTCAATATTGCTTTGAGGTATTTCAAAAAGCGCTCCTGGAGCTGGATCCTGCAAACCTTTTAGCCAAGGTTCAGAGAGTGAAGAATCACCTCTGTGCATTGTAGATGACTACATTTCACAAAATGGGACTTTTTAAATGGATATCCATCAAAAGGTTAATGCATTGTGTTGATGTGATGTCATTTCCATTGTAGAGAAAGCATTTTTTGGACTAACAAAATCTCAAATATGTCAAAAAAAGCAAAGGGAATTGTTCTAAAAAATAACCATAACCTGAAGATGTTTTTCATACAGTCCAGTAACCCGAGGAAGGGTCTAAGCTTGTTCTTGTGTTATCACAGTTCTTGTGTAATTTACTAGGGGATGGAACATAAACCATTGGCCTTTTTCATTGTTGTGTTCATTTTGTTTTTTAAATAATCTGAGCTTTTGTGTTTGCTCTCCTGGTTTGCCATTTATCCTTTAAGTATGTAAGGCTTTGAGACAAAAGGGAGAAGGCCCTTGTCTTTTTAGTGCTTGTTTATTTCAAGTTATTGCCATGTTTATGAAAATAAATTTTTCATTTGGAAAAAATGTTAGCATGTGGTCATTTATTCATAAATGTATTATGAAACACACAACTACATATTAGTTTGTTTGGTTTTTTAGACTTAGACTACCAGTGAAATACAATAACATTCATAAATGTTATGGGGTGATCGTGGCTCAAGAGTTGGCAGTTCGTCTTGTAATCAGAAGGTTGCCAGTTCGAGCCACAGCTCCGACAGTCCCGGTCATTGTGTCCTTGGGCAAGACGCTTCACCCATTGCCTATTGGTGGTGGTCAGAGCCCCGGTGGCGCCAGTGTCCAGCAGCCTCGCCTCTGTCAGTGCGCCCCAGGACAGCTGTGGCTACAATGTAGCTTGCCATCACCTGTGTGTGAATGAGTGGATGACTGAATGTAGTGTAAAGCACTTTGGGGTCCATAGGGACTAAGTAAAGCACTATACAAATACAGGCCATTTACCATATTTAATTTTAAGTACAATTTTGATTAAGTTCAGTTTACAAAATTAAGTAAATGGAAGAAAATTTTGGATTAACTGACCATCTATATTTCAGTCACATTGACCAAGCATGTCAGTGTTATTTACTCATTTTTTTGTGCGGTTTTCAATTAACCTTAAATTTGTTTTTAACTCGTGATTTCTGTTATATTTAGGCAATTTTTTCATGTTTGTGTAACAACTACAATTATTCATTTCAACTTAATTTGTTTAAGCTTTAGTTATTCAATTGATCAAGTATATTGAACAGATTTGACTGGTTTCCAATCTACTCAATATTTTTAAGTGTAAAAGTGTTGCCTATAAAATTTTAAGTAAATGTCGGTTTTAGTTTTTAGAGTGTATGGAACATTCTAACAGAAGAAATAAAAAAGTAACAACATAAACCAGTTTAAAATAAAATATAAAAAATCAATTTTAAACAAATATAAGAATGAAGAAAACGGGGTTAACCCAGGACGGTAATATTGTTGGTAATAGCGTTTTAGTTTGTGAATCTGCAAATTTACACATTCTGTCTTTATTTATATGAAAGAAACTATACTGTGGTGGGGTTTGTTTGTTTTTTGTTTTGTTTTGTTTGTTTTGCTTTACTGTTGCTTGGTATGTTGTTTGTGTAATTTAAGATTAAAAGAAAATTAAATGAATGAGAGTTAAAACTTGAGTGGGTAGGTCCAAATAAGTGTATACTTCTGCCTACTCCTTTTCAAAGAAAAGAATGGAATGATATTTCATAATGATTATAAACGTACATGTTTGAAATAAAAATGAACTGAACTGAACTGAATATATAAATCTACAGTGCATGAAAATTCAAAATAACCAAAATGAGAAAAAAGGCAAAACGCGGGAAATATATTTCAGAATATATTACTTCAAATAAAGTAACATTAACAGAAACAGAAACAGACTAGACTATTTAACTATACAAAATTTTACAGATTTAAGAAATAGCACAATATATACAAATCACTCAGTAATAAATATCAAGAATTGACAGAGGCGATTAATAACAACATCGCAGACATGGAAGCAGAGCAACTGCTGCCGAAAGTTTTGTCCTCTCTCAGTAATGCAAAGCCCCCAGCATCCAACATCAGCATGGAGGAGAGGAAGGAGGAAAGAAGAGGAAATGTCAAGATCATCATTATCCTTCCAGCAGACAAGGGTAGGTGCACGGTTTTGCTGAACCAGAAAGACTATCATGAAAAAATTTTGTCACTGCTCAGTGACAAAAATAGTTATGAGCCCCTGACATGATACCGAGGAAATAGTTACAGGAAGAGGGTGATAGACTGTCTGAATCAGCTAGAACAATATTAAAATGCTTTTCGGGAACTGGGCTCATTTAAGCTATAAAGCAAAGTAAAACAAAAAACTGTCCTGCAGGCAATCCAGGCAGTGCACAGGTTGGTCAGCCTAGTCTTGCAGTCTCGGGCAACTACCAGTAGCTGGTGTTTTGCGCCTCTGGTATTCTTGCCAATCCCTTTCTGTGCCCCACTCATGTATTGAGCCATGTGCCTACTCATCTTAGCCACTATGATGCCCCACAGGAGCTACTGAGGCAGGTTATTGGTCTGTAGTTGGAAGGGCTGGTCCCTTCTGGGGGTCCTTGAGGATCAGGACTGTCCGGCCTTCGGTTAGCCAATCTGGGTGTCTCTCGTCAACCAGCAGCTAGTTTATTTGCGCCGCTAGGTGCTCGTGGAGTGCAGTCAGCTTCTTCAGCCAGTAGGTGTGAACCATGTTGAGGCCTGGTGCTGTCAAACTATTCACACTGGAGACACTTTCTTGGATATCTGCCACTGTGATGGTTACTGGACCCTGTTCAGGGAGGTTGCTGTGGTCTGCCCTCAGATCCACTAGCCACTGACCATTGCCGTTATGGGTTGCGTCGTTCTTCCATATGCTCTTCCTGTATTTATCCGTCTCCAGCTTTGGTGGTGCTGTTCTCATATTTTTCCCCTGCCACTGTGAGTGGTTCTGTGTAGAACAGCTGGTTGATTCTCCTGCCTTCTATCTCTCTGGTGTACCTCTTCAAGCAGATGGCCAAGGCTGTGAGTCATTGCTTGGCAGTTTCCAAGGCCACAGGTATGAACAGCTTGCTGTACTTCTTAGGCACCTTCCTCATCGTACCTTTCTGCAGCTCCGATAGTTGGCTAACCTCCCTCTGTGCTACCTTGATCTTAGCCTCCAGTTTCCTTCTCCATGGAGGATATTGCTCCTTGTGGCTGTTCAACTTGTAGCCAAGCATCTCACTGTCAGTAATGGTGGCCATAAGTATTGTCCGTAGTGCTGCATTCACATCATCTAGTAGACCTTCTGAAGGTACTTAACGTATATATATATGTATATATATATATATATATATATATATATGTTTCTTTTTTTTTCTTTTTTTTTCGGAAATCAGGAAATGATGCAGCAGTCATAGATGGTGAGCAGAAATGGATACAGAAAAGGGTCTTTTGGCAAGTTCAATTTTAAATTAATGCCAGATGGTTCTTTTGATAAGACCAAAGTAATTTGGACGTACTACGGTGATAACTCAGTTCACATCAACATTAATACAGTCTCAAATACCACTTGCTAGCCAAGCACACAGCTGAAGCAGAGAGCCTTCCTACCCCTCGCCAAAGGCAGACCATGCTGGATAGCTTTCAAATGAGACGTCTGGACAATTCTACAGGGTGGGCCATTTATATGGATACACCGTAATAACATGGGAATGGTTGGTGATATTAAAGTCCTGTTTGTGGCACATTACTATATGTGAGGGGGCAAACTCCTCAAGATGGGTGGTGACCATGGTGGCCATTTAGAAGTCGGCCATCTTGGATACAACTTTTGCTTTTTCAATAGGAAGCGAGCCATGTGACACATCAAACTTATTGGTAATGTCACAAGAAAAACAATGGTGTGCTTGGTTTCAACGTAACTTTATTCTTCCATGAGTTATTTACAAGTTTCTCTTTGTTCACAGCCATTGACATGTCGAAGAGGTTAACACGTGAGGAGCGGATCGAAATTGTGTTGATATCTGGTGAACGCAGTAACCGGGTCATTGCAGCAGATTTCAATGCAAGACACCCCATGAGACCACCCATCTCCCATAGCAAACTGCTTGCTAAGTTTCGTGAAACTGATTCAGTGTTGGATTTGCCAAAATGTGGATGCAAGAAAACTGTCACTAATGAAGAAACATCAGTGGCTGTCCTAGCTTCATTCAGCAAGAGCCCACAGCGTAGCACTCGCCGCATGTCACTGGAGAGTGGCATTAGTCGAACATCCCTTCGGCGGATATTAGCTACTCACAAATGGCACCCTTACAAACTCCAGCTACTGCAGCATCTCAACGAGGATGACCCAGATCGGCGCACAGAATTTGCAGAATGGGCAAAACAAAAATTGGAACAGGACCCTCAGTTCACGCAGAAGATTTTGTTCAGTGATGAGGCAAACTTTTATGTGAATGGTGAAGTTAACAAACAAAACCACCGCTATTGGTCTGACACTAACCCACATTGGATGGATCCCTCCAAGACTGTTGGAACAACAAAAGTGATGGTTTGGTGTGGTATATGGGGTACAACGATAGTGGGTCCATTCTTCATCGATGGAAACCTCAAGGCCACTGGATATTTGAATTTGCTAGATTATGATGTGTTTCCCTCTTTGTGCACTGAAGCTAGCACGTTCCCTGAGTTTTTCCAGCAACATGGTGCACCACCACATTATGGGTGCCAGGTCCGAGCATTCCTAGATGAACAGTTTCCTGGAAAGTGGATTGGTCATCGTGGGCCAGTTGAATGGCGCCCAAGGTCTCCCGATCTGACCCCCTTAGACTTTTATCTTTGGGGTCATCTGAAGGCAATTGTCTATGGTGTGAAGATACGAGACGTGCAGCACCTGAAACTACGGATACTGGATGCCTGTGCTGGCATTTCTCCTGCGGTGTTGCTATCAGTGTGTGAAGAGTGGGAGAAGAGGGTTGCATTGACAATCCAACACAATGGGCAGCACATTGAACACATTTTATAAGTGGTCAGAAACTTGTAAATAACTCATGAAAGAATAAAGTTACGTTGAAACCAAGCACACCATTGTTTTTCTTGTGACATTACCAATAAGTTTGATGTGTCACATGGCCCTCTTCCTATTGTAAAAGCAAAAGTTGTATCCAAGATGGCCGACTTCTAAATGGCCACCATGGTCACCACCCATCTTGAGGAGTTTGCCCCCTCACATATACTAATGTGCCACAAACAGGACTTTAATATCACCAACCATTCCCATGTTATTACGGTGTATCCATATAAATGGCCCACCCTGTACAACCAACAAACATTCAACAGCCATAGCTAAATGGGTGGCTACAGCTTGCAGGCCGATTAACATTGTGGAGGATGAGCGGCTACTTGAAATAATTCACATAGCATTCAATGACTGCACATCTGAATTTCCTTTGAGAGCCTCCACCATAACCAAGATACACAACTTGTATGAAGATAAGAAGGCCAAAGTCGAGGAGGCTTTGGGGCACACCGACACGTTTGCACTCACCGGAGACAATTGAACTTCTCTAAGCAATCACAGTCACCTTGGGGTAACAGCACATTTTTTTTCAACTCAGTGGGAACTTCAGTCACATGTTGTGACTGTTATGAAGATGGGGAAGAAGCACTTCGCTGACATGTGATCCGAGTACTTTATGCAGGTAGCTTGACAGTCATTTACCATGTGAGAGGTTATTTTCATTTTCCGGGCATGTTGTTCAGAAGAAGCAAGCTGCCCTGTCACCTGAAAATGCCAAAATGCTTGTCTGTTTGAGCAACTGGTTCAGTGCAAAGGAACAAAAGTAATAGGGAAAACCCATGTACTGTATGTTTTAATTCTTTTTTGTTGTTGTTTCTCCTGTTTTATTACGAAAAAAGAAGAAGAAAGAAGCTTGGGTTGCTCAGCCTGTGTTAAATACAACTGGAGAGCAAAATGAAGTATAGCCAAACTGTTTTATTCAAAGACACTGAAGGTATAAATTATAACCTAACTGCACTTTATACACTTATGTATTACACTCCCCATTGTTACATATGCATTTTATTTATTGTACAGGGAGTGCAGAATTATTAGGCAAATGAGTATTTTGTCCACATCATCCTCTTCATGCATGTTGTCTTACTCCAAGCTGTATGGGCTCGAAAGCCTACTACCAATTAAGCATATTAGGTGATGTGCATCTCTGTAATGAGAAGGGGTGTGGTCTAATGACATCAACACCCTATATCAGGTGTGCATAATTATTAGGCAACTTCCTTTCCTTTGGCAAAATGGGTCAAAAGAAGGACTTGACAGGCTCAGAAAAGTCAAAATAGTGAGATATCTTGCAGAGGGATGCAGCAGTCTTAAAATTGCAAAGCTTCTGAAGCGTGATCATCGAACAATCAAGCGTTTCATTCAAAATAGTCAACAGGGTCGCAAGAAGAAGCGTGTGGAAAAACCAAGGCGCAAAATAACTGCCCATGAACTGAGAAAAGTCAAGCGTGCAGCTGCCAAGATGCCACTTGCCACCAGTTTGGCCATATTTCAGAGCTGCAACATCACTGGAGTGCCCAAAAGCACAAGGTGTGCAATACTCAGAGACATGGCCAAGGTAAGAAAGGCTGAAAGACGACCACCACTGAACAAGATACACAAGCTGAAACGTCAAGACTGGGCCAAGAAATATCTCAAGACTGATTTTTCTAAGGTTTTATGGACTGATGAAATGAGAGTGAGTCTTGATGGGCCAGATGGATGGGCCTGTGGCTGGATTGGTAAAGGGCAGAGAGCTCCAGTCCCACTCAGACGCCAGCAAGGTGGAGGTGGAGTACTGGTTTGGGCTGGTATCATCAAAGATGAGCTTGTGGGGCCTTTTCGGGTTGAGGATGGAGTCAAGCTTAACTCCCAGTCCTACTGCCAGTTTCTGGAAGACACCTTCTTCAAGCAGTGGTACAGGAAGAAGTCTGCATCCTTCAAGAAAAACATGATTTTCATGCAGGACAATGCTCCATCACACGCGTCCAAGTACTCCACAGCGTGGCTGGCAAGAAAGGGTATAAAAGAAGAAAAACTAATGACATGGCCTCCTTGTTCACCTGATCTGAACCCCATTGAGAACCTGTGGTCCATCATCAAATGTGAGATTTACAAGGAGGGAAAACAGTACACCTCTCTGAACAGTGTCTGGGAGGCTGTGGTTGCTGCTGCACGCAATGTTGATGGTGAACAGATCAAAACACTGACAGAATCCATGGATGGCAGGCTTTTGAGTGTCCTTGCAAAGAAAGGTGGCTATATTGGTCGCTGATTTGTTTTTGTTTTGTTTTTGAATGTCAGAAATGTATATTTGTGAATGTGGAGATGTTATATTGGTTTCACTGGTAAAAATAAATAATTGAAATGGGTATATATTTGTTTTTGTTAAGTTGCCTAATAATTATGCACAGTAATAGTCACCTGCACACACAGATATCCCCTAAAATAGCTCAAACTAAAACAAACTAAAAACTACTTCCAAAAACATTCAGCTTTGATATTAATGAGTTTTTTGGGTTCATTGAGAACATGGTTGTTGTTCAATAATAAAATTATTCCTCAAAAATACAACTTGCCTAATAATTCTGCACTCCCTGTATTTTTTTTTTTTTTTTTTTTATTGTGTCTCACTGTTTTGATTCTACATAGATGGGAATATGTTATGTGAGCCTTAACTGTGTCTAATGGTAAATTAAACAGTTACATTGTATGGGGGTATAGGCTAAAGTTTCCTTTCAGCATATTTTTGAGTACTCAGTACCTTTGAGGTTTTTCTTAAGAATATTTTGGAATTTTCATTGTATTTTTCATTGTTTTGAATTGTTGCAATAAAATAAACATATTTGTATAAAGCAAGTTTATTTTTTCCACACCCATACTGTTAAGTTAGAAACATGAAGTATATCCTGTTAAAATTCCTTTAGAACAGATTAAAAAAATTGTGATTAATTTGTAATTAATCATGAGTTAACTATTGATAAGTATGCAATTAATCGCGACTAAATATTTTAATCAACTGACAGCCCTAATATGTAGGTCTTTCCAATGCAAAAAAAGTTTTGATATATTGTTTTTAATTTAAAAAAAAAAAAAGTTATATAGCCTCATTGAACCATGTGAGCAGTAAACAACAAAAACATTGACTGAAATGATTAGTAGTGGACTGGATGATATATGTTTATGGGAACTTTTTGGTTTCTGATACTTTTGGCTAACTAAACATGTCCTGGGTCAATGTAAATGTCCTGGGCATATATTATTTAGCTTAAAACTTTGATAACCATAATCTTTACATGAGATCCTGGGGATCCTTGCTGTACAGACTTACTAATACTAAAATGAGCCATAAACACAGGGGTGTGCACATGGTCATGCCATCCAAGTTATCCTTTTCTGCCCTCTACTGTAAATCAACTTGCTGCACAGCTACCCTTTGCAATACTCTTCCTCATATCCCAAAAGTTGATTCTGTTCATCTGGACGTAGCATTTTCTCGGAGAAACGTTTCGTCACTCGTCCAAGTGACCTCTTCAGTCTCAGCTGACTGCAGGTTTCCCCAAACCTTATAAACAGTACATTTGCATAATGTTTATTTATAAGATGTTTATTTATTTAAACCTGCAGTCAGCTGAGACTGAAGAAGTCACTTGGACGAGTGACGAAACGTTTCTCCGAGAAAATGCTACGTCCAGATGAACAGAATCAACTTTTGGAGATTTATTTTCCTGGATGATTGAGAATGCATCAAGACTCTTCCTCATAATTCCAAAAATCAAGAAAATAAATACCTAATAAATGCATATTTTTTCAGTTTAAAAAATCAGTATTGTTGTGGCTTATTTGCAGTGGATACATTACTGTAGTTAGTATATAACTATAAATAACTCCATCTTTATTTATTTATTTATTTCATTTTATTTATGCATTTTTTTAAATTTTGCAGAAGCGACTTACTGAAGTATTGAATAGTGTTTACTTAAGACTGCAATAAAATATATAATAAAAATGACTGCTACAAAAGCACAAAAAAGCTATTAAAATCTAATAAACAAACAGAACTATATATATATATATAATTCTCTATGTATGTTTTCTCTCAGCTTGCCAACTTCTGCAGCTGTTCTGTCACATTACTGTCTCCCCAAAAACACTTGTTTTGTGATTTAATTTTTAAAACTTTTGCTGTGTTTTTTATTTCTCTTGTGAAACTTGTGGTGTCTCTGTGTGTGTTCTATTTCTTTTCTTCAGTAGTGTTTTTCCATGCAGCATTTTGCAGCATTTCTGTATTTGCTAGGGTTTTCTTAACTTGCAATAGATTTGACCTTTCAGGGTCATGGTAATAGAAATCTTCTATATTTTGAAATAATCACTATTGTCTCTACCTGCTCTAAAATACTGTAAAGTACTTGTTACCTCCCCACGAAGAGGTCTAGGGGTTTGAGTGTGGGGACCGGTAACAAATGGGTCCAGAATGGAATGAAAGGAAACCAGACAGAGGTGTTCAGTACATAATATGGTTTTATTACAAATAATCTTAATCTAAACAGCCAGCAATGCTGTTTTATCAATAATGCAAGGGAGAGGCGGAGAGAGAACAACACCACACCCACACAAGGACAGTTTCAGGAGGCCTTGCTAGGGCCGTAATAATACTGTATTATTGTACATTTCGTCAAAACACCTGTTCATTTTAATGTGTTGCTACCAATCCAAGAGACAACTATGTTAAACTATTAAATGAAATAATTTGACACCATTTGAACTATAAAAGCTGTGTGCCTGTCCTTCTTGATCAAACAAATTGAATTCAGGCTGTAAAAATGGTTGACTCTGTGCTAGACATGCCAGAGACATTCATGTTGCAAACTTGCTTCTCTCTCCCTCTTGATTTCAAAATCAAAATTCTCCACCATTTGATATACAAGTAGGATTAATGTCAGATCTTGCTGATTAGACTGATTAGAGTGTGTAAACCAGCAATTGATTAAATTCAAATTTAGATCAGTACACCAATAAAAAAAAAAAGTATTAATAATTTTAAAAAAATAGAAAACTACAGTTTGAAAACAAAGTTTGTCATTTTAACGTCAAAGGCAGAGAGTCATTTGATGGAGTAAATGTAATGAATATTCATTATGTCCTTCAATCATATCTTTTATTAAAATACAATGTGCTTTGAATATACTGCCAAATGATTACTTGGCCTATAAATATTCAAGAGCTTGGTAGTGTCAGATGTTTTTTAGCTCAACTCAAATGTAGTCTTTTTTAATTTATGAAGGGATTCAGCATTTGCTAATGCTCTGTGAGGTGATATGCATAAAACATAGACTGAACATCAATTTATATTTTTAATGCACATGAAAATACACACACCACAATATGGAGTGCAGCAAAGGAAACAGACAACATCACGAAACTATTTCAAGGACTTACTGGTTGACATTAAAAATGTTGCAAAGTATCATTACACAGTATTATCCATCCATTGATACAATTCAGGTTTTCGCATGGCTGAAGCCTATCCCAGCGATCATAAGGTGAAAGGTGGGGCAGGTTATTTGTCTATCACAAAAATTCTAACTCTTTAACTCGTTGTCACTGTGCAGTCATACATTGTATAATATTACAATGATATTGGAGCTAAAAGCACACTGTTGCTAAAAGAAAGACAAGAAGTAATCATAATAAATAACATATATCGAAATGTTGTATCCCATTTTGAGACAGCAGGTGCTGTAGAGGTCCTCCAGGGAGGGGAGGGGGTTGCCAATGATTTTCTGGGTGACGGTAATGACCCTTTGTATGCCATTGTGCAGCTCGAGAACCACACAGAGATGCAATATGTCAGCACGTGTAGCAGAGGTAGAAGATAGAAGAATAGCCTGGGGGAAGAAGCTCCTCCTCATTCTCTCTGTTTTGGCCTTAAGGGAGCGGAACAAAAGTATCAACTATGAATGAATTTTTAAATGGCCTTTAATGAACACACATGGACACATTTGTCCTTCAATGAGCTTATTGAAAAAATATGTAAGACTGTTCTCTTCCATTTGCGCAACATCTCTAAAATTAGAAAGATCCTGTCTCAGAGTGATGCTGAAAAACTAGTTCATGCATTTATTACTTCTAGGCTGGTCTACTGTAATTCATTATTATCAGAATATCCTAAACACTCACTGAAAAGCCTTCAGCTAATCCAAAATGCTGCAGCAGGAGTACTGACAGGGACTAGAAAGAGAGAGCACATCTCCCCTATATTGGCTTTCCTTCATTGGCTTCCTGTTAAATCCAGAATTGAATTCAAAATCCTGTGAATAATAAGGCCCCATCTTATTTTAAATCATCTCTGTCTCTCTTCCACAGCATGTCTTTCATTCTGTCTTCCTTCTCTCACCCCAACCATTGCAGCAGATGGCCGCCCCTCACTCAGTTTGGTTTCTTCCTGTTAAAAGGGAGTTTTTCCTTCCCACTGTCACCAAAGTGCTTGCTCATAGGGGTCAAATGATTGTTGGGTTTTTCTCTGTGTGTATCATTTTAGGGTTTATCTTAAAATATAAAGCGCCTTGAGGCAACTGATGTTTTAATCGTTCAAAAACATTGCATTTAAGGTTAAATATAATAATATATTTTTCTTTTCTTTCTCTTTTAGATAGACCACATTTTATCTTCTGTTTTCATATCCCTCATGAAAACCGAATGCTTTTTGTTTTACTGCGAACAATGTTTGGCCTTTAGAAGGCAGGCAACCAGTAGTATTACATAGCCATTATTCTACTGCTGTGAGGTACTGTTACGGCTGGTGAGGTGGACTCAGGCGCAAACAGAAAGTACAGTTAAACAGTTTTTTATTAATCCACACTGAGTCCACTATATACACGTGGGGTGGAAAGGCCAGTGTTTCAGGAGTCAAGGGACATAAGATCTTCACACACACGCGGCTCCTCTCACTCCTTGCACACACAAAACTCCACGCTGAACAGCTTCACTCACGCTCACGGGTCTAGGGGTCCAGGGGTGAAGGTACGACAGGGTTCCGGAAAAATCTATACAAGGAGATGAGGGTTACTCATAAGCAAGTACAAGAAATGATAGTTTTCTGGAGAGCTGGGCAAACACTAACTTGAGTTACTCAATATTCCAGTGACAAGTAGCTCAGCGCCCCTGTCGTATGAAGAGCCAGCAAACAATAGTGAGGAATCACCAGTAATCAGCTACAGGTGCATGGGCCAAGGGCCAAGGGCAGGAACTCAATCTGAGCCACGCCCAGGCAGAGTGACATGAGCGAGAGAGCAAGAGAGGGAAGAGAAAGACAGCACCAAAACAAAAACATGTGTGGCCACACTGGGCTGACCAGGCAGGCACAGGGACCATGACAGGTACAGCTATATCTGTCACACAGCATGTCTACTTCAGGTTAAGCAAAAATCTAATGTTTATTATCACAATAACCACAAAGTATCTATCAGCATCTAAAGTAAAACTGCACTGTGGTATAACTGCTAAACTATAATAAACCACTACCGTTAAAAAAACAAACAAACTGAAACTGTAAGACAGAAGCTCAAATAGGAAGGCAGTTTAGATCAGCTCAATCTTTAATCACTTCTTTCCTGTTTCTATTGTTTCATGACAGACACATGCCAGTAAACATGTTCAACTCAAACTCCTCTACATTCAGAACCTCACTCTTAATAGCAGCTAACCACAGCACGTGTATTTAAAAGTGACAGCATACTGTGTCTTATAAAAAAAACCCCAAAAAACATCTCTTGGGGTATTAACAAATAGAGAGAGAACAAGGTTGCTTATGTGTTTTAGCAACAAAAATAAATGCTGTAAGATACATGTAGCTCTTACTTCAAAGCAGATGGTTTAAGAGCAACGAATCATCTTGAACAGACAGAAGTAAATGCTAAAGCAACATGAAAAGCAACAAAATCATTGATCCATTCAACAATCACTTGGATAGATCTTTTCAGAATGGTTTAAAAATGCATCATAGTGCTGAATAAAACTTTTAAACATGTTCAATGACCATTTATGAATTGTAGACTCAGAGGATTATGCAAGTTTTGGTTCTTTAAAACTAAGTGCTGCATTCATATGTTGAAACATTGTGTTCTATTAAGAACTTCACTCACATTACGCCTACTTTAAAGGTGATCTTGGCCCTTTGGAAAAAATCAAAACACCCTTGGTAATAAGCATGGCAGGTGAGTTTTAACAACATCTATACATTTAGGAAATACATAAATGTTGCTTTAAGAGCTAGTTTTGACTGGCTGTGGACTGTTTATTTGAGAGCATATTTCACTCTTGCACCGGCTACCTGTGCATTTTGGATTTTATTGTAATATTTTATTAACCTTTTTCTGTTATTAAATTGCTTCTGGTTTACCAAGAAAGATCAGAGGAGATCAGATCTTTGTTTTAGCTCCCCCTAAACTTTGAAACAGCCTGGCCATTCACATTAGGAAACACGCCAACACCAAGACCACTCTCATTAGTTTCAAAACCTATTTGAAAAGTCATTTTAATATCCTTGGCATTTAATCTAGACTGAGTCTTTAACATATTTTTTGTGCTTTGTGTCCCATTCTCAGTGAATGATGAAGTAATATAAAAATATATATAAAAAAAGATTTCAATACAGAATGCTCTAAATGTTGTTGTTATAATTATTATTATACAAGTTAAGATATACATAGATTTTGTAAATGCAACATAAATAAAATGATGTAAAATTAGTACCTCTTTTCTTTTTCTATTTTGTGTCATTGTCGTAGATATCCATTTGTAGATCAGTTACCTGAACATTTTCATACACTGAAAGACATTTAAAAAATGACATGAGTGACAAAAAGATAATGGAGAAATTTTCTACAATTTTTACAATTTTTACAATTTAGTGCAATGAGACTCAAATCTGTACAGGAGAGATGACTGCCGGACTAATGAAGCCATTGTCATGAATGCAGTGATATGCAATCTAGTTTACATTTATGAACTACTCACCTGTTGATGAAATGGCAGGAGAAGAGCCTGCTCCTGGGTGAAAAACAAAAAGAAGAAGTGTCAAGAGATTTATTCTAAAGACACTTCTTCAGCTGAGAGTCTAAGAGTAGAAACACACACAGACGCTGTGGTTTTCACTTGTATACAAGCGGTCGGTCAGAACGCTCACACCAGAGTGGGGGCCCTGTGATGCGCGCTCTGTTCTTGCACTTGTCTTTATTTATATGCAAAAATAATACAACAGTGAATACGTCTATTCATAGGCAGAGGAAAGTTAGTGCGTAGGGAGTGAAGATAAGAGTGATGCATGTGTGTTGTGGGATACAGAAAGACGCGGCCTCTCTTCTTGTTAGGGAGCGTCAGATAAGAGTGTCCAGCTCTTCCTCTTCCTGGCAGGAGTGAAATAATAACAGCTTATTCAGCTGTGAGAAAGAATTTATAAAACAGTCCTGTAGTGGACAACAGTCTAAGTCATCAAGAGGTCATCATGCAGTATTCTATCATATGCAAACTTATATCATTAAAAGCTTATACTGACTACTAAGTACAATTTTCCATTGACATTCCCTCCTGTTGTCAGTATAACTTTGAAGTGAGATATCAGTATGTAACATCTTGTTGTACAGTTTCTATCACACCATCATTAATCACACAAAGTCTTCATGTTCCAACAGGTCGGGGTCATCATCATCATTTGACACGACTATGTATGCAGCAACAGTGGAAACAATTATGCGGTTAATCATGAGTTTCAGACATGGCAGGATACATGTTACAAAGACACAAAATAAAAGTAAAAATACTCCAACTCCAATGAGTAGTCTTTTTAGCACCTGTAGCCAGGAGTCAGTGTAAAGCCAAGAAAACCAGTCACTTGTATTACTCACATAGTCCTGATTTTGGGCCTGCTGGATCTGTCTCAAAGCGTTCAGGGCGTCAGTCATGTTTGATGAGTGTACATTGTCTGGTATGTAAGTGCAGCAGGTGTTGTTGAAGAGGACACAAAGTCCCCCTGTCTCTGCTAGTATCATGTCCAGAGCTACTCGATGTTGCATCACGGCAATTCGTAATGCATTGATTTCCTGGTTCTGCTGTTCGTTGATTTTGCATGAAGCGTTCAGGAAAAGTCCAAAACGGTAGTCCAGAGTTTCAATCCTCAGCATGTTTTTTCCGGTTCCCACCCAGGGGAACAATGAATGGAATACTTTCTGTCCGGTAGTCCACAGTTTGAATTCCTTGGGTACGTCGCTTCCCCATATTGGGTCATGCGGTTGAATTTCAGGAGGCGTTGATCTTCTTTTCCGGCGTGCTGTAGAAGTGGTGTTTACTGCGGTGATTCTGAAAGTGTGGTCTGACAGGAATATGGGAGCACATGTTCCTGTCCAGCCTGGGGGCAGTATGAAATACGCCCGTTGTCCACATAGCCAGGCCATTCCTTGCACCCAGTATGTGCCATTAGATGGTCCAGTCGTGTTCACAGGGGCACCTTCTCCTTCTCCAGCGGTCCGGTTGCAGTTGGTGGTGTTTCCAAGCGGCCTGTTTCCTTTGCTTTGTTTATAGCACATGGAGTGGTTCTTTCTTGGAGTTTGGTCCAAAAACACTGGGAAGTGGATGGATATATTCCGGTTTGTCACATTGAAGTTGATCCAGAAAAGTTGATCACAAGTGCCTTTATCAAGTCCAACATCTTCAATGGTGATTTTCTTGTGTTGTAACCCTCCTTGAAGGTTGACGTGAAGAGTGTAAAAGATAGATGGGTTTGTCTCTTCGAGGATGATTTGGCTGTGTTGGAATCCAATGCCAGCGAAGCTAGCGGCACACTTGGCTTGAGTGTTGTTCATATACTTGCCATATAATGTGGGGTGTGTCGACGTGCTGGGCATATAAGAACAGACATAACAGTCTGTATTTCCCGACTCTGCTCTGGTCCTGTCGTGGATGTAGCGGTACCAGGCATTGTTCATCCAAGGGTGTATGTGGTCTTGCGTCATATCTCTTAGGTGGGAGTTGTCGTGCGTCCATCTTTTCTGTCTGCCTTGTGGTTCAGCTGGCATCAGCTGGGGTCCTGTAAGGGTGAGCGTCGTAGTCAAGGTAACCAAGAGGGTCCACCTTCCCATGGTTGCACACAGGTCCGTCACACCTCGCACTTGGCTGCCCTAGAGCTGATCAGAGGCTAGAGGTTGGAGTGCGAGCTTACCCTACGGGGGCCCAATCAGCACTCCCCCCTCGCCACTGAAGCAACCAAGTGTGGGTGAGATTTCCCTAATGTGCTGTCTTGGGGGTGCCGGGGTCTCCTGGGACCTCAACCTTTTTGCAGTGGCTCTGATGTATCCAGGAGGGTCTTTCCGCTATTTTGCAGGCAGTTGGAGTGATCAGAAGCACTTGATATGGACCCTCCCACCGTGGCGAGCTCCAATTTTTTCTTTGGAGCACTCGGACCAGGATCCAATCACCTGGCTTCAACCTGCAAGAGATAGGTGAAAAAGAGTCTTGCGGCAGTTTATTGTTCAAAACAACTTCTCTGTTTGTCAACAATTGAGTCATCCAATCTGCCAGAGTAGTTTCACGGATTGATTTATCTAGTGGCTCACTAATAACTGGTAGTGGAAAAGGTCGCCCATGTATGATTTCAAATGGGGACAGTTTGTTATCTCCTTGTGTTATTCTCATCCACATTTTGACTAGGCCTACACATTCCGGCCATGGTCTGCCAGTTTCTTCCATTGTTTTCCTGAGCCTTTGTTTTATAGTGCCATTTGTTCTCTCCACTAATCCTGCACTCTGTGGATGGTAGGCACAGTGGTGTTTTATACTGAAACCTAATGCTTCAGATACTTTGCTGATCACGTCATTTACAAAATGGGTCCCATTATCTGATCTTATCAGAGTAGGGATACCATATGTTGGAATGAAATGGTTGCATAGACACTTTGCAACTGAGATTGCGTCTGCTTTTTTAACTGGGTAAATTTCTGGCCATTTTGAGAAAACATCTATAAGTACTAGAGCATATTTTGAGCCCTGACACTCATTTAATTCAATGAAGTCCATGTGAACTGTATGAAATGGGTGAGGTGGTGTAGGAAAATGTCCTCTTTTTGGTCTTAAATTACCTTGGGTATTGTGTTTTTGGCAGGTCATACATGTTCTCACATATTCTTTTGCTGAAGTTTCAAAATTAATAGTGTAAAATTGTCGGTTTATTATAAGGACCATTCCTCCCGTCGAAACATGGCTTAAGCCATGGCTCACTAGATGGCTGTTTTGTGTAATGATTTGGGAAGAATGGGTTTTCCTGCTATTTTCATTATATCATCAGTGTCTAGTACTGCTCCGTGTTTTAGCCATTGTTTTTGTTCTTTTAATGGTGCTGCTTTTTGTTCGTCCTGCAGTACAGATAGTGGGATGGTGTGATTTTCATGAGTTGTTAGTAAGACTGTGGTTGCTATGGCTGCTGCTTTTGCAGCTTTGTCAGCAAAATTGTTTCCTTTGTAATTTCAGAGTCATCCTTCTGATGTGCTGCACATTTGCAAATTGCTAAATGTCGCGGCAGCTGTACTGTTTTTAACAGTTGCTTCAGTAGATCTGCATGTTGAACTGGGTTTCCAGAGGAGGTCACCATTCCTCTGTTATCCCATATTTTTGCGAAGTGGTGAACTGCTGCAAATACATACTGGCTATCTGTGTGAATGTTAATGTCCTGTCCTTCATGTATTTCACATGCTCTGATTACTGCAGTCAGTTCTGCACTTTGAGCTGAATGTGTGTGTGGCAGAGCTCTTGCTTCCACTATAGTGTTTGTTGTGGTTACTGCATATCCTACACAATTACGCCCTAGTGCATTTTTTGATGCTGAACCATCAACAAAGATGTCAATGAAACCTTCTTGTGGCGTACTGTAAATATCAGCACGTGGTTTAGTTTCTTCTTCTAGTTTTTCCACGCAGCAATGTGTTTTGCCCTCTGTGGGAGTTGGCAACAATGTGCTGGGATTTAAAGGTCCACATCTCACTATGTTGATGTGGGACTGTGAAAGCAGTATGCCAACATAGGAGAGTTGTCTCGCGTGCGTTAAGAAAGGCAAATGTGCTTGTAGCAGTATAGAAGTTACTGCATGTGGTACTCTAACAGTCAGAGTGTGTCCTAAAACTATGTCAGCAGATTTTTGCACTGCCTCTGCAGCTGCTGCACATGCTTGTACACAGGTGGGCATTCCTGAGGCCACTGAATCGAGTTTGCCTGAATAGAAAGCTAGTGGCCTTTGTTTTTCTCCAAATGATTGTGTCAATACTGCTTTCATGTGTCCCTGTGTTCCGTCTACATTTAAGTAGAACGGTTTGTCATAATCTGGTAATGCAAGCACAACATTAGTTTGGAGCATGAGTTTTAGTTTAGTAAATGCTCCTTCTGCTTCTGGCGTCCACTGTATTTTATCTTTTAAAGCAAGATTTTTTCCATAGATTAGGTTTTGCAGCGGTTGTACCCATACCGAAAAATCTGGAATCCACGCCCTACAGAAGTTGCACAACCCAAGAAAACTCATCATCTGTTGCTTAGTTTGTGGCTGTGGTGCATTTTGTATAGCTTCTTTTCTCTTGTTTAATAGTTTTTTGCCCGCACCTGAGAGGGTGTGCCCTAAGTATGTTACTTCAGGTCTCCATAATTGGAGTTTATTCAGAGACACTTTATGGCCTTGCTCAGCCAAGTGACGTAACACAGCCATAGTATTTTGTTTACACCCTTCCTCTGTGTGGCCAGTCACTAAAATGTCATCTACATAAAGTAGAAACTGTCCTCCTGTTGGCAGGAGGCAGGACATCATTGATTTCTTTAAGGCTTCAGCATAGAGAGTGGGGCTGTTTTGAAATCCCTGAGGTAACCTAGTGTAGGTGTATCTCTGTCCCTCAAAAGTGAAGCCAAACAGGTATTGTGAGTCAGGGTGTAAAGGCACTGAGAAGAAAGCGTTTGATAAATCTATCACTGAGAACCATTGTTCTTTTGGAGTGACTTGATTCAGTATAGTGTGAGGATTTGCTACTACTGGAGGTATCATTTTAGTAATTTCATTTATTGCTCGCAGATCATGTACCAAACGATACTTTCCAGTATCAGCTTTCTTTACTGGGAAGATTGGAGTATTGCAGGTAGCGGAATGATTTTTTATTAAAATTCCTGCTTTCTCCATATCTTTTATCACTGGCTTAATCCCTTCCATTGCTTCCTTAGATAAAGGATATTGTGGTCTAATGGGCCTGTGGGATGAAACAGTCTGTACTGTTACTGAGTCTGCATTCTTTATTAATCCCACATCAGTTGGTCCATTCGACCACAATGTAGAAGGTAAACTTTTAAGTGCTGGCTCTTCTTCCAGCGAGAAAATTTCTCATTCTTGTGTGCTGTCGTACAGATGAGCGTTGGGTGTAGTTCTCATCACCCAGCCAAGTGTGTATCTCATGCACCCTGTTCTTTTACCCCGTGCCCACCCCTCTTCCTCTGTTGGTGTATATTTATCATTTTCTACCTTTTGCAGGATGCTGCCTAATTGATACCATTGTGTATCTGCTGTTTTTGCCACTGACACATGGGGTTTTGTAATCCTATTCAGTTTTCTTACTGAGTCTGGTTGGATCACTGAGCATACTGCGTTTCCGCTTTTTGTGACATATAAATGTTGCAAAGTCAGATATGGGCTTTTTAGGCTGTGTACCTGTTTATCATACAGAGGGTCTGGGCCTGGGGTTTGTTTATAGCGCAGAGTGCTGTGATACTCAGTTGGCTTCATTTTTTCAGCACTTAAAGGGAGATGTTTTTCAGCTGCTTCTTTGAGCTGTGTAAGCTGTGGCAAATCTAATGACCAGTAGTAGTTTGGCTCTCCTTTTCCTTCCCTCTGATAGGGGTCTTCTTCTGTTAACATTATTTCAGCTGTCATGCTTGTTCCTGTGGGGATAACTCCTATCCCTAGTTTTGTCATTGCGTCTCTTCCTAATAAGTTTACTGGGCAGGTTGGGTCTATTATACATGGCATGCAGCAGGAGCGTTGGCTGGGTTTATGCAAAAATGTCAGTGGCACTGTTAATGGCTGGGTTTTTATGTGCCCTGACGCTGTTTTTACAATTATCACTTCATTAGAATAGGTTGTTTTAGGGGGTTCTGTCTTAAGCACTGTTTTACAAGCTCCTGTGTCACACAACATTTGCAGCTTTTTGCCATTTACATAGACAGTAAGTGTTGGCTTTCCATCCAGTAAACCTATTAGCTGATGAACGTTATATACTTCAGCTTCATCTTGTTCTAAATTGTTTTCTTTGTTTGTTAATGCTTTTACGTCTTTTTCATCTACCTGGCTCTCCCTGTCATCTGTCTGGGTGGTTGCAGCCACAGTGGTTGCAGCTAGTCATTCTGTGTCGGGTGTTCTCTGTGTGTTACAGTGGCGTGCAAAGTGACCTTCTTTCCCACATCTCCAGCATGCAGTACTAGAGTCACCATCTGTGGTGTGTGTGTGTTTCTGTCTCCCTCTGCCTCTTGCTCGTCCTCTATGCATGCCTCTCCCTCTCCTGTGGCCTCTGAAACTTCCCCTGTAGTTACCACTCCCACTAAAGGCTGTAAAAGCAGTGTCAGTGTCTAGGGCAAAAACTGAGGTCTTCTCTTTATTTTTCACTACCGTCTGTGCATGATTAGCATATTGAAGCGCCTCATCTACTGTGCCTGTATCTTGTGTTACCCAATATTTTTCTACATGAGACCTAATACTTGGCAGTAATCCTTTAATAAAAGCACGTTTAAATTGTTGCTGATATGGGGATTGTGGGTCATCAGCATAATTTAGACCTGAGTTCTGTCTGAAAACGGGCCTCAGCCTGTCCATATATTCATGTGGGTTTTCTGTGTCACTCTGTTTAACTTGCCCTATTTTACCGTAGTTGGCTCTTGGCGCTAGTTGTTGACGGGCCCTGTCAAACACAGGTATTAATGCTGCTTGGAGGTCAACATGACCTGGGGGAAACGCTGTACCATCTGGTAGGGAGCCGGTAAAGTCTCCCCTAATCCTTCCCCAGGAGAGCCCTAGGCAGTCCTGGAATAATTGCATCACCTCGTGACCGTTTAGGTGCCACTGGGTAATTACTTCACGCACGGCAGCTTGCCACGGTTCGTATCCTTCCTGTATTAGTGGAATGCCTTTTATTACATTTTGTCTGTCTTTGTGTGTCCACGGGCGGTAAACGAAGATTGTGGGTCTGTTATCCCTGCCTCCTCCCTGACCATCACCTAAGAGTGTGCCATATCTGGGGTTTGCTACTTCAACTAATGGACATGCTAGTGTGGATGGCGGCGGTGGTTCTGGGCGTGAACCACAACCATCGCACTCTTCGTCAGAGCCATGATCATTCCCTGGATGAAAATCTTTCTCATGCTCGGTTAACATTGTTTGTGCATTCTCATATGCATTGTCAAATTTAATTTTCATTGCTCTTGTCACTATGGGAGATCGTTTAAAACTAGATTTTTTTGGTTTAGTGCTGGTTGTTTTTTCTGCAGCTGGTGTGAAAGGTTTAACGGAGGGATTTAAAAGAGAGTTATGTGGGTCTGTGAGTGGCGATCTCTGTTCAGCACGTGCCTGCTTTATAGTTTCATCATCAGGGGTTATTAAAGCTGCTGCTAATTGTTTTTTCTTTTCCTCTTTCTTTTTTCTTTTTTCAGTTCTCCTTTCAGCTTCGGTTTCCCATGCTTGGAAAAGTTTATATTCTTCCTTACGTTTTAATTTTTTCTTTGGGTCTATTGTTAATGTAATTTCTTGTTTCAGAGCAGCTCTCAGCTGGGTAACAGCTGAGGGATTGCATTTTCCTTCCCAGCTGCGGTTTTTAGCTTTTCGTGGATTTCTCCACCTATTTGCACTTATTCTACCTGCTCCGGTTTGTTGTTTTTCTAACCATTCCTCATCAGGTGTTAATTTTGCTTGTTTATTCCCCATTTTCAAAGATTTTGCTGGGCCGTCACTGGCACGCCTGACTTCGGAGTGGTTTACTGATACGGCCTTCGACTTCACCCTATAGGTGAAGCGGTACCAGTTTTATGAGATGAAACCCAACCGTTCTCCTTAGTCACCAGTACGTGAGCCTCAGCAAAGAAAACAAATAAAATAGAAGTAGTTCAGCAGCGTATTGTGCTGTAAAATCAACTTACTTCTAGACACATACACACATACACACATACACACACATAGACATTTGCGCGCTTTTACAATTTGTTACGAAGTAATTAAGGCTACCTCTAAAACCTAGGTCCAATTCGGTTCCTTATGGCGATTCCTAACCTATTTTATATGTCGGTTCATTATGGCGATTCCTAACCTTTTTTTATTTGTCGGTTCATTATGGCGATTCCTAACCTTTTTTTATTTGTCGGTTCATTATGGCGATTCCTAACCTTTTTTTATTTGTCGGTTCATTATGGCGATTCCTAACCAAAATAGTGTTTCTCACCTCTCAGACGTCTCACTGGTGATTCGGATCGTCAGACTGAATCCCACCGCCGTGGACCAGACTAAAAACACCGGCCTGGACCCGAATTCACACGTTCCAGGGCTTTCAGCCTCGTCTAAGAGGGCTGTGCACAGACTTCGGTGCTGGCTTCCCACGGCGTCAGGAATCAGTACTGGATCCTGGAACAGAGTCACAGATAACAGTTCTGATGTTTCTGCCCCGGCTACGAAGGACCAAAATAAATGTCAAGAGATTTATTCTAAAGACACTTCTTCAGCTGAGAGTCTAAGAGTAGAAACACACACAGACGCTGTGGTTTTCACTTGTATACAAGGGCGGTCACAGAACGCTCACACCAGAGTGGGGGCCCTGTGATGCGCGCTCTGTTCTTGCACTTGTCTTTATTTATATGCAAAAATAATACAACAGTGAATACGTCTATTCATAGGCAGAGGAAAGTTAGTGCGTAGGGAGTGAAGATAAGAGTGATGCATGTGTGTTGTGGGATACAGAAAGACGCGGCCTCTCTTCTTGTTAGGGAGCGTCAGATAAGAGTGTCCAGCTCTTCCTCTTCCTGGCAGGAGTGAAATAATAACAGCTTATTCAGCTGTGAGAAAGAATTTATAAAACAGTCCTGTAGTGGACAACAGTCTAAGTCATCAAGAGGTCATCATGCAGTATTCTATCATATGCAAACTTATATCATTAAAAGCTTATACTGACTACTAAGTACAATTTTCCATTGACAAGAAGAAATAAAGAGACTGAGAACAAACAAATAATTGGCACATCACATTTTTGCTTCAAGATTTTTTAAATAACCTCATTTCAATAAACCTCAATTAAATCAGTTAAATCAAAATCACATTCTCTTTCTGCTTTTTGCTTTGCTGCTGTACATATATATATATATAAAACACCCAGCACGCCCCTGCGGGCGGTTTATCCTTCAAGCTCGGGTCCTCTACCAGAGGCCTGGGAGCTTGAGGGTCCTGCGCAGTATCTTAGCTGTTCCCAGGACTGCGCTCTTCTGGACAGAGATCTCCTATGTTGTTCCCGGGATCTGCTGGAGCCACTCGCCTAGCTTGGGAGTCACCGCACCTAGTGCTCCGATTACCACGGGGACCAGCGTTACCTTCATCCTCCACATCCTCTCGAGCTCTTCTCTGAGCCCTTGGTATTTCTCCAGCTTCTCGTGTTCCTTCTTCCTGATATTGCTGTCATTCGGAACCGCTACATCTATCACTACAGCCGTCTTCTTCTGTTTGTCTACCACCACTATGTCCGGTTGGTTAGCCACCACCATTTTGTCCGTCTGCATCTGGAAGTCCCACAGGATCTTAGCTCGGTCATTCTCCATCACCCTTGGGGGCATCTCCCATTTTGACCTCGGGACTTCCAGGTTATACTCGGCACAGATGTTGTAACTGTCCTCTATGTCTGCAATGTTGCCTTCTGGTAGTTCAATCCCCTCAGTTCTGACACTATGCCGGCCACTTGGTTATGGCGTTCCATGTATGCCCTGCCTGCTAGCATCTTGCACCCTGCTGTTATGTGCTGGATTGTCTCAGGGGCATCTTTACACAGCCTGCACCTGGGGTCTTGCCTGGTGTGATAGACCCCAGCCTCTATGGATCTTGTACTCAGAGCTTGTTCTTGTGCTGCCATGATTAGTGCCTCTGTGCTGTCTTTCAGTCCAGCTTTGTCGAGCCACTGGTAGGATTTCTGTATATCAGCCACCTCCTCTATCTGCCGGTGGTACATACCGTGCAGGGGCCTGTCCTTCCATGATGGTTCCTCGCCTTCCTCCTCTTTCTTGGGTTTCTGCTGCCTGAGGTATTCACTGAGCACACTGTCAGTTGGGGCCATCTTCGTGATGTATTCGTGGATGTTTCTTGTCTCATCCTGGACTGTGGTGCTGACACTCACCAGTCCCCGGCCCCCTTCCTTCCGCTTAGCGTACAACCTCAGGGTGCTGGACTTGGGGTGAAACCCTCCATGCATGGCAAGGAGCTTTCTTGTCTTGATGTCAGTGGCTTCTATCTCCTCCTTTGGCCAGCCTATTACCCCAGCAGGGTACCTGATCACGGGCAGGGCGTAGGTGTTGATGGCCCGGATCTTGTTCTTACCGTTCAGCTGACTCCTCAGGACTTGCCTGACCCTCTGCAGGTACTTGGTGGTTGCAGCTTTCCTAGCGGCCTCTTCATGGTTATATATATATATATATATATATATATATATATATATATATATATATATATAACCTGCCTCAGTACTACATGGAAGCTCCTGTCAGGCATCATATCGGCTAAGATGAACAGGCACATGGGTCAATACATGAGCGGGCACAGAAAGGATTGGCAAGAATACCAGAGGCGCAAAACACCAGCTACTGGTAGACAGAACAGTCAGCCGAGACTGCAAGACCAGACTGACCAACCTGTGCACAGCCTGGATTGATTACAAGAAGGCCTATGACTCAATGCCCCACAGCTGGATACTGGAATGCCTAGAACTATATAAGATCAACAGAACCCTAAGAGCCTTCATCAGGAACTCAATGGGGATGTGGCGTACAACACTAGAGGCCAACTCCAAGCCCATAGCACAAGTCACCATCAAGTGCGGGATCTACCAAGGAGATGCTCTGTCCCCACTGTTGTTCTGCATAGGCCTGAACCCCTCAGTGAGATCATTAACAAGACTGGCTACGGATACCGACTACGGAACGGAGCGGTTGTCAGCCACCTCCTGTACATGGATGACATCAAGCTGTATGCCAAGAGTGAGCGAGACATCGATTCACTGATACACACTACCAGGCTATACAGCAATGACATTGGAATGTCATTCGGGCTGGAGAAGTGTAGTCGGATGGTAACAAAGAGAGGGAAGGTAGTCAGAACTGAGGGGATTGAACTACCAGAAGGCAACATTGCAGACATAGAGGACAGTTACAAGTACCTGGGGATCCCACAGGCGAATGGGAACCATGAAGAGGCCGCTAGGAAAGCTGCAACCACCAAGTACCTGCAGAGGGTCAGGCAAGTCCTGAGGAGTCAGCTGAACGGTAAGAACAAGATCCGGGCCATCAACACACTACGCCCTGCCCGTGATCAGGTACCCTGCTGGGGTAATAGGCTGGCCAAAGGAGGAGATAGAAGCCACTGACATCAAGACAAGAAAGCTCCTTACCATGCATGGAGGGTTTCACCCCAAGTCCAGCACCCTGAGGTTGTACGCTAAGCGGAAGGAAGGGGGCCGGAGACTGGTGAGTGTAAGCACCACGGTCCAGGATGAGACAAGAAACATCCACGAATACATCACGAAGATGGCCCCAACTGACAGTGTGCTCAGTGAATACCTCAGGCAGCAGAAACCCAAGAAAGAGGAGGAAGGCGAGGAACCATCATGGAAGGACAGGCCCCTGCACGGTATGTACTACCGGCAGATAGAGGAGGTGGCTGATATACAGAAATCCTACCAGTGGCTCGACAAAGCTGGACTGAAAGACAGCACAGAGGCACTAATCATGGCAGCACAAGAACAAGCTCTGAGTACAAGATCCATAGAGGCTGGGGTCTATCACACCAGGCAAGACCCCAGGTGCAGGCTGTGTAAAGATGCCCCAGAGACAATCCAGCACATAACAGCAGGGTGCAAGATGCTAGCAGGCAAGGCATACATGGAACGCCATAACCAAGTGGCCGGCATAGTGTACAGGAACATCTGTGCCGAGTATAACCTGGAAGTCCCAAGGTCAAAATGGGAGATGCCCCAAGGGTGATGGAGAATGACCGAGCTAAGATCCTGTGGGACTTCCAGATGCAGACGGACAAAATGGTGGTGGCTAACCAACCGGACATAGTGGTGGTAGACAAACAGAAGAAGACGGCTGTAGTGATCGATGTAGCGGTTCGAATGACAGCAATATCAGGAAGAAGGAACACGAAGCTGGAGAAATACCAAGGGCTCAGAGAAGAGCTCGAGAGGATGTGGAGGGTGAAGGTAACGGTGGTCCCTGTGGTAATTGGAGCACTAGGTGCGGTGACTCCCAAGCTAGGCGAGTGGCTCCAGCAGATCCCGGGAACAACATCGGACATCTCTGTCCAGAAGAGCGCAGTCCTGGGAACAGCTAAGATACTGCACAGGACCCTCAAGCTCCCAGGCCTCTGGTAGAGGACCCGAGCTTGAAGGATAAACCGCCCGCAGGGGCGTGCTGGGTGTTTTTTTTTTTTTATATATACATATATATATATGTACACACATATATATATTCCACAAATACTATACTGGTATTACATTACATGACTTTTACATGCACATCCAGACTGAGCAATCAACTTCTTCTGTTATCTATCCCGATGAACAGCACAAGAATTTGAAGGCGAGGAAAATAGGGCTGTGTATTGGAAAAATTCAAAAACTGCATGGCTGCATCACCGATGACTAATCCTTGCACTCTTCTGAACAAACTTGTCCTGGACAACAAGTTGTTTATCTCCTGGCAATCCTTGGAATCAGTTCACCAATTGATTGTATCTATTGCTCCGCTTCTCAGTGTCCAGCTTTCACAGCATCCGTCCCCTCATCTTCCCAGAGGTGGAGTGGATCACCAAATCTTTGTCCTCTGGATCAATCATCCCAGCTGGCTAGCAACGCTGTGTTAGCTAGATTGGCACTGGTTGTATGTTAGATTGCTAGCAGATAAGACCTTTATTGAATGACTTCTTTACAACTCATCACTTGGATTTTCTTCTGGTGACAGAAACTTAGCTAAACTTGAGTGAGTTGATCCTGCTTTCTGAACTTGTCCCTCCAGACTGTAACTATTTCAACTTGCCTCAGACAACCGACCGGGGTGGAGGGTTGGCCACTGTTTATAAAAAACCCTTTCAACTATCAGCAGTTAGAGCCTAATGCTTACGCCAGCTTTGAACTGCAGTTGTTTGAAATCCAGCTGTCCACTGTGGTGCTGTGTGCGCTGGTATACCACCCACCAAAATATATCTTATCTCTTGGCTTGAACACTGTGTCAGAATCAGAGGGAATGCATTGGAATAGTTTAAATATTAACTGTCCAACAGAAGTTTTTCTGTTAGATTGGGGGATACATCATCCTCAAAAACTTCACTTTTTGTGGGGTCACCCAGGGGTCCATTCTTGGCCCAGTTCTTTTCTCAATTTACACACTCCCCATTATTTCAATTAAAAAAAACATTGCATTTCATTCCATTATTATGCAAATAAATATAGATCTACATAACAATGTCCCTTACCTATCCTTTACCTATTTACGTGCATAACATTTTTATGCAGATACATAGGTAAACCTGCATAACATTCAATTGTTATGCAGGTTTACCTACCACGGAAACATAAATCTGTGAGTTCTCTGAAGGGTTTGTTAGATTGTTTGGAGGATGTTATGGCACAGATGGATTTAAACCTTTTTAACTTAAATGGACAGAAAACAGAGGTCACTGTGTTTGGTCCCTGTCACCACTATGACTTTGGCCCTTTAAAAAGTTATAAAAATGTCATGTTCCTGGGTCTATTGACCCAGCGTTTTGAGTTTTAGTTTATTTGGATGTTTTAAGTTCTTTAGGGTATCTAAGTTCATTTGTTTATTAGTTTATCTTTGTGTTTTTCTACCCCTGTATTTAAGTTCCCTCACCCTTTGTGTTTCATGCTGCGTGTCTTATGTTATCAAGTTTGTATAATCATGTCTGTCTCATGTTTCCTGTTTTATTTTGAAGGAGTCGTGTGTTCTTTGTCCATTATATTTAGTTTCACTTCCCTTGTCCTGTCATTAGGCTCATGTCTGTCAGCTGTTCCTCCATGTGTTCCCACTTCCCCTAATCACTTCCTGTGTATTTAAGTCCTCTGTTTTCAGCATGTCATTGTCAGGTCGTCTGTTGTTCACGCCATGTTCTTTATACCAGGTTTCTAGGTTTCATGTCCAGGTTTTTTCATATTGTTTGTGTTAATTTTGCTTCAGTTTGCCTTTCCTTTTGTTTGTACCTTTTACTAGCCTCATTAAACGGTTCACTTTTTGTTAACATTCATGTTTTGTTCCCTGTTCCTTGGAGTCTGCATTTTGGGTCCTTCTCGTCAATTCATACAGTCTGCCCTCGCCAGACTGTGACAAAAAAAACCCATTGTCAAGAACCTAGGAGTGATTTTTAACAGTAATCAAACATTTCACTAGCAGGGACCACTCCCTTGGTAACGATGAGCAATGAGGGATGAGGAAGTGTGATTAGTGCTGCAGTTTGGGGAAGGTGTTGAAGGGGACTGGCGACAGCTCTCGGGCCGGGCAGAACCCCCCATACTAACGAGAAACGAAGAGAGGAGAGGACAGGAGAAGAGAAGAGAGAAAAAAGGGGGCAGGGGGGCATGAAAATGAGAACAGCGGGTAATGGAGAAGGGGGGCTTTTATAGGCTGAGGCCAGAGGGGGCGTGAAGGAAGAGTGGTCCCACTCCTGAAATTCAGATGGTATCTCCACTTGATAAACAGATTAATGCTGTTATTAAGACCAGTTTCTTTCATTTCAAACTACTTGCAAAAGTGAAGCCACTCCTCTGTTTTAGAGACTTTGAGAGACCTATCCATGCCTTCATTTCATCTCGCCTGGACTTTTGTAATAGCCTTTACTCAGGTGTCAGTCTGTCATCCGTTAGCCGACTGCAGCTGGTCCAAAACAGGCCAGGCAAGCAAGACCACACATCTCCCATACCAGCATCCTTACACTGGCTGCCAGTTAGTTTTCGAATTGATTTGAAGTTTGTATTTTTCGCTTTTAAGGCATTGCACAGGTTAGCACCCACATACCTTTCTGGTCTTTTAAATTGGTACACTCCTGCGAGATCACTGAGGTCTGCAGATCAAATGCTCCTAGCTGTCCTGAGGTCCAGATTAAAGCACAGAGGAGACCGGGCATTTGCTGTGTAACTGCTCCTAAATTATGGAACAAACTGCACCTTTACATTAGGACCTCCCAAACATTAGACACTTTCAAAACCCACTTTCATTCCTTGGCTTTTAAATCAGAATGAGTTTGTGCTACTTTTATTTGTCTTACTTCTTACTCAAATCTTCTTGTTTTATGTTTCTTTTTCTTAAATTTTTATGATGTCTTCCTATGTTTTTATTTCTTTTGATTACCTTAAATGTACAGCACCTTGGTCAACAGATGTTGTTTTAAATGTGCTATATAAATAAATTTGACTTTGAAGAATTCAGTTGTGTTATTTACTTTTCTTTTCAACTTCAAACTCTTTCCACAATAAATAAAGAGACATAAAAAGAAAGAAAGAAACCTGTGTGTTTCTGCCTGTAATGTAGTCCAGCCAGCAGCACAGCCACAGCCAAAATGAGAAAGATAGCTGGCAATAGGATGGAAAGCACCGTGGACATCAATAGAGAGCTCTCTTGTTCAGTTGCTTGACCATCTTGAGGTATTGTCTCTTGAGGTGTGGAAGCAATATATGTTTCTGATACATTAAATAGAAAATAAAGTATAGTATTTTGGTAATTTCTGTGAGTATTTCAAATAGACTGGATAACAATGTAATTTATAATACTTTGAGTGAGTGACTGCAGCGTTAGATTTCCTACGAGATCAACTAAATTAATAACTCTCAATTTATTTGCAATGACATTTTCTACAGTCATGGTCACCAGAAGATGAATCCTGATAATTCTGGAAATATATTGGACAGATTATTTTCGCACAGGCCTCCGTGGTATCCAGCAGTGAACTGTTGTAATTCATTTAGCACTAGTCTTGTGACTTCTAATAAAATAATAATAACATTATATTCTCACTAAGCATTAACTATGATGGTAAACATTATGCACTGTGTTTCTATGTGACATAGAAAAAGTCATTGTAAGCATGTTTGAAGGCTGACACTGATTTAGCTGAAAGTGTCAGTGTTTCTTACAAAAGGAGATCTTTAAAAATCCCCCAGTTTGACTTTATTCTTGAAGCTCAAACATTTCCTTAGTATCCTTGATATTTCAAATTCTGACAGGCAGAAAGAGATTATATTTGCTGAACATAAATCTGTTTTAAAACTTAGATTTTCTTCTGGCACCGCCGCACAAAGCTTTGAGTATTACAAAGAAACTAGTGCATGTCCATTTGTACATTACATTTGTATTTAAAAACATCATGCACTTATTGTGTTAAATGATTGTCATATACCTCTCACAGCCATCCAGCTCTCTGGTGATTTCCCTTGAGATTTAGAAAAGCTGCACTTGTACAGTCCTTCATTAGACTTGGAAACATTGTGCATCGTGATCTTTCCTCCATATCCAGTCTCCCTGTAGTGACCATCTTTATAAAAATCAGCTGGATGATTGGAAGGCATTCCTTTTTTTCTACATCCCAAAGTTATATTGCTTCCCTCCTTAACAGGAAAAGCAGGAATCTCAAGGACCACATCTCCAGCTCAAAAAAAAGAAAAACAAACAACAATTGAAACAACCACAGAAAAGCACAAATTTCACTCAAACGAGAATGACTGAAAGAGCCATATTAACCATATTTATAATTTCTCAGTGTTTTGTTTGTGCACTGATATGAGATTATCTCAAGCAACATTTTACATTTTCTCAAGCATGCTGAAATTTGTGAAACATACCAGTGATAGTGACATTCACCATTGTGCTTCTCCTTCCATCTTGGTTTTCACACCAGTATTCTCCACTGTGTGACTTAAAGGCAGGTTTAATGTACAAGGTTCTTGTTGATGTTTCCCACTGAGTAGAATTTAAACCAAGCTTTTTGATCACTCTCCATTCTGTTGGGCCATCAAACCCCGAGCAGTTTAATGAGATGGAGTCATATTCAAAGAACTGCAGTCTGTTTGGATGGACATGAAGAGAAGCGCCTCCCACACACAAAACAATAAGTAAATAGATAAAATTAGATGAAGAGATTGCTTCTGACATTTGATATCTACTCTTCAAAAACTGTAAACAGGGATCGTCCTCTTGCAGGTAAACCACAATGAAAGTACAAGACATTTAGTTTTAAATTATTTGCAGGAGAATGGAAAGGTAAGCCATGAAAGGAAATGTTTATACACACACATTTTGTCATATAGACAGCCTAAAGACAACTGACTAAATTTTTAATCATCCATCAGAATATGATCTATGAGACTTTAAATGTGTCACAGTGCCAGACGGGTTGGTCTGAGTCATAAACAAATTTAGATGGGTTTTTTTTAAAAGCACATCTTAATTTCATGTTAGCAACCCTAAAAATAACTATACAAATATTAGTAATAATATATTTTGGTATTATTTTCTGGCCTTGTTCTATAACATCATATAACATCTTAAAACATCATTTCCCAACTTGTCTAATGAAAACAATAAAGTCTGAAAACTGGTTTTAATGTCCAATGTCATGATGTTACAGAGCATCCATGCAGGGGTGTCACTGATTCACTGATTCAGCAACACGTTTGCCATTATATTTAACCTGTTACAAGCAAGGGGTACCTAATAAAGTGACCAGCAAGTGTATTCAATTAGCAAATGTCTGCTTTCATTTTTAGCATACATACAATATTTCTGGTCTTGACACATGAGCAGCAGCAGTACTTTCACCACTGTAGAGACAAAAAATGACAGATTGCAGATGGCTTTATGTGTAAGACAACTACATGTACCCAAAAATGTACAAACATAACCACATCTTACAGTATGTTTAAACAACTAATTTTAGTGATCTATTGGAAAATTATATTTATTTTTTAATGAAGAATAAACATTGGAAATATGAACTAAAAACAAAAAAAAATGTTTCTATCTATAACAGTTGTGCATTGATACTGATATACATGTATCAATACAGTTAATAACTGTACATTTATTACATATATGCTGTAAATGACATGTATGTAAAGGCACAGACAAGTGTCACTTTTTAAAATATTTAAGTAGATATCGGAAATACTAGTGTGGCTTTTATATTCATTTAGTTTAGAGTAATCTTTAGAAGCATTTTAAACTTTACCAATCTCTGTGCTACCCCTAAATGTGAGGTCACAGGAAACTAACTAAGTGTAGAGTCATATATACTTTATGAATAAATAAATCCGAGTTGTGAAAAGAGTACTTAATTGACACATATTTAATTTTCAAAAAAGGCTTAATAGACATACACATAAATGGATTTTATTTTAATGTTGATTTAGATGCAGGAGTAGAATCAGTACTCACTCAATTTGATGTAGAGCTCTGTAATTGCCATATTGTACCTTGCATGGGCCTCACTATTTGACTGAATAAAAGTAAGATACAATGAAAGGGACAGGGTACTACAGTACTTCCTTTTCCTGTGCAGCATAGACATCACAGCCACATGTGGGGGATTTTTTTTTTTCTTTAACTGTCACAAGAAAGAACCACTGTTACTGAGCACAAGATATACAGGGGAAAAATACAGGTGAAAACAATATAAATACGATATGGTTTATTTTATGTAGTTACTTAATTACGTTATATAAAAGTAAACATCATCCAAATTAATATGCGAGTTAATATTATGGCACTGCAATGCTAAAATAATATTGGTAAGTTTTTGTGGTGGCACAAATTTTGTGTTATGTAAACTTTGGCACTTTTTATTTAAATAATTAAATTCAATTTTATTTATACAGTGCCAAATCACAACAACAGTCACCTCAAGGCACTTTATATTGTAAGGTAGACCCTATAATAATACATGTAAAGAAAAACCGAACATTCACATCACCCCCAATGAGCAAGCACTTTGGCGACAGTGGGAAGGAAAAACTCCCTTTTAACAGGAAGAAACCTCCGGCAGAACCAGGCCCAGGGAGGGGCAGAGCCACCGGTTGGGGTGAGAGAAGGAAAACAGGATAAAGACATGCTGTGGAAGAGAGACAGAGATTAATAACAGATATGATTCAATGCAGAGAGGTCTATTAACATATAGTGAGTGAGAAAGGTGACTGAAAATGAAAAACTCAATGCATCATGGGAATCCCCGGCAGCCTACGTCTATTGCAGCATAACTAAGGGAGGATTCAGGGTCACCTGATCCAGCCCTAACTATATGCTTTATCGAAAGGAAAGTTTTAAGCCTAATCTTGAAAGTAGAGATAGTGTCTGTCTCCCGAATCCAAACTGGAAGCTGGTTCCACAGAAGAGGGGCCTGAAAACTGAAGGCTCTCCCTCCCATTCTACTTTTAAATACTCTAGGAACAACAAGTAGGCCTGCAGAGCGAGAGCGAAGTGCTCTAATAGGGTGATATGGTACTACAAGGTCATTAAGATAAGATGGGGCCTGATTATTTAAGACCTTGTATGTGAGGAACAGGATTTTGAATTCAATTCTGGATTTAACAGGAAGCCAATGAAGGGAAGCCAATACAGGAGAAATATGCTCTCTCTTTCTAGTCCCTGTCAGTACTCTTGCTGCAGTGTCACTCTGAGATAGGATATTTCTAATTTTAGAGATACTGCTCAAATGGAAGATAGCACTCCTACATATGTGTTCAATATGTGCATTGAAGGACATACCCTGATCATTACTCCAAGCTTCCTCATAGTGTTAGTGGAGGCCAAGGTAATGCCATCCAGAGTAAGAATCTGGTTAGATACCATATTTCTAAGATTTTCAGGTACAATAACCTCAGTTTTATCTGAATTACGAAGCAGAAAGTTAGCGGCCATCCAGGTCTTCCTGGTAATTCCTGCAGTTTAACTAATTGGTGTGTGTTATCTGGCTTCATGGATAGATAGAGTTGGGTTTTATCTGCACAGCAGTGAAAATTTATGCTATGTCTTCTTATGATGCTGCCTAAGGGAAGCATGTATAATGTAAATAGAATTGGTCCTAGCACTGAACCCTGTGGAACTCCATAATTAACCTCAGTGTGTGAAGAGGACTCTCCATTTACATGCACAAATTGGAGTCTATTAGATAGATATGATACAAACCACTGCAGCACAATGAGTCCACTGTCAGAGGCCATAAGAAGATCATTTGTAACCTTCACTAAAGCTGTTTCTGTGCTGTGATGAGCTCTGAAACCTGACTGAAACTCTTCAAATAAGCCATTCCTCTGCAGATGATCTGTTAGGTGTTTGACAACTACTCTATCAAGGATTTTTGATATAAAAGGAAGGTTAAAGATTGGACTATAATTAGCTAAGACTGCTGGGTCTAGAGGTTTAACTGCAGCCTGCTTCAAGGCCTGTGGCGCATAGCTGATTATTAGAGATTGAAGGATTAATTAATGGTATGATTTTTTTGAGCAGTCTTGTAGGAACTGGGTCTAAATATCATGTGTAAATGAACATTTATTTTTAGGAGGTTTGATATCTTAGCAGATATTTAGTCTGCAAGGACTCCAGTCGTTTTATTTTCCTCACTACAGTCAGACAAACAGACATAAAAAAGTACTGTTCTGCCCTCTGCTGTAAATCCCTCACTTATTACACATGCCATTCTTATAGTTTAGTTCACAGCATTATAGCAAAAAGGATAATGATGAAATTAAAAATAAATAAACAAAAATTAAAAACAAAAAAAAAAAGACTAAACTGCATTTGTCCATGTGTATGTGTTTGGGGTTATCTACCATCACCAAAATACATATTTTAAAAAACCCATGTAAACATAACTGTGTTCACTAAAAGTTTTGTTTGATTATGATGTTCGGTATTGCTTTTCAGTCTGCACACTTAAGGGATAAAAGCTTGGCTGATCTTATTTTCATTTTCAATTTAAAACAGCTTCCTGCTAATAGACCTCATTTTATCTATGGTGTGATGAAGCTTGAATGTTAGTAGAGCTACACAGATTTTTTTCATGATGGTTTTTATTCATAATCAGCAAAAATGCTGCCAGGTGTCCACCAAAAACTGCTGAAAGAAGTTTAACCAGAGTTATACATTAAAAGCCAGACTGTGTGACAGTTGTATAATCGATGCTGATGCAGCAGTATAAAAAAAGGAAGTGTGTGATCATCTATCCAATTTAGGAGCAGATGCTTGCAGCAACGAGCACAGAGCTGGTCAAAGTACATATTCAAAACAGCTGCAGATTCTGTGTACAGTGTTGAATTTAGGTAAAGACTCCTTATATACATTGGGACAGGTAACACTGACACAGACTTTGTCAGGTAATGTGAATAAATTGCACTTGAAATACAGTCACTGTCTGAACATACTTGACATTTTTTCCTGGGTAGACCACAATAATAAATATGTAAGTGAACAGTAGAAATATAGCCATAGAACTGCATTTACATGGCAGTTAATATTTATGTATTAATTTCATTTCTGCATTTCATTTGTTTTATTTTAAACCTTTAAGATATTTTAAGAAAACAAGTACATGGGATTTGATCAATGTGACTGCAAAAAATTTTCAGTCTCAGATATGTGCTTTATCTCAAACAACAATCACATGAGGATGTTATCTAACCATACCACCTCAATCCTACATCAGATGCTGTTTCAATAGCCCAAGTTTGTTCATGTGTAGTATGATTCTCAAAATGATTTAGTTACTCAAAACCGAATGTACAAAGGAAGGACAACGCTGTCCACTTACAAACTCAGGCAGGAAGACCAAACAACGTTGGCAAAGTCTGGAGAGGCTTTAGAACCATCTCGTGCCACAAAGGTCAGAACTCTGGGAGGGATTTGAGGTGAGCAAATGAACTGAATCATTTCTTTAACAGATTTGCTTCATCCATGAGGCAGTCTCCAACATCGGAGAGTAGAGGTATGGTATATGGCGTTATTTTTGTGCCACTATTCTGAGTGCACGTAAAATAAATTTGAGCGCACGTAAAAAAAAAAAAAAAAAATTGCAGGTGCAAGTGTTGCATTTTGAGGAGAAATTTATTTTGAGCAAAGAAAACCTAAATTTGAGTGAACAAAATTTATTGCTGTGTGCAAAAAATGTATTTCAGTGTTTGCTATTATACAAACATCAAATATCTGCTCGATTTATCAAGACATCACATATTTGCATAAGTGCTCTAACGTTTTCGGAGATGCCTGTTACCCACCAGCTGACCGCATAGCTGGACTGGCCATTGGGCATTGGGCATTTGCCCGGTATCCCCAATGGCCGTGAGAGTGACCTGGTGTAAGAACGAGACAGAGAGGCTTTCAGAGGTTTAGAGTTAGACAAGACAAGACAAGGACATAGAAGCCAAGCAGGGAAGATAAGGCAGGGAGAGGGAAAAAGATGCGACCGCCTCCGTCCATCATCAAAACTTTCTATTTTGATAAAACATATAGTTAGTCCCTGATCAGGTAAACCTGAACCCACTGCAATAGGCCTAGGAAGCCGTGGATTTTCTTATTACCTCACATCTTTTTTTGGTCTCTTTGAGTCTCTTTGTCCGGTCTTCCTCCCATAGTCGTAGTTTGTTTTGTTTGTTTGTTTGTTTATTCTCCATTGTATGTGTTTCTCCGGTCTTTATCTTACATACAATATGAAACAGCTTGAGGTTACTGTTGCTGTTATTTGGCACAAAAATAATGACCTGCAACATGGACAATGACTGTTCTAATGTCTGAGTTTTGTGTGTGTGTGGACATGAGCCATCATTGACCTTGGCAACTTTGTGCTGATCTATAAGAATGCAGAAACATAAGTACACTGTCTTCAACCCATCATACATATGAACCAGTCAACCAGAGAAATGGAATTAAATGATGGCTTTACTGAAGGTCAGTTATGCTCAGTTGCTTAATAATAATCAGATTATAATCCGGCATATAAAGTATGAATATTTTTAAATTAACCAGTGTAATGAAACAGAAAATACAGAAAATGATCTTGTTGTGGGTGTGTATGTGTGGGTGGTGCAGGACAGCGACACATGAGCACTGATCTTTGAATGTATGATGATTAAAATACATGATTTATTAAAAACATATTGTTTTGGGTAAATTTTGATTGACAAACACAGACTTTTAAGGAAAAATGTAAAATAAAGTATTCTATATAACTGGATTAAAGGAATTATGCTAAAATGAATGTTTGTACTAATAAAATCTAATTGTAGTAAGACTGCATGATCTAAATGAAACATGAAGTGTTTATAATCGTATGTGACTGACTGTTCAAATGTGATGGGATTTTCACTGTTACAGAAAAAAAGATAATGTAGTGAATTCATTTTAAAGTTTAAATTATATTTTAAATGCATGTATGTAGAAAAAAGTTAGAAAGAGGTCAGGTGTGGGGGGGACAGACTAAATGTCAACAACTTGATGTGATGGCAAAAATGTGAAGATGTGATGCTTAGTGGGAGAGGGAGGAGATACAGGATTCTTTACTTTAGTCTTCTGTGAGATGAGCAGTTTCAAATGTGAAGTTCATGTTAACACACAGGTTTTGTTTCTAGGAAGTTCCAAGAAAGCAGGCTCTGCGTGGAGCCAGGAGTTCAAAAAGATTTGACATGATGATTAAATTGATTTTATTCCTTAAACACAGGTTTGCAGGCCCGGAGCACATATACTCAAGAGGAGAATTGCTGAGGTGTCCTGAGAAATAATGTGATTACATTTTTCTTTTCTTTTAATTTCCTAATTGTGGTTTTGTTTGACACATGGAAATGTGTCAAAAGGGTGAGTTTGAGGCCTAATGTGGAACAATGGATTATATGATAATTTTATGACTTTTTGTGTGTTTGATAATTTAGGTACGGTAAGAAATCGTTATTTTCATGTTTAAGCCAAAGGATTAAAACAAACTGAATCCTGTTTAGAAGATAAAATGTCGGTGTTCATAAGAAGATACCATGTTGAAGGGGAAACTGTGAGGCAGCAGCTTGAATAAAACATATGCTTTGGTGAAAGGAGGGAAGATGTTAGGATTGAAAATGTTTGATTTTCATACACACATTGCAATTGTGCTGACAGGAGTTTCCACTAAGTCTTGTGAAGGTCATAACGTCATAAGGTTCAACGTGACTGTCTGGATTGGAATATCGTAGGAAAAGAATTTAGAGTGCTTAGGGGTGAATGCAAACATGCTTACACACATAAATAATAGGCTAATACTTTTGATTAGATAGTTCAAACTATCATGTTCTGGGCTAACTTTGAATAACTGAACAAACAGTTGATGAACACAGTAGAGTATTAAGGCGTAGCAGAGAGAGGTGTTTTTGTTTTCTGTCCTTTACAGAAGAAGGAACAGAACAACAGTAAAACTATAAAAGGGGTTGGGCCTAGGATGTTCATAATTCAAGGTTCAAGCAGAGACCCTGAAGGGATTGAATGCTGCTCAACCCATAAACCTGCAAATTGGTTATGTATTGTTTGGCTTTTTATTTGCTCAAGAATTAAGAAGAACTGGATTTCCACCTAGCACTATAAAATATGATTATACATTCATGTGGTTTCATGATAGTTGTGTAGCGGCACACAGCTTAGGATCAGATACTTGCACCAAAAAGCAATGTCAGATAAATCTGTTTTTTTTCTTGCAATGAAAACATGCTCTTACAATCTGAGAGGAAGCTTAGAGGCAGTCTTGTCACCTTATAATAATAATAATAATAATAATAATAATAAACTTTATTTATAAAGCACACTTAAAAACCAAGGGTATGCCAAGGTGCTTAACAAGTAACATAGAGAGTAGGAGGAAGATAATAGAAATAGGACCAAAGCAAGTACTAGGTATGCAAGCAGGTAGCTGTCACTGATACATAGGAAGGCAACAGGTACAGAGCAAACAAGAAATAAAATGAGCATAAAAGTGCATAATATAAAATCATAAAAGAAATATTAACTAGAGGGAAAGGCAAGATTGAATGAGTGGGTTTTTAGTCGTGATTTGAACAGTGCAGTGGAATCAGATGCATGGAGGTCGAGAGGAAGGGTATTCCACAGTACCGGGGCAGCCAGAGCAAACGCACAGTCACCCCAGGACTTCAGCCAAGATCTAGGTGGCATCATAAGTAGTTGAGTGGCAGATCTAAGTGTTCTAGTAGGAGTATGTGGCTTGAGAAGTTCACTAAGACAACTTGGCGCTAATTTATTAATAGTTTTGAATGTAAGGAGTAATATTTTAAATTGAATATGGTACTTTATGGGCAGCCAATGCAAGCTAGATAGAACAGGGGTAATAGGGGAAAATTTCCTGGTACCAGTCAGGAGGCGGGCTGCTGCATTTTGGACTGTTTGCAGTCTGAGAAGAAGAGAAGAGGGAAGACCGTAGAACAAGGAGTTACAATAATCCAACCTGGAGGTTCCATAAGCATGAATAAGCTTCTCCAGGTCCTCATGTGGAACATAATGCCTAGCCTTAGAGACAAGGCGCAGTTGGTGGAAGCTAGATCTCACTACAGCAGCCACTTGCTTATTGAGTTTGAGCGAGCTATCCAGCAGTACACCCAAGTTACTGACATAGTCACAGGAACCTTGTTATCCCTACTTTCTTCAATCCTTGATACTGTTGCCCCCATTAAAATGAAGCGCCCTAGAACCTATCCTCAGTGTTGGCTTAATGACACTACGCACGCTTTACGTCACGTGTGTCGGCGTGCTGAGAGAAGGTGGAAAAAGAGAAATTTGACACCACTTCAGCATTAATTACATGTAGCGGGCGAAGTAGAGCCGCAGGATGTAGTTCATTAGTGCATACGACAGTACCAAATATAACTGGGAAATGATCCGAGATCCCAGCGTCACTTATATCCTCGATACAAATGTCCAGACCATGTGAGAAAACCAAGTCCAAGCTATGTCCTTTAACATGGGTTGGGTCATTAACCCACTGAGCCAGGTTAAAAGAGTCCGTTAAAGCAAGGAAGTCTTTAGAAAATAGGTCATCCTTCCCTTCCCTTATTTATACCGTGGGTTTCCTAACATAGTTTCATACTACTTTCAGACACACAGCTAAGATACAAGGTCACATGGAGGTTTTCTTTCTTCACAGCATTCATATTTTATGCTGTGAGTTTGTTTTTTGTACTCTCCCACCTTCCAGTAAACTCTGTTCCTCTTCCTTGGCAGGGTGTGATAACTAAAACAGAGACACTTAAACAATAGTTTGAAAACACATGTTCAACACTGTACATAAAATCCTTGGCTGTGTTAAACATTAAAAATGTGGTCTAAATACACACATCTGTTAATGTTCAACACAGCCAAGAATTTTACAGTGTTGAACATAGGTGCAAATTTTCTCAAGAGGCATTTAACTGTGGTTCTATTTTAATTTTAATAATTTGGTGAACAGAAATTCAAAACTTGTTCTCTTGTCTTATACTCCTGTTCAACCTATGTGTGTTTGTTCGCTAAGCTTTCACGAAATGAAGAATAGTTTATTATAACGTTTTTCTTTTTCTCATGGTAAAAGCAGCTCTCAACCAGTACAGCTTTTGGTTTTTTGTTTGTTTTTTAATGAGAAGCAGTTTAGATCTTGTCCCGAATTCTAAATATGGAGGATAAGCACAAACCAACACTGGCCCAGAAGAGTGCAGTCAAACAATGATTTTATTGAACACAGTGTGTGTAACCACTGTGAGACTTCCTTCCTCACCATTCCTCATCATGTGATTTATCAAGCTCACCTGACTCAAAATGTTAGTGGTGGTTCAGGCACCTGGAAAGGGATCTCAAAAGGCATTTTAGATAACTGACAGTTGATGTCTGAGTCACCTCCTCTGCCCAAAGATGGTCATTCAAAGTGGATATAGATGGTTTCTTTCACTCCTTATTCAAACCGTCTCTCTCCGCTGACCAAATGTGAGCACTGGCATCCTTGAAAAAGTGGCCTTGATGCAGATGTACAGCTGAGTCTTGTCCTGTCGAGGTGGCTCCTCTATGTTGTGCAGAGCTTTTATGGAGTGATAGTGTCAATGTTAAATAAAAATGCTTACATAGAAATAAGTGGTTGTGTGAATGGGTTTTATTAGAAGAAAACCTTTAACCCCAATAATACAAATAATTAAGTCAGCATAATGAGTTATTATATCTGCTATTATATCTGAATTAAATATGTTTATGCAATTTTTTATTTCAATAAAAATTATTTCATCCCTTTTTTTATCTTCATGTATGGATTTTTGGAGAAACAGAAAAAATATACTCTTTCCTATTCATTTCTGGATCAAACTAGCATAGACATTGTGTGTTTAAGGTAAATATTTTTTAGTGGAAAGTGTCTATATGTGAGGAAATTTAAATGTTAGTGTTTCATCAAATTTGTCATGATGGTTCTTTTTCATAATGCTAAATGATGTCAGGTGTCCACCAACCACTGCTGTGTGATCTGTAACCCAAAGCTGTAATATACAGTTATACATTAAAAGACTGTATGATAGTTATATAGTAGATGCTGATGCAGCAGTGTAAAACAAATAGTAGTGTGATCATCTATCCAATTTAGGAGCCGATGCTACAACCAAAGAGCACACAGGAGTTTAAAGTCCTTTTTCACATTCAATACAGACGAGGATTTTGTGTATAGTGTTGAACAACGGTGAAAACTTACTCAGAGAACCAAATGGTACGTGCATAATGTTATTTAAAAAAAAAATATTTCTATCTTTACTTTCTTTTGTGTCGTTCTAAATTATTTAATGTAAATGACATAGTAGCTCTACTGTTTTGTACTAGTATTAGACTTACACATGTTTAAATGCAAGTTTTCTTCCTATATTTCTTCATAGCGAAGTACAATGTTTGCTGCAACCCCTGCTAATTTAAGGTTTAAAACAAAAGATGTCCTAGAATTTTGTCATTTTAACTACAATACTTTGCACATTAAAACACTTAAAATTTTAACCAGAATGGCAAAATGTAATTTGAAACATTATTTTGTGATTGAAATTTATGCGTCAGTACAGGCACTACAGTAGTATTATATATTAGTTGTTTTTTTTCCTACTTGATATAAAATGGCCATCATGATATAATTGTATCCTGAATCATAAGAGATATTTTTCAGACTTAAAATTATAAGTGCATTGAAAAATCACTGTTTAAATTTCTATTAGATTTTCTAATGCAGAGTTTGCATCATTATTTCATGTCACTGTAGAATACTGCAGTGAAACCTGATCAGTGTTACTTTGTTCAGCTGTCAGTATTGTCAGTGGATACGCTTGTATGTGCTTTTTACAGTAATTAAATAATAATCATACCCATATTTCTGGACTTAATTTTGCAGCAATCCAGGATGTTGCCCCAACTTTGCCGACTCATCTTTAAACCTCAGTTGTGTTCTTGTATTTTACACCACACTGTGATCCTACTCATTCTGACAGATAGTGCGACAGGTAACATTGTCTCATACTTTGTCAGCTAAGGTGAATAATTTATACTCATTATACAGTTACTGTAGGTCTGGAGATATTTTGCACTTTTTCATATTTTTTGTTGCGGTGTACCGAGGAAAGAGTTACAACTGGCTGTGTGCAGGCAGGAAAGGACCCAAAAACAAACTCACAGAAACGGGACTTAAACTCAAAATACAGCTTTATTTGCTGAAAGAGGGAAAAAATGCAATACAAAGCTAAATTGTAAAAACATAGTAATCTAAATACATGGGGAAACAGGGAGAGCCACGCAGCCATGAGGGAGATATATATGGGACTAAGGGAGAGACTGAGGAAATGAGCACACATGAGTAACACATATGACACGAATAACCATAATAAGACAGAGGAAGCAAACTAAACATAACACACGAGATGAGATACCTTCAAATAAGAGGAGCAACAGAACACATGGTGCACACAGACAGGAGACTGCCAAAGTAAAACAGGAAGTAACAGGAACACACACACACAGAGGCACAGACAGACACAGAGCCATGAGCCTCCACAGTAACATTTCAATAAAAACAAAAGAAAAAGTTGTTCTCCCAGCAAGAGGTAAACTATTGGCAGAAGTAAATTACTGTAAGAACACGACTGCTCTTAGACCATTTTGTGGTTGAGTTACCAAACATGTTAGAAAGTGAGGTATTGGACACAATAAATGAACAGTTGGAGTTTTTATCAAACTTGTCTCCATACTAATTGAAACATTTTATTGCTGAAATAATTGATTAAAAACACGATGCAGGAATGCATTAATACCTCTTCTTCATATATGAGCATCATTCCTAAAATCTCTGTAACAAAACCAAAACACTGACATGGTCAGAATCTCATAAACGTCACCCACTATAGGTATCACAGACCTTTACTGCTGTAAAAGTAGGATTTTTCGGCTTACTAAAGTAATCTCAGATTAAACCCTGGGTTTGATTCAACATAACAACTAACCTGCTCTGAAGGAGGTTGCGTTCAGGATGATATATCCATAAGTATAAAACCTATATCACCTAACCAGTCAGACCTCTGTAAGAATGTGCCACCTTTAATTTACTTTTTAAAGTTTAGTGTGTAGAAGTGTAGAAGTCTTCAGGTTTCAAATACTATATACAAACATTTATACTGATATCTTCATTTATTTTAAAAATGGTGCATGACAATGATAAGCGGATTAACTTGCAAAGTCAACTTTTTTTGCATTCTTTCTTCTCTTGTTTGGTTGCACATGTTGTGCTGATTTTAGCCTGTAAGAGTTAAATTATTAATATTTATATATACTAGCGCTAGTGTTTTGTACTACAAAATTTTGTACTATTAATATTTGATTGATCATCTGATGCCAACATCAGTGATTTTATGTGAGTTCATGGCAAAATTCAAAAAACAAAAAAATATTTGCATAGCTCTATGGACTTTGATTTTTAGTACTAGGTTTAGTGGAGGCAGGCCCATGATTCCAACAACAATAGAAGCAAGTATTCTTCGTTGTTTTTCAAATCTGGATGTCATCAAATTAATCAGAGATGCCAAAATTGTTTTAATAACAATTATGGTATTTTTTTCAGTCTGCATATTTTATGGATAAAACTTATTTTTCTTATATTTCTCTTCAAATTCAAGACTTCCTCCTGAAATACAGTGGTGCTGCTGATACAGCTGATTCTATCCAGTCAAGACAGCGCTTGAGTTTCCAGCACATGTATTGTAGTATGCTGCAAAAGCTTCCTAGAAGTGGCTCTCAACTCTGTTACAGAGAATAGCAACAGATTGATTTTTTTTTTCTTGTACTTTTTATGGAAAAAGGTGCACAAAGCATAGTAAAAGGCATATAGGGAGTGGGATATGGGTAAAACAGCAAAGAGAATTTGGTTCTTTTGAAATAGCTCAAGGATTACCTGCTAGCAGCAACAATCAAGCAGTAACAAATTCATTACACTTTTTGTGTCTTTTAAGCATTTTTACAGAAAGTATTAAGCATTTTAAGACATGTACTGCCAAATGCAAGATGTGTTTGTTTTCTAACATCTGAGAATTAGGGGTGATATATAAGGATGTCTTAAAAGGAAAACTATATAAAGTTATGACCATATTTAACATTATTTACACTGAACTCTCTCCCTTTTCAGTGACTAATGTCAAAAGTGGCATAGAGGATCCACCTGATGGAAGGAATGGTACATATTCTGTTTTGTCACAGACTTTTAGCATACATTATATATAATGCGTGATTTCATTCTTAATATACAATTTGTTTAGCCTGTTCTTTCATTCACTTCTTAATAGGAAGAGCTTAAATGCACACAAAGATAACGGTAGATTTTATGTTTAGTGCTGGTCTTTTTACTCATATTTTGATAGTCTGTCATCTTATGTGTTATTTTTCAAAAACATTATTTTATGTATTTTATCATTTCAGGTACAGACTTTGCTGAAAAATTTTACATCCTCAATGTGGCGGATGTTACTTTTAGTGGCTTTGTTGTTGTCGCTTTGTTTTCCGGAGGTATCGCTTTTTTCTGTAAATGCAAAAAGCCAAAACTCGGTAAGTATTAAATATTATGTTCAGTTTTCTTCAGCCACTTTGAGACTTTCCTCTATATTAACTGACATTTCCACATCCACTACATCATAATTTAAACAACTTCTATGTTATCAAGAGTTTCAATCTGTATTTATCTTTAATTAAATATTTCTTCTATCCTGACCTTTCATCTGTGTCATCTTTACGGCAATACATTTTCTCAGCTAAGCTGCAGGGACGAGCTCAGAAGAAACAGGAAGAGCTGAACGTATTGTCAGAGCTCAACACTCAACTGTTGGAACTGAAGAGGGGAAATCACCAAGTAAAGGAAGAATTCAGACTGTTAGACGAGACAATTAAAGAGCTGGCAGAGAACAAAGAGAAGCTTCAGCTGGTAGAGATCAAAATAGCACAGACAGAGAAAGAAAAAGAGACAGACAAAACAGAAAGATACTTAGAGGAAAAACAAAGTCTCCTGACTGCTCAGCGTAAACTGGAAAAGAGAAAGGAAGAACTGGAGAATCTACAACTGAATATGGAGAAACAGCTGCGGCAATTAGAGGATATAATAAGCACAATGAGAGAAAGGAAGACAAAAGCAGAATACGTTTTAGAGGTGATTGACTTGAAGCTGGAGGAGGTAGAATGTTAAAGTGATACAACTCGTCTTGTCCTAGAGCAGTGAGAAAGAAATAATTTACTGCTACTTTACTGTTTACTACTAATACCACTACAGTTGATTTTAAACCAAGCAACAAACATGTGATTAAAGTGCAGAATTTAACCTTGACTCAAATCTTTTAGCAAAACCTTTTCACTGTTATTCGTATATACAGTGTCTGATTTTCAGGTGCTCAAATGTGATTGGACTGTTGATAGTTGTAAATGCAGGATTGCTTCTAATAATTGGAAGAACTTCTTTTTATTAGAGCAATCTTTTAAAATTGTTTACAGGTTATCTAAACTATAAATAAACAGTACATAAAAAATAAAAACAAACAGTAAAGAATAAAGTAACAATAAAGTAAAGGTTGACAGTAAAGAAAAGACAAGAATTTGCTAAAAAAGGGAATTTTTTTTAGTGAAAGGCTTCCAATTTGATTGATGGTGTTTTTGTTTTTGGGTTATTCCTTAAAAATTATTATCCCAAGGATATTGTCATGAGAAGAATCATGCTTCTTTGAAGTTCATCTATTAACTGTCCGTGTAAACTCGAGAATCTACCACTGAACTTGGAGAAACAACAGCAGTAAACAGAGGATATAATGAGCATGATGACAGAAAGGAAGACAAAAGTAGCACCAAAAAAGTGATTAACTTGCAACTACAGGTGGTAGAAAGCCAAAGTGATATGATTCATCTTCACACAGACTATGGAGAAAGAAATAATACACAATCTGCACTGAACCTGTGTTACTTAATGATTAACTTTATTATGTGAACTATGTATCTTAAACAATGAGTTGAATATAAGTATCATCTACACAAAATTGATACATTTGATTCACTTTATTATAAATTGTATTCATTTTGTTTAGTAAGAAAGGAGAAAATGACTTATCGCAAATGTATTTACAGAGAGATTGACAGCAGGTTAAGGTAGATGGGAATGTACTAATGCATGAAAAGGCTGGGAGGCTGGGAGAAAATAACGGGTAATTTAAAAAGCCGAAGAATTAAAAAAATGAAAGTAAAAGATGGATGGAGGGAAGTTAATGAATCATGAAGTGCAGAGGATTAGTAAGGTGGACATGAGGGCAGACTGTTCCCTGAAGAGGATAGAGTAAAAGTTCAGTTATTCCAGATGACACACCCTGTGGAAAATTTATCAAATAAAAATTAGCCCATAGCAGTGACCCAATAATTATAAAATAAAAAGAAGAATGATGAAAACTATTTGGATGTAATTATGACGTCCATTTCTGTGTGCTGTCATTGTCACTGTGTCGAGTGACCCAGCGTTTTGTGTTGTCTTATTTTTTGATGGTTTATAATTTATGTTAAATTCATTTAGTTATCTTAAACACAGGCAGTGAAGACACAAGGAGTATCTAATAAACAATGAACTATAACAGAGCAAACTAGGCAAAACAGACTGAGCTTAAGTCTTCCTCGCCCTCCATTCTTTTCAGTAATGTCTCTAGCTGTGTCCCAATTTAGGGTCTGCCCCCTTGGAGGACCCGGCCTTCGTGATCTACGTTGGCCTCACCTCCAAAGACCGAGAAGGCCGGAAGTGCGAGGCTGTGAAATGGGACGGTCTAGCCTCTGTTGCATTGCTCAGGTTGCCTAACAACTATGAAACGTTTCATACAGCATTGTTTGACAGAAATGAAGGAGAGCATTTTTTTGTTCATCTGTTTGCTTTTATATGAGCTTTGTTTGATTTGATAAGTATCTGAGGCTGAGACCACAAGACTGTAAAAACATGAACAATAGATATTTATATTTCCTATCACCTTAAATCTTCACTCAAAGACAAGTATATTTTGTTCGTTTAATATGTTGGCATTACTAAATTTGGCTCAATGCTTACATATATGTGTAAAAAGCAAATGTACGAGCTGTGATAACTGTTTCTGATAGAATGAAGATCAGACTGATATATTAAATATTCCTTTATTGGGTGAGAAAATCAGAGCATGTCATAACTGCTTTAAGTCATACAGAATAGATATCAGAGCCTTAAACAGGCCGACTTCTGCTAAATGGGTCAAACTGGGCTGAAAGTATACAAACACATAACATCCTTATAGAATATGATGTAACACTATAGATCAACTTACCTCAGAATATATAAAGCATATAAACAATTACAGCAATATGATGCAACAAACACAGCAGTACTACTAATCCAAAATACTCAAAGCTTCATAGAACTGAAACAAACATTTATTTTTAGCTCCATTCTGCTGCTGATACATACTTTAGGTTTCTGAATATTAAACTTGTTGCTGCCTTTCATAGTGTGTAACTTGAAGGCCCTGAGTACTTTCTCCCACACTGAAAACACTGGAATGATCAAATTATCTGAACATTACCTAATAAGACTGATTCAGGACAGACAATTAGTTATTCTAAACTTTCCTAGCAGTCCTTCACAAACAGGGAACAGTCTGTCTATTCTCTCCATCTGTCAGCTGCTGCTGGCTCTTCCTCCTCCTCTTCCTCACACACTGCTGAGTTTGTCCTGGTGGATCATCAGGGGTGCAAAGCCTCACAGATGATGTGCAGCAGTGGGTCCCTCAGTCTGTCCTCACTCTGGACACTTGCAGTTGTCACACATGGAATTCAAATGTGTGATAAGCTGCAGGATTCAAACACAAGTGTAACTTATAAATACATGTTCATACTTTTATTCCACAATCAGAGAGAAAGAAACAGAGAGAGAGTGCAGGACAGACAGACAGGTGACAGTCTCAGGTGTATACACTGCTACAAAACAACTGAGGTCTGAATCTGAGGGCAGTTCCTGCAATCACAGAGGTTCGTTCTCTGCTGAGAGCTCGGAACAAAGGTTTTAAATCTGGCGAGGCAGCAGTTTACAGTCTAGCAAGGACAAACCTGTCACAGAGGTTAAAAGAAGCAAAGAGGCTGTACGCACAAAAAATGGACCAAACTTTCTTGAATCTTGAAAGTAATATTGAGTATAACGTTGTCTTTATATCTAAAGAACACTGTGCTAGTAATACTCTGTCTGTATCCCAGGGCCTGGAATTCTGTCTAAACTGAACACAGCCTGGTTTAATTACCAGAGACTCAATAAATACCCCTTTTGTCAAACTGTAGCTCAAAGAATTTCTTTGTTTCATGTGATCATTCCTAACTTTTATTTTGTCAATGAGAAGGATTACTGTTGCAAAATGGACATGTTTGAGACCAAACCACTGTGGTTACTGAAACCTAACCAAAATATTTTTTTTTAAATCAAGAGTGAAAGTAAAAAGTGCATAAGGTGATTTTACAAATATCTGAAGTTTTATTGAAGAAGTTGTAAACAAATAAATGCTGCTATGTTCATTTACCCAGTTTTATTATGATTAAAGGTTAATCCTGATAAAGAGAGAGTGAAACTGCAAGGAGAATGCTTTTGCTGCTGTATACTTGTTTTATATAATTTTCAGATTAAATATTATCCCTGACAGTTTGATGTGTTGTCTGACAGCCTTACTGGTTTACTCTTTATTAAATGTTTTTTGTCTTTGTGTCTTTTATTTTATTTTATTACTTTTCTTTTAATCATTCTTATTCACTTCTGGTGGGGGGAAAAGGGCACTGATAGAGGGTACGGATCCTAAATATATAGTACAACATATAGCATGTACACACTGTGTAAGTAAAGCAGCTACTCAGACATTACATGACTATAGAAACAAATCATTTGACATTTCTTTCTCAAATAAGGGCATTGTGATGATCTCTGTATTATTACATGAATTGTACTATTTTTAGAACGCAAGTATTAGCAAATATATCTTTTTCTGTCTTTTTCTTTGTATCCTGTTATATTCAGATTGTATTTAAGAGATCTTTGAGGATATTTAAAAGAATTATCAAGGGCTAATCGTATTAAATGGCCTGCATTTGTATAGCGCTTTACTTAGTCCCTAATGACCCCAACATGCTTTACACGTTCAGTCATCCACCCATTCAAACACACACACATTCACACTGGTGATGGCAAGCTACATTGTAACCACAGCCACCCTGGGGCACACTGACAGAGGCGAGGCTGCTGGACACTGGCAGCACCGGGCCCTCTGACCACCACCAGTAGGCAAACATGGGGTTAGTGTCTTGCCCAAGGATATTTGGCATGCAGCCAGGAGGCAGCCAACGGACTTTCTGATTAGTGGCTGACCTGCTCTGCCACCTGAGCTACAGGGTTAGGGTTATTAAAAACTCAGTAACAATATTAGTAGTATATCATATACCAAGACCTATGTAAAACTTAAAAGATTTTACTTAAAATTTCTGGATTCAAATGGACTCACGTGCACATCCAAATCACACGACCACTTTAAGATGGCAATTCAGACATCAAACTATATCTCAGTTATTAATCATAGCAGTGGTGTGGATTTGATTGACAGTTTGATACAAATAAGTCCTACACCTTAAAAAAATAGCACATATGATGACAGACCTCAGACGGCTCACCATTTGATAACTATGTTACCTAATTATGTGTTTACATACATATTAGCTTCTGCAATCCTGAGATTTTCCCACTACTACTGTGTCTATATAAGGACATCCTTATATATGAGCATCATTTCTGAGACTCCTGTACCCAAAAGAAAAACACTGACAATCCACTGACCTCACCCTATGTCATCACATATAATCACATACCTGTGAGTTAGTTGGTTAGTATCCACTAACCAAACAGTACAATTAATTTAATCCTGAAAGTTTAGCGTGTTGAATGTAATAAATTAAAGTTTTAGACTCTGTCTACAAGCTTTGCTATTTCAAACTCAGTTTTTCCTATATTTTCTCTCAATCTCCCATAACCTTGATACTGCCTTGTCTCCTTTGATCTCCTTTGAGATGTGAGAGATTTGGAATGTTTAGCATATTTGGAGTGTGTAGTTACTGTTTTGTGTTTTTAGTGTGTAGTGTTGTCATTAGTTTTGTTTTGTGTGTCAGAACAATGAGGCAACTGCTAATTGTCACAGTTGCTACCAATAAGCCACCAAAGACAGACTGCAGTGTAAACGCTGTTATCAGGTGGAAAAGAGGAGGAGTGATACAACTGTTGTCAGGCCAGCAGGTGCAGGTATCAGCTTGTTGTGTGCTCCTCTTTCTAATGGTGGACACAATTTTTTGGGGAGTGGCACAAATAATTTGTGTGGCATATTATTTGATGCAGAACACCTGATTGTTCTGGCAATAGTTTGAAATGGTTATAGAAAAAACACATAGGCTGCATTTTTAGCTAAATAGCTGCATGTAATTTTGAGTTTTGCAAAACTTGTGCATATATTTTTAAAATGCACAATTTATTTTAGCATTTCAAGTTATAGTTAAAATGATTCATTAAACATGTTTGTGGTTGTTACAGTAAGAAATATGACTTTAACTCGAACTTTTCTGTCTCATTTTAAGTCAGGTCTTTTAATACAGTATATCAAAATCAAAAAATAACTGTAAATTCAGACATGTGAGGTTCCAGTTTAGATTAGGGAGACAGACACTATATAGAGTAGACTTTAAATGTTTCTTTTTGCTAAAGCATATAGTTAGGTCTAGTGGTGCAACGGATCACGGTTGATCCGAAATCCGAACCAATCCCACTCCACGGTTCGGTACGCACGTGATCCGAAGATTCGAAAAAGAAAAAAAAAGTATTTGTATGGTGCGCGTGGTCAGTCTGTCAAGCGGTAGTTATGATCAGCGCTAGCGGTCCAAGTAGCGGAGCAGAGGAGTTTGCGGCATTTAAACAGCCCTTTGCTGCCCAGTCCGACCGGGCTAAAGCTATTACAAAAGCTAATGTGGTGTTTAGCTGCAGACGGGAGGCGTCGTCTGTTGTGCAAAACAAGGGGTTTAAACTGTGATGAACGTGCTTGAGCCACGCTATGATATCTCGTTGCGCGTCCACTTCAGTGACAAGATCGTTCCAAGCATGTATGAGCAGGAGAAGTTTAAAGTTATGGCTGAACTGTCCCAGGCATCTTCTGTTGCTCTAACTACAAATGGGTGGAGCTCCAGGGCAACGGAAAGCCACGTGACCGTGACCGCTCGTTATATCACAGCGGAGTGGTAGATACAAAGCCCTGCACTGCCCTATAGATTACATTAGATTAGATGAAACTTTATTTATCCCTCGGGTGGGTTCAAACTGAAATTCAGTTTCCAGTAGCACAGCACCGACAGAAGTTGCAGAATGTGAGCAGAAATGTACAAATACAGAATATACAAAATGGATAAATAGAATAAATACGAATAAGAATACAAGGGAACGGCACATTTTAAGTATTGTGAGTCTATTACACCGTTGGATATTAACAAAAACTACTGCACAGTGTAAAGGCACTACAGCTACTTGTTCCCCCATTCCCTCTGTCCCCGTTTCCCCTCCAGCGAGGAGTTAAACAGTTTGTTGGTGTGTGGGACAAAGGACTTTTTAAGTCTGCTGGTCCTTGACTTTGGGAGAAGCAACCTGTCACTGAACAGACTCCTCTGGTTGTTTATGGCCGTGTGCAGAGGATGCAGAGGCTGCCCAGCATGGTCCATAATGTCCATATTGCACCTTAATTTGTTTTTATATAAGTGCGTGGAATGAGTCTTCAGTTGAATGTTTTTTAATAGGCAAAAAATACTTAAATAAGTAAACGGCGAGTAGAATTTTTGTCTTTTTTTTCTATTTTTGCTGATCCGAAAATTGATCCGATCCGTGACTTTAAAACCGTGATCCGATCCGAACCGTGAGATTTTTGATCCGTTGCACCACTAGTTAGGTCTGTATCAAATGACTCTTAATGCAGCTGAAGACATCACGCAGCGAGTGTTTCTTCATCATTTACTATGCATTTATACATTACTCGTCATTTAATTGTTAGTTAATATTCATGTCTGTGTAAATGTGTTGTTGAACAACCGTTGTCAAATACAATTATACACGATAGCCTGTGATTTTATGATAGTTGGAGCAGATCCTTCCACTAAATGGTACGCAGGCGGTCAAAGTACACACTTGCCTTATTCACGTTCAGCACAGCCGAAGATTCTGTGCAGCGTGTTGAACGCAGGTTTCAAACTCACTCAGAAAATCAACCAGTAAGTGTGTGATGTTACTTAATTACAGTTTTATTTTAGTTTTAATGGTGGTTCTTTATTGTAGTTCTATTTTGATAAATTGCAAACTGGTTTTCTTGTTTTATAAACTGTGTTAACTCTATTTGTTAGCTAAGTTTTCATTATACATAGAATACTATACTTTAAGTTTTTCTTCTGTTAGCCATCATAAAAATAACGGCCAACCAGTAAAGCTTTCTTTTCTTAAACAGGAAGTAGTTTAATGTCAGAATCTAAACACTTTGTTCTTCCTTGTCTTAGTCTACCTTTATTTTTGGTGTTGGCTGTGCTGGACTTTGTGATCAAGCGTATAACTAACACAAAATGGCAGTCTTGGTAAGTTGTCTTTTGTTTTGTTTTTATGACTAACTTACCCTTTGTATCCAGTTTAAGGTATATTTGTTTTTGCTGATCAAAAACACAGATTGCCAAAGGAAGGTCTGTGGCAGAAAAAAAGGAAAACAAAATAAGCTTTGCAATAAAAGCATTTTTTATTGTATAGTTTACATCAGTATTCAAATTGGTATTTTGTTTCATGTCATTGGATAAATTTTACAAGATGATCAGTATTTTTTGTTCACCTGTTATTGGTGATCTCAGCTGATATTTTTACTTGTTTATGCTTTTTGCTGTCTTAAAGTCATGATATACTTTTAAGTAATTAAAATTTGGGGACTTTGTATTCTTTTTCCAGAACTCCAGGATAAATTCCCAATGTGGTCAGCTCGCTTTGAAACGTCATCTATGCACTTTGTTTTTTCACCACACTGTGATCCTACTCCTTCTGACAGATATAAGGACAGGTAACATCTAAACAAACGTTATCAGCTAAAGTAAATACTTTACACAAAATATATCCTTCTTGGAGGGCTGTGTATATTTTATAATTTGTTAGGTGTACAAAAATATAAATGAAACTGAGCAGTCAAGCTTAAGCTGCAGATAATCTAAGAACATAAACATAACTGTGAGATACAAACATTGTCCTGTCCTTTCAGGTCAGTCTGAGACAGTAACATCATCTCAAACAATAATCACAGTAGTTGGTGAGGATGTCATCTTACCATGCTACCTTGACTCTGCGTCAGACGCTGTTTCTAAGAGTCTGGAGTGGGGAAGACCTGACCTGGATCCCAGATTTGTCCATGTGTGGTTTGAGGGTCAAGACCATCTAGTTAATCAAAACCCATCTTACAGAGGAAGGACATCACTGTCCACTGAGAAACTAAAGCAGGGGGACCTTTCACTGAAACTCACTAGAGTCAAACACTCTGATAATGGCAGATACAGATGCTTTTTTCCCTCAGAGTCCAAAGAATCTACCGTTGAACTTCTTGTTGGTAAGTGGACATTTTTCATTACACTGTGAGATACAGATGGATGACAAATAATTATCCTGTAGTAAGGACATCCAGTGACTTTATTATGCTGTTACGAATGTTTGAATGCAAGGGTTTGAATCCAATTGTGCATTTACAGGGAAGCGTCACTGTTAATATAAAGCTGTTTTATATGTGATCACCTTTATTCAGTGACTACACATTTCTATCCTGAGACAAAAATGAACACCTATGGAAGATTTTTTTACCACTGAGTTAGACAGGGCTCCACAACCATCATCAAAACACCACATGACAGTATGTGTTATTTGGTGTAATAACTGAAGGTGTTTATTCCTCTAGCTTCGTCAGTGGAGTTCAGATGGTGCTTGGTGGCCGAACTCCTTGCTCATTTTTCTTTTATCACACCCCAGTATTGCTACCCTTTATCAACTACACTGGAACATGTTTTGTTTTCGTCTCCAGTAACAGCTGAAGTAACAAAGCCTGCTGGAGGTAAACTATTGGCAGGAGTAAATTATTGGAACCTCAAATGGCTGTTCTCACGTTGTGGTTGAGTTACCAAGTATGTTACAATTAGAGGAAGTGAAGTATTGGTCAGCACTGAAAAAAGCAGTCAAAGTTTTACCGGACTTTTTTCCGCACTGATTAAGACATGTTTTACTGCTGATATCATTAATCAAATACACTGTTCTGTGAATGCATTGACACTTCTTATCTTTGCCATCCTCAGGTTCACTTTCCTTACCTACAGTAGCAGAAGTCAACATAAACAGGAGTGCAGTCGCTTTACAGTGTAAGTCTGCAGGCTGGTATCCAGAGCCTGAGCTGTTGTGGATGGACAGTGATGGAAACAGCCACTCTGCTGGACCTACAGAGACCCTCAGAGGTCCTGATGACCTCTATACTGTCAGCAGCAGAGTGACTGTGGAGAAGAGACACAGAAATACTGTCAACTGTATAGTCCAACAAAGGGATATCAACCAGAGCAGAGAGACACAGATGCATGTTTCAGGTAATGTTTTCTTCTGAAATTTGATTCAGTCTTAAGATGTGTTATGTTACAACCTCTGATTAACAACTGATTAAAAAAATCTGAAGTGTAATATTTAAATGTTATAGTTAAATAAAGTCAGTTTTTCATAATTATTAAGACTTGCAAAGAAATTAAATGCAAATCTAAATTCATTTAAAATTTGATATAAGAAACATTTCTATTTTCTTAAACTGAAAGAACAATACTGGATAATTTATATAATGATAAATTCAAACTGTTATAAACTGACTTTGTCTGTATGGGGCATGAGAGGTGTAATACAAGGGCAATAGCACAAGCTGTTTATAAGCTCAGACTACAAACAATAAAGTGTGCGTCAAAATTTATTTAGCGGTTTTTTTAAATTCTTACAGTTTTACATGATTAAATTAAGTAGGAGTGGAAAAGGAAGCAAATTAATCTCCAGGGTCTCCAAGGCCAAAACAATGAACAAAAACTTCAAGGTTCACATAAAAAAGAAATGGCAGAGACCCTACCAAACTTCCACTAACTTCTAAATACCACGACTAAACCGTAAAATTGGCTTCCAAAGCACAAATCAAAGAAAGCAAAAACAGCACTAATGTTTCCCAGGACTCAGTAGCCAAAAGACAAAGAGAGTAACACACTTGCTGCTGGGGGGATTATGCTGCTCCACAAGTGATCTTGATGCTGCTCAGCTGTGTCAATCAGGTGTAGAAACCTGGAACAGAGAGCGAGGGAGAGAGCAACTCTCTTGCAGGAAGAGGCCTAAAGGTCAGTGGATGTAACACAAACCAATCCAACATCTGACAGTTGATGAAGTTACTTCATAATTCATGTTTGGTATTAAAGAAAACCACCCAGTGAGGCTGAGTCTTTCTGAACTGAAGAGGGATGAGTTTTCCAGTCTGTGAAACATTGACTGGCTGTGATCTTCAGACCATCTGGTGGCAGTGCCTTAAACACTGTCATGATTTTGAAGAGAAAATAATTTTTGTGGTCAGAAACAACTCTGAAAACCATTTTCAGTCAACACAGTTCATTTCTGCATCGAAATAACATCTGAGCTCATTAAACATAGATTGAAGAGAAGTGGGAAACTGTACTGCTGTTTTCAGCACACAGTCCAAAGTAATGTAAAGTGATGTATGTGGGGGCTTGGTAGCCTGGACATCTGTGAAAGCCAGCCAGTCGGTACATAATGATACATACTGGTTTTGGAGTAACATCGGCTGCCATCCAGAAGATGTCTCTGTCAGGGAAGGTCCTTCATGTTTCAACAGGTTGTCTTTGTGGTATTTCTTTTAAAGTATAGGCTCTAAGTGTCTCATAAAATGATTATCTGTTTTATTTACAATTTGAATGCATGTCTGAGCATTTTTGGAAGTTATTATGAATTAAATTATCTTGTCTTTTTAATTTCAGGTGACTGTGTTGCAGTTCCACCTTCTTCTGCCCTCCGTGTCAGTCTTATTTTGGCAGTTTTTCTCATTTGTACTTGTACAACAGTCATTGTTCTGTGGATATGGAGACAAAACAAAATCAAAGGTAATCATATTGGTCTATCTGCTAGGTGTCACCAAATCTGTACTAACTCGAGTTTTTAACAACTAAAATCACCTTGATTGACAACTTAATCAAGGTGTGTGTAACACCTTTTCATCAGACAACTTTTACATAACTAACTCTGTACTTATGCAGAGAAAAGGAGGCAAGCTAAGGATGAAGCTGAGGAGAAAGAGAAAGAGCAGCTGTTGGCAGAAAACAAGAAGTCTGAAGAACTACAGCGGAAAGAGGAAGAGCTGAAAGACCTGGAGGAGCTGGTTAATATACTGATTGAACAGGAAAACGAACTGAAGAAAGTAAAAAATGAACTCAAACAACAAAGGGATATGGTGGATGGTGAGGTGGAGGATATTGAAAACAAGCTTCGGTCAGTGGATAAGAACACAGAAAGTGACAGAGCAAAGGGATACATGGATCTGAAAGAAATAATAACAGAAAGCAAAAACAAATTACTAAAGAAAAAAGCAGCAAATTCAGTGCTGCAAACAAACATTGAAAACCGTCTGCTTAGAACACAGCACATACATGATAAAATGACCCAAAGAAAACCGGAAGTCGAGAAACAACTGGCAGAGTTACAGAAACAGACAGATGAGATTGAGAAGACACTTAATTTAGAGCAAAATCAGGAAACTTTAAACATTTAGAAAAAATCTCAAACCTCATGTAGAGAGGTTTGAAAAGTACTTCTTGTATCTGCTGATGGTACGTACCGCCAGCCTGTCCTTCCGTGATGGCTCATCTCATCCCCATCTTCCCTTCTTTCTCAGGTGTCTGCTACCTGAGGTATTCACTAAGCACATCATCTGTTGTGGCCATCTTCCTGATGTACTCATGGATGTTTGTTGTCCCATCCTGGACGGTGGTTCTGACACTCATTAATGCACGGTCACCTTTCTTTGGTTTAGCGCACAGACTCAGGGTGATGGATTTGGGGTGAATCAGAATTAGAATAAGAATAGTTTATTAAGCCTTAATTAAACTATGTGTGTACACCTTCTCCAAGATAATAAGAACAGTAACAGACTGAAATTAAATAATACAATATATAACAAAGTTACAAAATATAAGAAATAGCTCTAATATATGCAAATATACAGATTATAAATATCCAGAACATTACAGGGATTAAATATGTATGGTTTTACTCTAAACTGTAAAGTGTAACTGAAACCCCATGCATGGTAAAGAGCTTCCTTGTCTTGATGTCAGTGGCTTTTATCTCTGCCTTTGGCCAGCTTATTATCCCACCAGGGTGCCTGATCACGGGTCAGATACAGTGTGTTGATTGCCTGGATCTTGTTCTTCCTATTCAGCTGACTCTTCAGGTCTTACCTGACTCTCTGCAGGTATTTCACTGTTACAGCTTTCCTGGCAGCCTCTTTGAGGTTCCCATGTGTATGGGCTCAAATTGTGGTCATAAATATTTTGTACTTGTTAATCAGAATGTGTAGTTGTGAGTTTTGTAACCTTCAAATGAAAATATATGAAAATATGATGTTTTTGCATCTATAAATTAGAATTTGTGTGTGTGTGTGTGTGTGTGTAAAAACATTTGTGTTACAATATTTTTTTGGTAAGGTCTGCTTACAGATACAAAGCAAAAAAACTATGTGTAAAACTCACGTTTCCCGGCTGCGTGTGAATTTCAACTTACAAGTACGAATTTTTACCCGATTTTTCTTCTTTTCTTCAATTTAAACTCCAGTTTAAATTTATAAAGTCATTTCCACCTCATGTTCTGTCAAATATTTACATCGTCTCCAAGATCCAACTGTGATAAACATTTTTCAGTCAGTGTGATTGATAATAATAGGACAAATGATCACCGATCAGTGTGTAATATGCAGTCAATGGAACTGACAGTCTGACAGTTGTATTAATGCCCACAGACTGGCACAGTTAGAAACATGGAGACTAGATTTTACTCTGAGCTGACAATAAACCTGTGGTCCTGTGTAATATAAATATACACACACACACACACACACACACACACACATATCCCCAACTAGCCATCCTCTCTGAGACTGATTCAAGACTTATGTTATTATTGGGTGATAGCATCTCAAAATACGATCACCCTCAACATCTTCTCAGATCCATTTCATGCAAAAACGGAGCAAACTAAAAATCTGTGTCATTGTAACCCAGTGTTAAGTTAGTCTTTTGATATTATGTGACATTCAGTTACATCTATTGGTTGTTTTGTTAGAACATGCCCTACAGTAATTGCAAGTTTTACAATGTCACTGATTTATGCCTGTTTCACGACAGTCAACTGGGGAGTAAACTCTGGTGGGAGGGGCTGTGAACTCACATGGCCCGTGGCAGTTGCAGAATAAGCTTGTGTGAGCCAGCCATGATATCTGTACAAGCAGTAGCCTTAAGATATTCACTATTCATTCTCCTGCTAGTGGTGGAGGAGACTTTTCTTATGGGGAAGAGGCCGTGCGGTCCTGCCGTCTTACTGGTGCCACTGAGAGAGGCTACATATTCTTCTGGAACATCGAGTTTTGGACCCAAGTAATCACAGACACGTTTCACAATTTATTCAGGGTCTGACAGCAGTCCACCATCTCTTCCAATATGTAATACAAATTTCCGGATTGGAGCATGTATGTTCTTGAGAACTGACCGTGTCCTCCCCACACCAGGGGAAACCATAGGGTCCTGATGCATTGGAGATTTAAAAAAAAAAAAAAAACACTCCTGTGAGTTAGGCCAAATTCATCTGCCAAGACAGAAGCGTTTGCAAGAGACTCAACTTTTTGTTCATTTAAATAAAATACCACATGCTCTAGCGAAGATAGAAACGAAGATAGAAATGCCTTGAATCCGGATGCATGCATGTGTCCATGTCCGCTATCAGCAGTCCGTGATGGCATAGCTCCATCACACATAAGCTGCAACAAAACAAGCAGCAGTTGAATTCTTAAAAGTATGTTGATCTGATCAGCTTCCTGCAGCAGGTTCAAAATCGCTCTTTTCAATTCATCTCTGTTTGATAATTTCTCATCACTAGTATCAGAAATAAAGGTAAATCAACATGATCAGCAGCGAAAGCAAATGAATCTGTCCAAGCAAAATTAAACACTATTTTCCTAAAGTGTAAATTAATGTCAAGTGTTAACAAACCACTGGTGTATGATCTGTAATCAGAGCTGTGAAATGCAATTATACATGATAGCCTTTGACTTTATGATATTTGGAGCCAAAAAACTGTGAGGTGGCAGACCGTGGTTGAGTGGGACCCAAAATGCAAGACTCTTGCAATGAAAACATGTCTTTATTAACAGTGAAGGAAATAAAAGGCAAACAAAATTTCCCCTTGCGCTCCCGACTCCATCTTGTGTCTTCTTCCCGCATCCGTGCTCCGTGTCTCCGCTCCCTGTGTACTATTAGCTCGCTGCCTCCTCGTTTCCGCAATTCCTCCTGGGAAACACACACACAGGCAGACGTTAATACAATTCCAAAAACTGCGGCAGACTCACACTTACTAAGTTGCTGGGAAACTGATGGGTAGTCACACAATGATCCAGCGTCGGAGACAGCTCCACCACACTCCTAAGTAGCTCCTCCGACAAGGCTTAATCAGCTGCAGGTGTGAGTAATTTTCCTCTGCAGGTGTGGCCAGGCTCCTGGCTTACACACGCACGCACACCCACCTAGATACACAAACATTGAAACAGGAGACAGCAGCACCAAAAACACACATGTCCGTCACCCAGACCCAGGGCCCGTGACAAAAGGTTTAAATTAGTAAACGTGTCACACACAAACAAACAATACTCAATACTTCATCAATATGAACTTTACATGTAAATTAAATGACCACACACAGCATTATTATTGTGCCCTTAAAAGGAACGATGGTTTTAACATCACTGGAAAATGTGTATTTGTAAACAAGTTTTCACATTAGGAAGAGTTTCATGAAATTTTTCTCCTTGTTCTGAATTAGTGTAAACTGTCAGATGTCCATTAACTCCTACTGTATCATCTGTAATCAGAGAGCTGTAAAATACAATTGTATATCAAAGGCTGTGATTTTATGACAGTTGGAGCAGATCCTTGTACCAAAGATCACACAGACGGTCAAAGTACACACTCCCACTTTTCAAGTTCAGCACAGCCGAAGATCCTGTGCAGCATTTTGAACGTAGGTGCAAACTCACTCAGAGAAACAACTGGTAAGTGTATAAAGTTACGTAAATATGATTCTATTTTAATTTTAACTGTACTTCTTTTGTTGTAGTTCTAATTTGATGAAAGTAAATTTAAAACTAGTTCTCTTGATTTATACTGTTGTTCGAGTATTTGTTCACTAAACTTTCATTAAATATAGAATGATATATTGTGTTTCTTCTGTCAGCTATTGTAAAAACAACACTCTGAACCATTTTTTTCTTAATTGGGAAGCAGTTTGGATCTCTTTTTACTTGCTTGTCTTAATCTGCCTTTACCCTTTGCTGTTAATGTATCACCAGTGCTGGACTTTGTGATCAAGTGTATAATTATCACAAGACACCACACTCCCACACAGCAAGAAAAAAAGACCAAATGAAAAGGGGAAAAAAGATTGCACCAAGGGGAAGATCTGTGGTTGCAACATATTTTCCCACAAACCTCAAATAGGAATGGAAATAACACTGTTGGGAAATGTTGCAATTAAAATAATTAGTGTTTCCCTGCTGACTTTGAATTGCATTTGGCACTAACAACAGAATAAAAGGCCTAGACCTGTGACCCAAAAAAAAGCAATTAAAAGGGGAGCCGTAAGACAAGAAAAACCTGTGCATCTATGTGCCTTAGTTAGCACAATACCATGATAATATATTAGCTAGATACTGGATACTAAGGGTCTTATGATACAACATTTGCTGCCAACTGAGGATATTGCACAGAATATCACACATTGAGCAGTTTGCTTGTTTTTTTTTAGACTCTCTCCCGTTCGATCCTATCACTAAGTTATGTGGAATGATCTGTTTTATGTTGTAAATTGTTGCTGACTTGAGAGAAGTAATTACCAAATTCACATTTTTTTAAACAAGTGATCTCACAGACCTTATTTTAATTTTTATTGTTTTAATACTCTTTTCAATGCAGTACTTATTTATATTTACGCACTTACAGTAGTAACCAGAATAGCACAAATACATTTGACTAATTTGACTGTTGATTGTATTTTAGGGGAGCTGTCTCTACTGATATAATATGGTCTATGGATCTAGGAAGTGTATGCACAATTTAAATTATGATAATTCACTGAATTTTTAACTGATATTTGACAAAATGCTTACTACTGAATATACAAACTTGATATCGCAGTAATTTAATATTTAAGGTCAACTCACTCTGTGTAATCAGGTTTGAAGTATGTTCTTCTTACTGGTTCTTTTCTTTCTATTTCCAGAGCACCAGGATGTTTCCCCAGTATGGTCAGCTCATCTTGAAACCTCAGTTATGTTCTTTGTATTTTCACCACACTGTGATCCTGCTCCTTCTGATAGATCGGACAGGTAACTTCTACACAAACCTCCTCAACTAATTTGAATACTTTAAACTCAATATAAAGTTAAATGAGGTTTGAAGATATTTCATGATTTTGCACATGTACATCAGCACAATAGAAATAAAAAGACACAATCAAGAGTCAGCTGCAAAGAATCCACAAACATTAATGTGACTGTAAGATACAAACTTTGTCCTGTGCTTTTCAGGTCAGTCTGAGACAGTAACACCATCTCAAACAATAATCGCATTAGTTGGTGAGGACGTCATCTTACCATGCCACCTGGAACCTCCATCAGATGCTGTTTCTGAGACTCTGGAGTGGGGGAGACCTGACCTGGATCCCAGATTTGTCCATGTGTGGTACAAGGGCCAAAACCATCTGGTTAATCAAAACCCATCTTACAAAGGAAGAACATCTCTGTCCACTGAGAAACTGAAGCAGGGAGACCTTTCACTGAAACTCACTAGAGTCAAACCCTCTGATAATGGCAGATATAGATGCTTTTTTCCCTCACAGCACAAAGAATCTACCATTGAACTTCTTGTTGGTAAGTTGACATTTTTCTTCACACTGTGAGATACAGATAGATGATAAATTAAAGAAAAAACTTTAACACACAGTAAGGTGATCCTTATAAAGATGTCTCATCATATGCCGTGGGGAGCATTTGGCTGTATAGTTACATGAACCTGTTGCAGTTAATATAAAGCTGTTTTAAGTAAACAACTTTATCCAGTCTTTGCTGTTTTTTATATTATTTTATCACTCACCAGTCACTTTGTCCTTTACCAACTACAATGGTGCATGTATTGTTTGATTTTTGTATTATATGGCAGGAAATAAGAAAGTTAATCCTAGGCAGGTTTTGAATATTTTTGAAAATAATTTATCTTAGTTTTCCATCTTCATCCTAATAGAGCTGTGTACACTATGACTTTGTGTGAAACTGGCAATAGCACCATGGCAGTTTCTTGAACTGTGACATTTTCTAGTAACAGTTCAACCTTTATGTTCCAGCTGGAAATAAACAATTTGCAGAAGTAAATTATTGTTGGAACATATAACTCTGCACAGTACGCTTGGAATAAACCTTTATCCAAACTGATTAAAACATTTTTATTGCTGATATAATTGACCAGAAACACTGTACTAAGAACACATTCTTCTCTTTGGCATCCTCAGGCTCTCTTTCATTACCAACAATATCAGGAATCAACATAAACAACAGCAGGGTGGTGTTACAGTGTGAGTCTGCAGGCTGGTATCCAGAGCCTGAGCTGCTGTGGTTGGACGGTGAGGGAAACCTCCTCTCTGCTGGACCTACAGAGACCCTCAGAGGTCCTGATGACCTCTATACTGTCAGCAGCAGAGTGACTGTGGAGAAGAGACACAAAAACAGCTTCACATGCAGAGTTCAGCAAAGGGATATGAAACAGAGCAGAGAGACACACATACATGTTTCAGGTAAAATTTATTTCATTTAATCTTTAGAAATATAAACAAAAGCAAAATTTGATTTTTTTTAAAAAATGCTATAGTTAATTGATTGCACTAAAAAGATCATTATCAAATCGTAAAACTGAAAAAAGATGTTCCCAAATGGACACAAGCAACAATATTTAAAAATCTCTATAATTTAAAAAGAACCCAGTGGAACATCTGACAGTGGATGTTTGGACATATTTGGTTTTTTTTTAAATACCAAAATACCTCCCTATGGAAGGGGTGTTTTTTTGTTTTGTTTTGTTTTTTGTTTTGTTTTGTTTTTTCCACTCTATGTTATGTGTACCAGTTCAAGGATGACCCCAATCCAGAATGCTGAAGGCAGGAATCAAACTCGAACAGGTGCAGGGAAATCTGGAGAATATATAAAGTCCAAAACCAGAGAGTGAGTTAGGGAATACAGAACAAGAGAGCTCTGGGTAGGCCTGGAAACACTGGGAACACACAGCTAGCACGACACAACATTGAACAGATGGAGACAGACTGAACACTACAGACATATGGAGGTAGAGGGATGTGAAAAGAACACAACACACCGAATACAGCAGTTACCAAAATAAAACTAAATATAGCTAAATGTGCAGACAAACATACAAAGACAAGACTGGATGAACAGAATGGGAACACAAAAAAGAATTTACTAAGTAAGCCCAAGGCTCTCCAAAATTTAACTTAACATGAAATAACAAAACCATACAGAAATTATATAATGCATCAGGCAATAAACAAGACATGCAATACACGTAGGAAACTAGGAAAACCATCACTGCATTAAAAATTGTTGTTAATCTGTAGTGAAAAGGATCAAGAAAAAAACACTTTTCTAGTCTATTTCAGCACTCAGAGCTCCTTTTACTACAGGGCTCATTCACCAAAACACACTTTCATGCAAACACTTTTTTAAGATGCAACAAAGCACTTTGTTTCACACTTGCACACACGCTCACACTCCTAATGGGTGGAGGCAAAAAGGACACTTTGACATGTAGACTGGAGTAGCCAGGGATTGAGCAACCGACATTGTGATTGGTAGACGACCCTCCTAAGTCTCAGTTGCCCCAATTCGTATGTTCGTTAAGAATATGAAAAATATATATTTTAATTTCAAATCTACAGGAAACAACCTCCTCTGGTTCCATACACTTATACAATTGCTTCTGGCATCATTTTTATTAACTCAGATATGAAAGAAATGTTTTTTCTCTTATTTGATTTTTTAGACATTATTTATAGAGTCCCAGAATTTTGGGGAAACAGATTTTTGTATAAATGTAATTCCCTTGTCTTTTTCATTTCAGGTGATTGTGTTGCAGTTCCACATTTTCCTGCTGACCGTGTCAGCATTATCTTAGCAATTTGTTTCATATTAACTGCAGCAGCTATTTCTGTGTGGAAATGGAAACAAAACAGATCTAAAGGTATCTAACTCTGGTAACTCTTAACAATTTAATGTGAATAAGCATTAATGACCTTTCCAGTGTACTTACTGTATCATGATAGATGGAATTCATTTAAAAAGCCCCTGAAACTAGATGCATGGCCCAGAATCTATAGCAATGAAATGTCAAAAAAAAATCTGTTTTGTTGAAGGGTAATTTCTAATATTCTTTATTTAATGTCCATAATCTTCCTTCAAATCATATTAGAAATGTTTTAATTAAATTATGTGACACATTTTTTTCTGCCAATTTCAACAAAATAACTATTTATGCATTTACACAGAAAGAAAGAGACAGAAAGTAGAAGAGCTGCTAATGGCAGAAAGCAAGAAGTCTGAAGAATTACAGAAGAAAGATGAAGAACTGAAAGACGTGGGGGAGCTGATTAATATACTGATGAAACAACAGATTGACCTGAAAGAAGTGAAAGATAAACTCGAAGATCAAAGCAATACATTTGCATCTGAGGTGGAGAACCTGGGCGAGCAGTTTCTGGAAGTGGATAAGAACACAGAAAAGGGCAGAGCAAAGGGATACATGGATCTGAAAGAAATAATAATGAAAAGCAAAAAGAAATTACCACAGCAAAGAGCAGCATATGACGACATGGAAACAAACATTGAAAGACATCTGATTAGCACACAGCGAGCATGTAATAAAATGAGAAACATAAAAACAGAAGCAGAGAAACAGAAGGAAAACATAATTTTGCAACTGTCAGAGATACAGAAACAGAAAGAAACTATTCATAAGAAATCAAATTTAGAGTCAAACCAGGAAACCTTAAACATTTAAATACTATGTACAACAGGTGCGATCGCGGCAGGGGTGATCGTGGCTCAAGAGTTGGGAGTTCGCCTTGTAATCGGAAGGTTACCGGTTCAGAGCCCTGGCTTGGACAGTCTCGGTCGTTGTGTCCTTGGGCAAGACACTTCACCCGTTGCCTGCTGGTGGTGGTCAGAGGGCCCGGTGGCGCCAGTGTCCGGCAGCCTCGCCTCTGTCAGTGCGGCTGTGGCTGTGGCTACAATGTAGCTTACCATCACCAGTGTGTGAATGTGTGTGTGGATGACTGTGTAAAGCACTTTGGGGTCCTTGGGCACTAGTTAAATCTCTAGCAAGAGTCATTTGCTCTTTTGGTGAAAAGGCTTATCTGAATAAAAATTTTAATATCTTTTTGCATTTTTCTGATGGCATTTTCTGAAGGCAGTTATTTTTAAAAAACTGTGCTATAATAGAGAAGAAATCAAAGTTATCATCTTATGCAGATAAGATCTCATTTATATCTGTGCTGCAGTTCAGCCATTCAGTCATGATTCGACACATAATGCACATCACATTACATCAAAAGGTTCTTCAAAAAACAAAACTATACATTTCATAAACAAAACAAATAAAGTTACATACTGTAAAGTATTCTGGCAACCATCAGTGCTACCTCTGGGCCTTCTTGTTTGTAAACGAGTAAGCTGCTGATAAAATGAAGAATAACCTGTATCCCTTTATTGGGTGAGAAAATCATGACATATAATTTTCTTAGGTCAGATAGAAAAGATATCTGATCCATGAATGGCTGAATGGGCCTAACAGAACATGATACAGATGCAGATGAACTTATCTCAAAATATATAAAGCAGATAAACAGCAATATGAAACAAACGCATAGATAAAGCAGTAATATTACTCAAAAATATTTCATGTTTAACTGAAGAAACATAAAACTGAAGTTAATATGCTTGACATTTATTTTCAGGCATATTTTGTTGTGAGTGCTTACACACTTTAACTTTTTGAATGTATACCTTTTCACTGCCCAGTGCTAATTTATTTATTTGACCATTGCTAATTGTTTTAAACTTTTCTAACAGCCTTCATCAAGAAAGAGCAGTTTGTGTCTTCACCTCTGCTGTTCTATCCATCTCTGAGCTGGCACTTCTTCCTCCTCCTCTTCCTCACACTGTTGAATTTGTCCTGATGTATCATCAAGAGTAGAAAAACCTTGTGTCTGGGCACCTCTGGCCTTGATGAATTTCTCAGTCTCTCTTGACTCTGGACACATAATCCTAAGGCAAAGTAAACCAACCATGGCACTTAACAAAAAACAGCAAAAGTTACAGTGGCCCTGAGAGGCCATAAGGAGTGCAACTTAAGAAAACACCAGCAAATAAAAACACCACAAACACAACAGAAATCGATAAAAGATTACAAAGAAAGAAAACAAATAGAAAATGCAGCAAAAGCTAAAAGAATAAACAAATCAGTCAATAACTTGACAAACCTGATGCGGAAGTGGGGTGGTGGATAATTTTTTTTGCAAAAATGGCTGAATGCTCAAACAGCATGACAAAGAGTAATGTCAGGGTTCCTGAATTGTGACCCAGTGTTTTCAGTTCATTCATGTTCACTGTTTATTTTCCACATGTTCTACTTCCTATGTGTCCGATTATGTTCAGCTGTTTTCTCATTGTCAGTCCGTCAAATATAACTCACGTTCTACTTGCTTTAAAAGCCTCCACTTTAGAATGCACACCGTTCAAAGATTGGCTTACCTAAAGGAGAGATTATGATTTTGTAGATAATTAATGCCACAATATCCACAAATAGAACAATCTGAAAAACGTACACAGGATGTGAATGCTGTCTAAACACTGGCAGAAAGCTGTGGAGGGCCATGATGCTCAGCTGAATATCACTTTTACGGTCCTCCACAAACATCAGGATCGTTTACATTAATGATAATGTTAGTACTGATATTTTGCTACCTAAGCTGCTTCTATTGGTGGTGTCGAGCTAAATGGACGTTTGTTATGAGGAGAAATGAGCAGAAAAATAGTAGTTTATTCAGATTAAACCTGTGTTCTAATCCTGCATCTTATCACACATGTAATTTCCATGTGTGAAAACTGCACGTGTCCAGAGTCAAGACAGACTGAGAAATCCACTGCTGCAGATCATCTGTGGTGTCTTTGAAGGAGAGATGATGAGATGGAGGCTTTACATCCCTGATGATACATCAGGACAAACTCAGCAGTGTGTGAGGAAGAGAAGGAGGAAGAAGAGCAACAGCTGAGAGATGCAGAGAATAGATGGGCTATTCTCACTTAAAAGTTTCAAACAGCTATTTATCTGACCTGAATCCATCTTTATAGTTAATGTTAAAATAATTTTATCATTAAAGTGTTTTCAGTGTGGGAGAAAGTACTCAGGTCATTCACATAAAAAGTATAAAAGGCAGTTAGAGTTCTGTATTCAGAAACCTAAACTATGTATCAGCAGCAGAATGTAACTGATTATAAATGTCAGTATTTTTTTTTCAGGTAAATGAAACATGTTGTATTTTGGATTAGTAGTACAGTGGTCCCTCGTTTATCGCGGATGTTATATTCTAAAAATAACCTGCGATAGATGAAATCCATGAAGTAGCCATCTTTATTTTTTACAATTATTATAGATGTTTTAAGGCTGTAAAACCCCTCACTACATACTTTATACACTTTTCTCAGACAGGCATCAACATTTTCATACTTTTCTCTTGTTTAAACACTCTCAAAGTACAAACCTTCATAGAAAAATAAGTCCAGTATTATAGAATGAAACCAAAGATCATACCCTGTTTTCAGGTCCAGAACATGAGAATAGAGCAGCTGCGAGAGAATTCAACATTAATGAATCAATGGTACGGAAGTAGAGGAAACAAGAAGAATGAGTTGAGTAAAGTTTGACTTATCTGACTGTTTTGTTTTGCTTAATGCACCTTATGGTCCAAAAAATACGGTAACTTCTACCTTCCTTTAGCATGTCCAGAAGTCCAACTTTTTGTGTGAAGGGCAGCATCTTCCTCTGTCTTCTGGGTAATACCACAGGTGCCTTTGATGGTGCAAAACCTTTCATCATCATTGTTGTGTTTGTTGGAGAGAAAACATACAAACATACAGTACAACACTTCAGAGTCACACTGCTAGCGATCAAAGATTTATGTAAATTTGACAAGCTGACCCAAAACGCTGTTTACGTGTGTACGAAAGGCCCAAACACATAGGAAAAGCGGCATTTTCAAAAATACCTGTGCACGTGTGTACGTAGCCTCAGTGTCGTCCTCTGGGTGGAGCATTCATCTCTCCCTTAAAAGCCACACCTGATGCTGGTTATCGCAGCAGTATTTAGTCCAGCAACTGTTCTTCGTGGAAACATCTGCTGACAAGATTGCCTATACAGTAGTGGTGTGCAATACTACATATTTTTTTATTATTGTGGCCGGTCTGCGATGCCACAGTAGCTGAGATGGACTCATGTGCACGGTATCTACAATCACGCCCCCTCACTGGCTTAAAACCTGTGCTCTGCTTGTGTTGTTGCTTTTGGTGGTGATGTGGGGAGTAGGTTTGGCTGGATAGCTCCCCGGCCTTGGGGGCGAAGGGGGTATGTGGCGGGGTGTGTTCTGCGATGCGGCTGCAGGTGAGATGGACTCACATGCACGGTATCTACAATCACGCCTCGCCCGCTTAAAACTTGTGCTCTGTTCTGTGTTGTAGTTGGTGGTGATGTGTATAGCGGGCAGCAGAAGAGCTGCAGCATTTGAATGTACTGTTAAAGCAACTGTGTGATTATTGTAAGAATAAATGACGATGCGAAGCATGAAAATGCCATCGGGTCTGCCGTGGTGGTTTAGTTATTTTTTTTGTTTATTTATTTTTTTTATTAAAATCTTACAATAAAGTGTGCAAACCAGTGAACAAATTAAAACAAGTACTGTTGAGGAACTATAATACAAAATTTACAATTAAAATTCTCAACAACAAAAACAACTGGTAAATATATAAATATATGTAAAGAACTTAACAGCCCCCAAAGCGTCTAAGACACGTCATGTGACAGCGCAACATCTAAACAAATGGTGTGGGGGAAAGTGTGCCTGCTCTGCGCTGACACAGGAGTGGTGAGTCCGGCAACCTAGCCTAGCTGTTTCGTTTTTTGCAAAAAGTACAAACAAAGGCAGAAGTTAAAGTAAAGAATCAATCTCACCAGGCTAGTGTTGATCCGATACCGACTTGGTATTGATATAATCGATGCTTGGATCAATCCTCCCACCACTACTATACGGATCACTGCTTCACTTCACTATAGATATCATCACTTCCAACACATAATCATCCCAAAATGTAACATACGACGCCATGTGACAAATCGTTGGTATGTTATGCTTTTGGCCACCCAACCCGTCTGTATGTTACGCATGAGAAACATGAGAACCGTTTGGAATGAATCTACACATGTACATTTATTTTACTTTCTCATCATTAATCACTTTGAAAAACACAATCTAATCCGATTAAGACTTTAGTTAACCCTTTAAGACCTATCATAGAACCAAGTCCACCAGAGCTTATCTTTATATTTTTACATGTTGTATCATCTTGATGCATGCTCAATCATCCAGGTAAGTAAATCTCCAAAAGTTGATTCTGTTCATCTAGATGTAGCATTTTGTGGGAGAAACGTTTCGTCACTTATCCAAGTGACTTCTTCAGTCTCAGCTGACTGCAGGTTTCCCCAGTCAGAGCAGTTGAGACGGATTTTTTCTAAACACCGGGTCTCTGTGGCTTTTAAACCCCAAAACACGCTGCGTCAAAAATTGGTCCATCCCAAGGATCGGGTCCCCCGACACAAACAGAGCAACATAGTGTACGCTGTTAAGTGCCAGGAGGATTGCCAGGATTTATACATCGGGGAAACCAAACAACCTCTAGCGAAGCGGATGGCACAACACAGAAGAGCTACCTCGTCAGGCCAGGACTCTGCAGTCTATTTACACCTACAGGCCAGTGGACACTCTTTCAATGATGAGGATGTACACATCCTGGACAGGGAGGAACGCTGGTTTGAGTGCGGAGTCTAGGAGGCCATTTACATGAAAAGGGAAAGACCATCTCTGAATCGAGGAGGGGGCCTAAGGGTACATCTTTCGCCATCTTACAACGCTGTGATTGCAGCCATTCCCCAACTCTCTGTGAATGGTACTCATGGCCATTGATCAGTGTTCTTTGATCAGTGGGTTTTGATCAGTGGTTGTTGATCAGTGGTCATGAGAATTTGCATAATTAAGATTAAGGAACTGACCTCCCAGCCCATTTTTCCCTCACTGGGCTGGTTTCAGTCATTATGCAAATGTACTGTTTATAAGATTGGAAACCTGCAGTCAGCTGAGACTGAAGAAGTCACTTGGATGAGTGACGAAACGTTTCTCCCACAAAACGCTACGTCCAGATGAACAGAATCAACTTTTGGAGATTTCAATGCTGTAGTTCCATTTTTGGGAGTATTTCCAAACTCACCTGCCTGCCTCCCTTACAGTTGCCTTACAGGTTACTTAATCAGGATTTTGTCTTACACTTACCCGAAGTTTCACCTGTCAACCCCCCTCTCATGCTTGAATCTCCCTGCCAACAAGTAAGCCACACAGGACTCACACAGGAAGTAACACTGTAACCTGTTCCTCCTGCATTTGCTAATTCACCTCTCCTGTGTTACAGTCACCCTGTCTCCCGGATGGCTTATCCCAGTCCCTGGCCCGTTCCCAGATTTAGACTCTAGTTTCATCCACAGCATAAGCTATTCATAGTCATGACCTTCTCTTCACATAAGTAGAGCTCCCTAGTTCATGTGTATTTTCCCACAGTAAGATTCACAGTTATAGCTTGTGATTTATATGTCTTCATAGTGAATGTGCTTACTCCATGGATTTTTGTCTCTAGGATTCAGAGTCACAGCATCCTTAGCCCTTGTCATAGTTAAATCGTTCTCATAGTTAATAGTTTCACAGTGTCTAGTCCCCTGTATATATTCCCTGCCCATGCACCTGTGTTATAGTTATACACCTGTTTTAACTGTCACATGTATATAGCTTGCATTACCTCAACCACCACTGTATCTATTGCTTACATGTGTAAATAAACTCTTCTCATGCATCTCTGTGTTCTGGTTGAATCTGATCTTTGGGTACATTTCATGTCTGTTCACTGTAACATATTTTTTCTTTGAGATAAAAAAGATATAAAGTGATATGAAACAGAAATAATTGCACCTTGAATGTTTGCTGAAGCACAGTATTTGTTAAATTTCATATTGTGATTACTACTACTACTACTGTGATTTTCTAATTAAATACATTGAATTTATTAATACAATCAATGTAATGTTGAACATATTATATTTACATTATATTACCAAAGCTTGGTTGTCATTGGTCTCATGAAGCATATTAACCCAATGAGACACGTTCAAGAGAAGCAGAGGGTTCATTAATGTTGTGAGGGAAGAAAGATGCAAGGCAATCCGTGTTTTAATCACATACATGCTATTAACTCATTAACTATTTACTGTTAGCTTGTAATGTCTGGATATGGTCTATCAATTTCTCATGTTACATCTTTTTTCAGTTTCCTTTGTGTGCAGTCCATTTGGCCATTCAGGGCCACCATACACAAAATGGGGCAAGCAGTAGTCCTAATAAATAACATACAGGGAGTGCAGAATTATTAGGCAAGTTGTATTTTTGAGGAATAATCTTATTATTGAACAACAACCATGTTCTCAATGAACCCAAAAAACTCATTAATATCAAAGCTGAATGTTTTTGGAAGTAGTTTTTAGTTTGTTTTCAGTTTTAGCTATTTTAGGGGATATCTGTGTGTGCAGGTGACTATTACTGTGCATAATTATTAGGCAACTTAACAAAAACAAATATATACCCATTTCAATTATTTATTTTACCAGTGAAACCAATATAACATCTCCACATTCACAAATATACATTTCTGACATTCAAAAACAAAACAAAAACAAATCAGCGACCAATATAGCCACCTTTCTTTGCAAGGACACTCAAAAGCCTGCCATCCATGGATTCTGTCAGTGTTTTGATCTGTTCACCATCAACATTGCGTGCAGCAGCAACCACAGCCTCCCAGACACTGTTCAGAGAGGTGTACTGTTTTCCCTCCTTGTAAATCTCACATTTGATGATGGACCACAGGGGTTCTCAATGGGGTTCAGATCAGGTGAACAAGGAGGCCATGTCATTAGTTTTTCTTCTTTTATACCCTTTCTTGCCAGCCACGCTGTGGAGTACTTGGACGCGTGTGATGGAGCATTGTCCTGCATGAAAATCATGTTTTTCTTGAAGGATGCAGACTTCTTCCTGTACCACTGCTTGAAGAAGGTGTCTTCCAGAAACTGGCAGTAGGACTGGGAGTTGAGCTTGACTCCATCCTCAACCCGAAAAGGCCCCACAAGCTCATCTTTGATGATACCAGCCCAAACCAGTACTCCACCTCCACCTTGCTGGCGTCTGAGTCGGACTGGAGCTCTCTGCCCTTCACCAATCCAGCCACGGGCCCATCCATCTGGCCCATCAAGACTCACTCTCATTTCATCAGTCCATAAAACCTTAGAAAAATCAGTCTTGAGATATTTCTTGGCCCAGTCTTGACGTTTCAGCTTGTGTGTCTTGTTCAGTGGTGGTCGTCTTTCAGCCTTTCTTACCTTGGCCATGTCTCTGAGTATTGCACACCTTGTGCTTTTGGGCACTCCAGTGATGTTGCAGCTCTGAAATATGGCCAAACTGGTGGCAAGTGGCATCTTGGCAGCTGCACGCTTGACTTTTCTCAGTTCATGGGCAGTTATTTTGCGCCTTGGTTTTTCCACACGCTTCTTGCGACCCTGTTGACTATTTTGAATGAAACGCTTGATTGTTCGATGATCACGCTTCAGAAGCTTTGCAATTTTAAGACTGCTGCATCCCTCTGCAAGATATCTCACTATTTTTGACTTTTCTGAGCCTGTCAAGTCCTTCTTTTGACCCATTTTGCCAAAGGAAAGGAAGTTGCCTAATAATTATGCACACCTGATATAGGGTGTTGATGTCATTAGACCACACCCTTCTCATTACAGAGATGCACATCACCTAATATGCTTAATTGGTAGTAGGCTTTCGAGCCTATACAGCTTGGAGTAAGACAACATGCATGAAGAGGATGATGTGGACAAAATACTCATTTGCCTAATAATTCTGCACTCCCTGTATGTACAGAATAAAATATACAACAATATACAGTAATGAAATGTGCATTACGTTCAGAGATTAAAAAGAGAAATATATCGGTGCAAAAAGGTCAAGTACTGGTAGAAGACGGTCAAGGGCTTCTGCTTCAAGTTGAGGCTTCTGAGTAGAAAGTGGAGATGCTGCTGGGCCTTCCTTGTAACCTCTGAAGTGTACTTAACCTACAGAGAAAGTCAGAGAAGTGACTGTGGAGAACCAACAATGCAGCCCTCAGCCTGCCTCCAAAATCACCACTGCACACGCTCTTTTCTTAACATGATAGGAGGCATAAATGGTAAATGGCCTGTATTTGTATAGCACTTTACACTACATGCAGTCATCCACCCATTCACACACAGGTGATGGCAAGCTACATTGTAGCCACAGCTACCCTGGGGTGCACTGACAGAGGCAAGGCTGCCGGACGCTGGCACCACCGGGACCACCACCTGTAGGCAACAGGTGAAGTGTCTTGCCCAAGGACACAACAACCGAGACTGTCCGAGCCGGGGCTCGAACCGGCAACCTTCAAATTACAAGGCGAACTCCCAACTCTTGAGCCACGATAGCACAGAGTACTAAAACAGAACGACGCATGTCTTGGAGTATGCAAAAGTGTTCAAATAATTATTCACACATTATAAAATAGCTGTTAATGAACACACGTGGATACATGATGTTATCTTATAGATATATTTCTCTTTTTCTTTTATTATAAAAACAAGTTTTATTTTTATTTATTGCCTTTAGAGGGCAGGTGACCTCTAAAGGTCCTCTGAATTGGACCGCTAAATTGCATTCTATATATATTCTAATGTCTTAAGCCACAGTTATATCTGTCACATTGCATGTCTACTTCAGGTTAAGCGAACATCCAATGGTTATATTCACAATAACCACAGTATCTACCAGCATCTAAAGTAAAACTGCATTGTGGTATAACTGCTAAACTATAATAAACCACTACCTTAAAAAACAAAAATTGAAGCTCTAATAGGAAGGCATGTATAAGTTTGAAATGTTGAAACATTTTAAGAATAGTAATTCTAAATGTTTGTTGCATTTCAAGGTTTCTTTTTTGTTTGTTTTTGTCTTGATATGTCATAAATTCATAAATATATCTGACAAATATGCTGTTTTCCATATTCCATTGTATAAACTGAATCTGAATATCTATTTTTATTATGTTTCTAATTAATACATGTACATGTCTTCTAAATGTATAACTAATAGGTCCACATAATACAGGCACAAATAAAGAGACACATGGGCTAAAAAATAATTTTCATACAGGACAGTGTATTACATGCCCAATATAAGAAATCTGGCCATAGAAGTTACAAAAAGTTATGCAACTGCTCTTCCAGAAGTCACATGTATTGCAACTGAAGTCAAAGAGTCAAACATAAATGCAGCTGCCAGTATAATATATGAAGATAACACCTAATAACACCAATAGCAATTAACATCATAAAAATGACTCTTTGCTGTAGTTACATAGCACTTAAAGTTGACCTTTGCAAATTGAGTCTACTATAATATTCACTTATTATTTGTTGGACACTGTTAAGTGCATGCCCTGCCTTTTGTATGCAAGAGTCAGAAAGATTCTAAAATTAAAAACAAATGCCAAATAATTATCGAATACCTCTTAACTAAAACACACATGGCTTTGTTATGTTTTGCTACGGTGGAATTTTAGATAAACTTAATCTTTAATCACTTCTTTCTTCTTTCTTTTTTTTCATGTCAGACATCTGCCAGTAAACATGTTCAACTCAAACTCATCTGTATTGAGAGCTGCACTTGTAATAGCAGATGACGACAGTGTCCTTATTGAAAAATTCAAAGCTGATGGCTTAAGAGCAACGAATCTTGAATAGATGAAAGTAAATGCTAAAGCAACACGAAAAGCATCAAAATCAGCAATCAATTCAACCATCACTTGGATGGATCATTTCAGAATGGTTTAGAAGCGCATCATAGTACAGAATCAGCACTTTTAATCATGTTCAGTGATCTTTTATTAATTGTAGATTCATACTTCAAAGGTGATCTTGATCCTCTGAAAAACACCTTTGGTAATAAGCCTGGTGGGTTATTTTTGACAATATCTTTACGTTTAAGAAAGAAAATGCTGATGTCAGAGCTAGTTTTTACCCACTGAGGCTCTTAGGATAAAACATCATATCCAAATGCCTGTGCATTTTGGATTTGATTGTAATATTTTATTTGTTTCAGTCATTAAATTGCTTCTGGTTGTACCAAGAAGTTAAAGAAGAAAGTAATTTGGATCTTTGACCTAGCTTCCTGTAAACTTTGGAACAGCCTGGCCTCACATTAGGACCTCACCAACAATCAGTAACACCTTTCAAAACCTGTTTCAACACTAATTTTCATTCCTTGGCAAGCCTTCACATTTCTTTTTAGGTTGTTCTTGCGGTTATGTGTATTGTGTTGTTGTTATTGCTTTCATGATATAGTTGAACAGTATTTTGGTCAGAATTGTTTTGTGTGCTCATAAATGAACTGACTTGACTTGGCACTGGATATTTTAATTTAATGTATTTTTTTATTCATTGTCAATTGATAACAATCATCATCTGGAGGAGCTTTCTTACTAATTGCACTTCCCCAGCAAGTGGGGTACACCCTGAATAGCTTTGTGTCTATTTCAGCACTAATGTTTATAATGCGCTTTGTGTCCCATTGTCAGTGAACAATCAAGCAAATCAAAAATATAAAATGTCAAATGTCAAATACAGAACACTATAAATGATGATATCATGATTATGATCATATTTGAAGATATATATTTTTCTATAAGTTATAGAAAAATATAGTTTTCCTATATGGCTTTCCTAAATAAAGTAACAATAGTAATAATAATAATAAAATGTAAAATGAGTACCTCATTTCTTTTTCTGTTTTGTCTCATTGTTGTAAGTATCCATTTGTAGATGAGTTACCTGAGCATTTTTATACACTGAAACAGATAAAAAAAAGTTTTGACATAAGTAGTGTGTGGTGACAGAAAGATAACTTACTCACGTAAAAGCACTCTATCTTGGTGCTACTGTGTTACAGCCTCCTAATTTTACAATTAGTTCACTGAGACTCAAAACTATGCAGGAGAGATGAGTATAGTATTATTATAGTTTTACTTAAGTTCTATTTGAGTTCTATAAACACAAACACTCTTACAAACACCTTTACAATACTCACCAAAAAGACTCAAAAACAAGAAAAACATCCACAAATCTACTACAAACTGGACCTTGGAACAATATGCTTATTCGCACACCTCAGTCACATGGTCACTGAACACATCTACATTATGCTATATTTGCACATTTTACACCTTGCACATGTCTTCGGCTTATCTTGTCTACTAAAACCTGACCATAACCTGAACCTGGTATTCAATACCTACTGCACAATCATCTCACTTTACTGCAATTGCACATGACCATTTTGTATTGTCTGTTGTCCTGTCTGTGTTTATTGTACATAGTTAGTGGCAGTATCTTTTTATCGTTTTAATTTTACTTAAATTTAGCGAGTTGTTATTTATTAATCATTTCTAGTTTTTATATCTCTTGGAGATATATTTTCAGTGTCGAGAAGGTTACTTTTAAAATGTATTCCACTACAGATTACAGAATACATGCTCCAAAATGTACTTTGTAATATATTCCGTTACGTTACTCAATGAGAGTAACATATTCTGAAAACTTTGGATTACTTAATATATTATCATGCTTTTTACAACTACATGAGTGTACTATTGCTGTGTGATTTATTACTATTAGTGAAGGATACTCGCCATACCAATAACAACTAGATCTTTAAATCTTAATATAAAATGAGTAACAGTAGGGTGGACATTAGGTAAGGCTGCTCTTTTTGCAGCAATCTCGTATAGAAAACTATTCCGCGCATGTATAAAACAGGTCCACAGCTCCGAACCATAGTAAAGGGACCTCTGGCTAATACGGTGGGTTCCGTGTCGGGCTCATAGCCAAAAACTAGCTTTACTTTGTTGTCTGGGTCAACTTTGCTAGTGGGAGACAGAGAGAGGCTATGAAAAGGCTGCTCCAACAGAACTTATTGTTTCGGAGTAAAACACGAACACAGTGTACAGTCGAGTCTTAATAATTACTTACAACTGGGTTACACTGCCCATGAGGCTACATTCTTTAGTGCTATGCCTGTAACACTCTGCCTATTGCCTTCATATTGAATAATAAAAAAGTTTTAAAAAATTCTTCACATCATTATGCGGGCCGCAAATAGGGGTGACATGGGCCGCGAGATTGAGACATTAGGTATTAGAGCCTCTTAATTCGTGTTTTGTTTGGGTTTCCACCGGCGTGGAATTACCAAAACTAGAGAGGGGACAGCCTAACATGTGAAACAAGAAAAGACAGCCATGTAATCCCTTTATTTCAACAAAGTAACTGTATTCTGAATATCACCTTTTTAAACTGTAACTGTAACGGAATAGAGTTACATGTATTCCGTTACTCCCCAACACAGCCTATTTTTTATATTCTCATAAATGCATAATGGGGGGTTTGGGGTGAAACGGCATTTTGGTACACTGTATACTGTGTATATTGTTCTATTGACAATAAAGACCTTGAATCTTGAATTTATAAACTACTCACCTGTTACTGACATGACAGCAGAAGAGCTTGCTACTAGATGGAACAAAGTAAAATAAAAAGAAGAACAATACAATAAAAAATAAAAATAAAAATAAAAAGTTGAAGAACAAACAGGAAACTGGCATATCTTGCTGAATTTTAGCTTCAACAATTAGTAACCAGTAATCTTACTTCAATAAACATCCATTTAATAATTCCAAAAATTATTTCTCTTTCTGCTTTGTTTTGCTACTGAACATTTTAATCTATTATTATTATAAGAGCTCTACCTCGATGAACATCATATGAATTAAACTGTATTATTTAATTTTCTGTTCACCTTAAATTATTGGCACAATAAATAAGTAAATGTACAAATATAGAAAGAAAGAAACCTGTGTGTTTCTGGCAGTAATGTAGTCCCGCCACTATTATCACATCCACAGCCAAAATGATCAAAATAGCTGGCAATAGGATGGAGAGTCCAGTGGACCTGGATGGAGAGCTCTTCTGTTCAGTCTCTTCATCATCTTGAGGTATTGTCTTCTGAGGTGTGGGAGCAACATGTGCTGCTAACACAATAAATATACAATATAGTATTTTGTTAATTTTGGTTAAGTATTTCAAGATGATGAAATGGATAACAATCTAATCTATTTTGCCTTGACGTGAGTGAAGGCAGTGTTTCTTAATAGACCAACTAAATCAATAACTCAAAGAAAACTGCAATGACTTTTTGCACAGTCATGGTCAGCAGACGATTCATTCTAATAATTCTGGAGATAGGATTGTGACACTGAAAAACTAGTTCATGCATTTATTACTTCTATGCTGGAGTACTGTAATTCATTATTATCAATATGTCCTTAAAAACTCCTCATTAGACCATTTCACTCTCAGACTAAAGGCTTACTTGTTGTTCCTAGAGTATTTAAAAGTGGAATGTGAGGAAGAGCATTCAGTTTTCAGGCCCCTCTTCTAACCAGTTTCTGTGTAATAAACTTCCAGTTTAGGTTGGGGAGACTGCCTCTCTACATTTAAGATTAGATTTAAGATTAGGGCTGGATTAGTTGCTCCTGAATCCACCTTTATTTACACTACAATAGGTCTACGCTCCTGGGGGATTCCCATGATGCACTGAGTATTTCTTCTTTACTCACCTTTTCCACCCTCTATGTGCTAAATACACCTTTCTGCATTTAATCATTAGTTATTATTAATCTGGCTCTCTTCCACAGCGTGCCTTTGTCCTGTCTTCCTCCCCTCACTTCCAAACAGTTTTGCTGGAACCTTCTTCCTGTTAAAAGTGAGTTCTTCCTTCTTGTTGTTGTTGTGATTTTGTGCTATACAAATAAAACTGACATCAATTGAATTCAATTCAATTGAATTATTTGGGCACGGGCATCCATGGTATCCAGAGGTGAACTGCATTAACATTGTCCTAGTTACATTAGTTGTCTGACTTATATAAAAAAATAATAATAATGATGAAATATTATCTCCACTTACTCAATCATTATCTATGGTAAATCTGAACATTATACAGTGGGACATGAAATAGTGAAAATTATAATTATGTTTGAAGGCTGATGCTGATGTTGCGCAAAGCAACACTGTGCCTTACAAAACTAGAGCTTTACAAACCCCAAAGTGTGGCTTTATTTTTGAATAACATTCAGTTCAAGCATTTCCTTAGTATGCCTGATATTTTATATTCTTACATGCAAGCAGAGACCTGTTTTAAAACTTTAATTTTCTTCTAGCACCACCACACAAAGTTTAGAATATAGCAAAGAAACTATTGTGTGCATATTTGTGCATTGCATTTGCTCACATGCAGAACTGTATAGTTTCTTTGAAAATATTATACATCCATTGTGCTAAAAAAAATGTCATAGCTCACCTCTCACAGCCATCCAGCTCTCTGGTGATTTCCCTTGAGATTGAGAAAAGCTGCACTTGTACAGTCCTTCATTAGACTTGGAAACATTGGGAATGGTTATCTTTCCTGCATATCCAGTTTCCAAGTACTGACCATCCTTGTAAAAATCAGCTGGAAGATTGGAAGGCATTCCTTTTTTTCTACAGCCCAAAGTGACATTGTCTCCATCCATTAAAGGAAAAGCAGGAATCTCCAGGATCACATCTCCTCCTCAAAAAACAAGAACATTTATGATAAAATGAATACATTGACACCCCCCAAATTCTATGTAATACAAAGTCAATGTGTGAATCTGACTAAAGTTAAGATGGCTGTAAAAACACCTTTAACTGAAGTCCATCTTGATTTTTGAGTCTTAGTAGCATATTGAAATTTTGGAAAAATGTGAAGTTGGCGGTTACCAAACATACTAGTGATAGTGATGATGACAGTCTTGCTTTTCTCTCCATCTTCATTTTCACACCAGTATTCTCCACTGTGTGACTTAAAGGCAGGTTCAATGTACAAGGTTCTTGCTGATGTTTCCCACTGAGTAGAATTTAAGCCAAGCTTTTTGATCACTCTCCATTCTGCTGGTCCACGATACCCCGAGCAGTTAAATGAGATGGAGTCATATTCAAAGAACTGCAGTCTGTTTGGATGGACATGAAGATAAGCTCCTTCTGCTGCACACACACAAAAAAATAAGTAAATGGATAAAATTAAATCAAAAAAGGCTAGATGAAGAGATTACTTCTGACATATGATATCTACTCTTCAAAAAAAATGAATTTAATAGGGACCACCCCCTTGCAAGTACAGTACAATTAAAGTACAATATACATTATATTTTTACATAATATCTTTTTTTACATAATATTTTTTCCAAATCATTTTCTTAGGAAATTGAAAGATAAGCCATGTACGGTATTTGTAATTGTTATATACACTTACAGGTCATTTTATTAGGGACATATGTTCAACTAGTCTTTAACGAAACAGCTAATCATTCAAATCATCAATTCGAAGAGAAAACAAAAATGATCTGAGAGACTTTGAATGTGGCATGGTGCCAAATGGGTTGTTGTGCGTCACAGATTCATCATAGATAGACACTTTTTTCAAGCACCCCTTGATTTCATGATAGCACCCGTAAAGTAAGAACACAAGGAGTATAATAATATTTATTTTGGTTTTTTTTTTTTCTGACCTTGTTTTATAACGTTACATTTTCCCAACTTGAAGGCAGTAAAGGTTGTAATTTAAATCAGGTTTAATGTGCAATGTCATAATGTTACAGGGCAATAACACCAAGGCATCCCCGATTCAACAACAGGTTTGTCATTACATTCAACCAGGCACAAGCAAAGTGTACCTAATAAAGGGACCAGCAAGTGTATTCAGTTAACAAAAGTCTGTCGTACAGACATTTGTCTCTGTTAACAAATGAATGTCTTACATTCTTTAGCATACATACAATATTTCTGGTCTTCAGCTATGAGCAGCAACAGTATTTTCACCACTGTAGAGACAAAATAAAGACACATTACAAATGTCTTTATATGTAAGAACAGCAAAACATACTAATACTACTACTGATAATAATAATAATAATAATAATAATAATAATAATAATAATACCAATAATAATAATAATAATAATAATAACAATACTAGTCTGGCTTTTATATATTTTTAGTTCAGAGTGTCTAGCTGACACTCTAGAGCGATCAGCAGAAGCAATTTAAAGTTACCAAATGATCTGGTTTTTGCACCATATAAAAAATCTTATCAATCACTCAGTGTAAATTCACATAAACTGTACTTTATAAATAAATGTGACTTCTGGAAAAAGGCATTTAAGCAGAGACAAATATTTAATTTTCACAACTGCTTAACAGACACACACATAGATGCAAAGGAGGATCAGTACTCACTCAGTTTGATGCAGAGCTCCATCTTGTACCTCACACGGGCCTCACTATTTGACTGAATAAAAGCAAAACGTGACAGGGTAGTACTTCCCTTTTTCTGTGCAGCATAGAAGCCACAGCTACGTGTGGGGGATTTTTTTCTGTCAACCTATCTCTTGAACTGTAGGAAGCAAGAGCCACTGTTACTGCACACAAGACATACAGGACAACTAGTTACAGATGAAGACAACATAAATATGTTCTGATTTATTTTATGTGATTACTTCATTAAGCTATATTAAAGCAAACACTAAACATAGACAACTTAAAGCAGTTTGGGTGCCCAACCATATGTTTATGAATTCTTCCATCTTTGCTCTTTTAATATTCTTTATTGTTTTATTATTAGTATTTATATTATTGCGCTGCAATACTAAAATAATGGTGTGGCAAGCTTTTTACTGACACAAATTCTGTGTTGCATTCAATTTGCTGCTTCAGTTTTCCGTAGATAACGTTTTTTATATGTTTCTATGATATACTGTAGGAACATATAACATGCAAAATTAACATATGGCCACAAATACATGTTGTATTGAGGAAATAAAGTTTTAAATCCACTAGCTGATCAACTGAGTTTTTTAGGTGTAATAATAATAATAATCAGTTTTAATATACATAAATGAAAATCTATACAGGAGGTTTGATATTTTTGTAGATATTTACTACCTCACTTCTTCGATCACCCAATTATTTTCTGTTTGTCACTTATGTCAGGCACAATGACACAAAAAAGAATTCAGATATACCAATCTTATACTTTCCCTGTATTCCCATAAATAAGGAAATAAGGAAATAAAAAATAAAAAAAACATAACAGAAGACACTAAACTGCATTTGTGCATGTATAAGTTTTTCCTGTCATAAAAAATATTTTTAAAAAAGGCTTCTAGATAGGTTTTTAATGATTTTGCATAAATTAAAAATATCCTGTAAAACTGAGAAAAAAAAAACCCTGTACAACTTTGAAAAATTAGTCAATGCATTTATTACTTCCAGGCTGGACTGCTCTAATTCATTATTATCAGGATGTCCTAAAAACTCCCTCAAAAGCCTTCAGTTAATCCAAAATGCTGCAGCAAGAGTCCTGACAGGGACTAGAAAGAGAGAGCATATTTCTCCTGTTTTGGCTTCCCTTCATTGGCTTCCTGTTAAATCCAGAATTGAATTCAAAATCCTGCTCCTCACATACAAGGTCTTAAATAATCAGGCCCCATCTTATCTTAATGACCTTGTAGCATTCTGGGTTTTGTTTTTCTTTTCAGGTCAGTCTCAGACAGTTACTCCAATCTCAAACAAAAATCACATTAGTTGGTGAGGATGTTGTCTAACCCTGCCACCTGAATCTGCTTCAGATGCTTTTTCTGAGATTCTGGTGTGGAGTGAGACCTGACCTGAATCACAGATTTGTCCATGTTTGGTTTGAGGATCAAACCCATCTAGTTAATCAAACCCATCTTACAAAGGAAGGACATCACTGTCCACTGAGAAAGCAGAAAGACCTTTCACTGAAACTCTCTAGAGTAAAACATAACGACAGATATAGCTGCTGCTTTCCTTCAGAGTCCAAACAATCTTTTATTGATCTTATGTTTGGCAAGTGGACATTTTTCATAACAGGTTGATGACAAACTAAAGGAAAAACCGTAACAACATGAATGAATGGATGAAGTAAACAACATGCCACGAAAAAAGGAAACAAAACCTGTGATTGTTGTAACTAATTATTAAAGAATGACTAACATTAGAAAGAAAACTTTTATAATTTGGTGTATAGTAAATTTCAGTCCTAAAATGGTAACATGACACTGCTAATATCGTCAACCTTAACAATGTCAAAACTGCAATCAATCTTGTGATAGGATAATCATGTAATACTCAGTGCTTGTTGTAGTACTCTGAAAAGAGACAACTGAAAATTTGGGTAATATATGCAGTGCTGTGAAAAAAAAAGTACACCCCGTGATTTAAAAGCATGTTAACCCACCTTTAACACCAATAAAGCTTAGAACTTTGATATATAACTGGATTTCTAAAACAAACAAACAAACAAACAAACAAAACTATTAAAGGAATATGATTTATAATTTCAGTAGTTCAGTCGTAGCAATAGTTCAGTTTATTATAGTTATAATTTATTACATAGAATTTATTATTATTACATTTTCATTCAGCAAAGGCTCTTGATTCATCTTATATTCATTAAAATATAGGTTTTAGCCACTGCACATTAAAACACAGTCAAGAAATTTTAAAATACATTTTACATAGAAAATGATTAAACTACTGTTTAAGAATAAAGCTTAATGCCCTTAATTAAATTATGGCTCATCTATTACATCAGCCTGTACATTTGAACCATTACAAATTACTGTTGTGTAATACCTAGCTTCTTAGAGTAAAATAGTCCCACCAGTAGCACAAGCAGAGCCACCAGTAAAATAGTGAAGATAGTCCTCAACATCAGGTAACTATGACAAGAGTGATCTGATGAGGGATGGGGCTCTGGATGACCTTCTGCAACAATAATAGAGACAATCTGCTGTAATGTCATTATATACATGCAGTATATGATTACATTATTTGAAATTATGTAATTTTTTCAAGTACTTTCATAGTACTGTGATAAAACCAAAGCAATCACACTGAAATACAACTAATAAAAACAAGCAAACAAACAAAACCAAGTCAAACGCTTCCGTTAACTGTTTTACATACCATGTTGGAGCTCTTCTCTGACATGGACAGACAGCCAAGTCTCCTCTGATTCTCCTCGGGATCCAGCGATGCTGCATTTGTAGAATCCTTCATGAGACTTCATAACTCTTTGAATAGTCATCTCACCTTTATATCCAGTCTCAATAAAATCACCGTCTTTAAAGAAATTAGCTGTAAATTTGGAGAAAGTTCCTTTTTTTCTACAGTGGATTGTGACATTGTCTCCCTCCATCACTGGAAGACCAGGAAACTCCAGGAAAACATCACCACCTTAACAACAAGAAGCAAAGGTATAAGTGGGAATTAATATTAAACTCCTTAAGTAATTTGTAGAATGGGAGGATGGGAACAGAGTCATCTAATTATATTTCAAACCCAGTATTACTGTTACCGACATGAGTGAGGTGGAACAGAGGGCTGGCCTTTTATTGCAGACTGATAATGTTAACATAAATAAAAGGCAAAACGTCAAACCAAAACTAGACTATTTGACTAAAATGGGAAAACTAAAGCATAACAAAAACATGAGACACAGAGAAACTGGGACAAGGAATCTAGACCATGATACAAGAAACACAGAAACAATACAGACAACCTGACAAAGAACAGAGGAAAACAGACACAATATAAGCACACAAGAGTAAATAGGGAGAGTGGACACACACGGAGAACACAGCTGGAACTAGCTGACCTGACGACACAGAGATAAACTACACACAGTGAACAAAGGACGCAACACTGTCAAAGAAAAACAGGAAACACTGAGACGGAGACTAATACACACAACATGACACAGGGAACGGAAGGCTTGGGGAAACTAGATGGACTTGAAAGAAAACGAGAGGAGGCACACGTGACGGCCTGGGAGATGCACATGTAGCACAATACAGACAGGGGAGACATGGAACAATAACATGAGGGGAATATGTAAATCACAAGGGAGATGAGTCAGAGGGAGACATGGGCATAACTTAAGAGACATACACAAAGGACAAGGCAGACCTACACAGGAAACGGGGAGTGACACGTAAACAAGGAAAGACGGATGATGGGAAAAACTAAAATCTAACTAAAACATACTAACAGTAAACACTAGAACTTTAGATTTCTTCAAGACAGCAAAAGAGGAATCGAGGAATCAAAATGCAAAAAACCCTCAAAATGCTGGATCAATGACGCAGCACATTGAAAATTACAGCAAAAATTGTGATAGACACGCCGGTCAACTGTATACATTTCACGCTTTTCCTCTCCAAAGTGTTAAATGTCAATGTGAAAATAATAATAGAAAAGAAATTTATTTGCATCCATTTACCTTTTACCTTGATTTTTTTAAACAACAATTTCAAACTATTTACAGAACAATCAGCTGTTCTGCATTCATTCAGTCTCGGTCGTTGTGTCCTTGGGCAAGACACTTCACCTGCTGCCTACTGGTGATGGCCAGAGGGGCCAATGGCGCGATATGGCAGCCTCACTTCTGTCAGTCTGCCCCAGGGCAGCTGTGGCTACAACTGTAGCCTCCACCAGTGTGTGAATGTGAGAGTGAATGAATAGTGGAATTGTACAGCGCTTTGAAGGCCCTGAAAAGCGCTATATAAACTGCAATCCATTATTATTATTAATGCTGTAGACTCTCGCTCACACTTGCCTGGGAGAAAATAGATAACAGGGGACCATCTTCTAGTGGAAAGTTACTGAAAAACTGTTGTTTAGACTAGAGAGGGATCAGCAGGCACCAAGTCTTGAGAGACAAAGGTTGTTGATTTCGGTGTGTCACTCTGTGCTGCTGAGACTGCCCCAGTGGATTTTGATGTTGGATGCTGAGCTATGAAAATCCCCAAGTACATAAAATTAATTGATTTTTTGTTCTGAGAAAAAACAGGAATGGGTTATTACACTGTTTATGATGCATTATACTGCTGATTTAAAAGAAATACTGTTTGCAGGTAATTATGGCCTTGCTTTTCTGATTACAACGACAACAGAACATACTGCATGGAAGATTCTCTTTCATCTCACACAGGAGGAGAAAAGCAGGAAGCCAAGGTTGTAACTTAGGCTCACTGAGAGAGAGAAAGAATGTGGATGTTTAGGTTTTATGACTTTGGAGGGGGACTGAAGCTATAAGAATGTGAGAAACGGTGGGACACTTCGAGATTTTGCCGGACACCCTCCTGTGCACATCTCCCGTCTGGACGTTTGTAATGCTCAAAGTGTTGTATGGAATAAAGTGAATTGTATAGATTAAAGTAACTGTTGACTGAGCATTAAACACCAAGTGCTGTTCTTCCTTCAGCCCAAAGATCAAAGAATTTAGGTATTTAACATTAGTTTTAAGCATATATACATTTTCTTTTAGTATTTTGCATATATACGTTTTTTTTTTGTTTTTACTATGTGATATGATTTCTTGATCCAAATAGAGTGAGTATTTTGATTTTAAAGATGTCATTCATTTTCCAATTGCACATTTAACACTGCAAATGGCAGACTGGAAGAATGGCTATATCATCTGTACAACTGCCTGTAATTCCTTTGTTACTCATTAGCTGCATATATAGAACAATCATAATAGGATTACCTCTTACAGCCAGCCAGCTCTCTACTGATTCTCCACTTCCAGATATTCTGCACTTGTAGAGTCCTTCATCTGACTGGGATACACTGTTAATGGTCATCTCACCTTCATATATAGTATTGATTAACTGGCCATCTTTAAAGAAATGTGCTGAGCGTTTGAGAGAAGGTGTCTTCTCTTTACAGCGCAGAGTGACATTAGTGTGTTGTGTCACAGCTAGAGCAGGACTCTCCAAAATCACATCGCCATCTGAAAAAAATACGTTATCCACCATGAAACAATAATCCTAATAAGATCAAATAATATACGGCAGAAACATAATTTCCCCATGAAATGTGGCACTGTTTCTACAAGCTCATCTGCTTTGCAGCTAAGAGGCCTTCATTTGTTGGGAAGAACTACTATAAACACTAGAACAACCTGGAGGAGTCATTTTTGACGCTATTTTAAAGAAGTAAGATTTGACCAACCAAATATTTAAGATACATTTTTAAGGGATTTACTAGTTTTATGAATAACTTTGTTAATTTCTTTGTTAAGATCATAACGTTAAAATACACAGTAATGCATGAAAATAAACTAATAAACAAAGGTTACTGCCTGCTCTGAAACACCTGTTCAGCCCAGCAGTAATATGTAGTACAGAGTAAAGTACTCATCTTTTATCTAATTACAGTCTCCTGTATATTTAATTATCAGTTACATCCATCTAGCTCTCTGTTAGAGCAACCTTCACCTCAAATTTGGTATTGCCTAGGCAACCTCAAGTATTACAGTAATCGTTTTAAATTAATGTCTACAAGGTTAAAATTACATCCTCAGCAGCTCTAGGTAAAAGTGGTCATAATTTTATTTTTTTTTTTTACTTTTGAGCCTACACACCACAAAATTCAGTATTTAATCAATTTGCCCATTTTAGGAAACATCATGAAAAAATGATGATGAAGGGGTTTATTTTAACAGCGTTACACAGAGTTTTTAAATTGGCAAGGGGGACAAAAGCCCCCCCCCCATGATTTAACTTAGTTTTAACTTATAACAGCAGAAAAGATTTGGCACCAAAAACAAGGTATAAAACATTCTGCATTATTCGTGAAGGTCGTATTTTTGTGCTTAGCCACAAAGTCAAAAAACTAAAAAAAACAACAAAAAACAAAAGAAAAGAAACTTTAGTAATCCTAAGCAAAGTAAGTATGTTAGTTTAGCCCCACTTTTCGGTTTCTTCACATACCAGTGACAGTGATGTTGACAGTATTGCTCTTTTTCTCCTTTAGATTTTCACACCAATACTCTCCTCCATCTAATAGATATGCAGTCATAATGTTCAAGATTCCTGTTGATGATTTCCTTATGGTAGCCATTGAAGGAGTCTTTTTCATCACTCGCCATTCAGCTCCTCTGGAAAACCCCTCACACTTGAATGTGATTGATTCATATTCAAAGAACTGCAGTCTGTTGGGCTCAATATAAAGATAAGTTCCATCCAGTTCTGTGACAGACAAGAAAGAAACATACAGAAAAAAAGGCCTCTCTAAGAAAAACATTTGTTATACTTTGCTAGAAAGAGGTTTTTTATTAACTGCGTTCAGCATTATTGCATCGATTACATTTGCTACAAAAGTACATCTTTACCGTTTCCAGTATGTAAGAGGGTAAAGTAAGTATTGGGTGCAACTTATCAAATCCACTTTATTATTTATCATCAGAACATGTGACCATCTGGTCTGGAGCACTTAAAATTTTCTTCAAGTTATTACTGTTCAGGGTGGTTCTACAAGCTGCTGAATCATTGCTGGTACTTTTTTCTTCAACCGACTGCATATACTAATGTCAAAACTTTATTTTTTCCACATAACTGTACAAAGGTAAACAATATTTAATGGTGGAAGGAATAACCGGATGACTTATTCATCAAACCTCAACTTACCAGCTTTTTGAGAAAAATAGCTGTTCTTAACTTCAGCTGTGATCAACAAAAATGAATACCAAACTGCAGAAACAAAAAAGCAATGTGTTAGATACTATTGACTTTACTTGAAAAATTACCCATACATGATACAGATGTATCAACATTCGTTATATATACTGTATTTATACTTGGGGGAAAATAAATAAATGACAATGGAATAAAAAATATTTTAATTGAATCTCTTATAAATTAAATTTAACCAATATATGTTAAAAGCAATTATTTCGTGTCACCATTTCTGACTATCTACACTTATGTGACTTGGTGTTTTATGGCTTTTATAGAACTTTAGTATAAATCAGTTACAAAACTTTCCTCAATAACAAAAAGATACAGTAAGTACTATTTTATAGAGTTGGTTAGACCTAAGAGTATAAAGCTAAGGAAAACTCACCGAGTCTGATGCACAAAGATGTCACCTCCATGTTAGGGAGTTAACTTCCTCCTGACTGACTGAACATTAGACTGACTGTCATTTACAAATGCGTAGGTGGAGACCTTCCCTTTTCTGTGAGAAATGGCTGCGGCACTATGATCATTTCATATATGCCTTATATATGTAATTATGTAATTATCTGTAAATTTACAGGTAATATTAGTAATAACCAGAGAAGTAGCAACACTTAAGGCAAAAAGCAGTGTGGTATATCCTGTAGAAAATAATAATATACTACATTTTAAAAAACACATGCTTATCATGTTAAGTTGAAGCACGCTTAGGATGCCAATTGTCATTGCGAAACATTCTCAATATAATATAATATAATAAAACAACAAAAATACACTGCTCATAACCTTTCCCTATGCACCAATGAACTGTTGTGATATTAACTACTTTAAAACTTGGGTAAGAAATCTGCTTTTGTATATTTGCTGTAATTTATTACCTGAATATTTTAAAAGTAAAAAATCATTAAAGAAAATGTAATGAATAAAATGAAATCTTTAAGGATACATTTTATGTCACCTAAATACATAACATACATCAAAGGATTATCTTTAAAATAATGATTAAGACTGAGCATTACAATCAACAGCATTGCAACATAGCTGAAAGACACTGTTTAACCATAACATTGTAATGTATCTTAAAGATACGAAAACTAGAAAACAAAGTGACAAAAGGTATTTTATACAATAGTCACGGTTCTTTCATTAGTCAGATGTCTTTTTAGCACCCATTGACCTGGAAGACAAACATAAATGCAGAGTCAAAATTTGTTTAGCGCACTGTTGTAGCATTATGCCCTATTTTTTATAGAGAGAGAAAAAGAAAAAACGAGCAATAAAATGTCATATTTTATAAAATATCTTAGTCCTCCCTTTGTTTTGCATTTTTTTGTTTTGCATATTTTGGTTATGGTTTCTGTGGTTCATGTGCATGTTACGCCCCTCTGCAGCCCCTAATCTCTTTGCAGTGGCAGTGCAAGAGTGGTCAGCTGGTACTAATTCACCACACCTGGTCCGGTGTGGATATAGGCAGGCTTTCATAAAGGCTCACTAGTCTTAGTGTTACCAGCTATTTTAACTAACTTGCTATATAATTTAAAATAAAATCTCTTCTCTGTGAAATTCTGGTATTGGTCAACATATTTATGTTATGCTTTTGAGCCGAGTCATAACAGTGCATTGTTTAAATGTCCTATAAATGTCAAGCGGAGTTCTTGTCACAGAGTTTCTTGTTCAACTCAAACTGATGTGTACTAAAAGGGTAATATAGCAGTTCACACCACATCGAGTGTATGTAAACGTGACAACATGTCTGTTCACATATAAATAACAAGTCTATGAACAGAGACAGAGAATGGTTGGGTCACTTTTCTACCCTTAGAACCTCTTGAAAATAGATGCTGTGTAATACATGAAGCCCGTGCTTGAAAGCTAGTGAATGTAGGTGACAGGGACAGAGAACTTGAATCTTGAATGGACAGTAAATAAAGTTAAGGCTTATGTTCAACAAAAGAAATCTCTAAAGAAAGCTGTTACAACACACATGTTTTTGACATTTACCATACACAATTACTTTAAAGGCTGCCATCCTCAGCAAGAACCATATAATCAGAGACACAGGCTAACACACATTACCTGTATATTTCTAAGTTCAGATTTAAACCCACTGGACTATGCTGAGTCTCTAAGATAAGCCTGCAGTAACCACCTAAGCTATACAAGCAGAAAATAAAATTATTGTTAAATTAGCTGATGTATTATTTGTCATCCCAGGAGTGTACTACATGAAAGAAAATTCTATGAGATAAAACAAATGAAAATAAGAGCAAAGCGTACACAGGCAGTCAAAGCACACATTACCCTTTTTCATGTTCTGCACAGCCAAATATTCTGTGTACAGTGTTGACATAGGTGCAAACACAGTCAGAGAAACAACTGGTAAGTGTGTGATGGTACGTAAATATGGATCTATATATATTTTAATGGTAACTGTTAAAGTTCTGATTTGATCATTCAACTTCGAAACTAGCTCTCTTATTTTATATTACTCTTCGAGTTATTTTGGGGTTTTATTTATTATATAGGGGATAATATACTGTGTTTCTTCTGTTTCTTTTACTCAATTGCAGACTTTCACCAAGAGATGGTGCTTTCCTCAAAAAAACTTTGAGTAGGGTAGTTAACTATAGATGATTTTCTGTGTTATTGTAGGGTATTTTCCTTATAATATGAAGGTGTTCCTTTTCAGACCAGTAAGTCATAAACAAAAAAATTTAATAATTGTTTCGGCTGTTGCAGCTCAGTGATTGATTCACAGTGAAGTATAGGATAAAAATGCTCAGACTTGCTTGTTTCACAGTATCAAGAAAATCTTGGGACGTCAGTAATGCTCATTGCTAGAGGCTGGTTGGTCTTGTAGACATTAGCACCATGATACAGCAGTAGTACACAACAGTAAAGCCCAGCCAAAGCTGTCACTTATAGATGTGTTTTCTTAGGATCAGATTTGAATGCATTATATGCATTACCATATTTTTCAGACCATAAGGCACACCGGATTATAAGGCGCATTAAGCGAAACAAAACAGTCAGAAAAGTCAAACTTTACTCAACTCATTCTTCTTGCTTCCTCCACTTCCGTATCATTGATTCGTTAATGTTGAATTCTCTCGCAGCTGCTCTATTCCCATGTTGTTTAATGACTAACCTCTTATTGTGGATGGATTATCTCAGTTGTTCTCCTGACTGAAGTTTGGTCCATTTACAGCATCCTGCCATGTGATTGCATTAGTCAAAAACAATCAGAAACCCTCACGTTAACTTTTATCTAGTGGAAAAAAGTTAGCATTCATCCTCCAGCTTCACTGTGTTTATGTTATGCTAACATAGCTGTGTCGCTAGCACGTCATTATACACTAGTCCAACTTCATTAACCCTCCAAAAGTAACTGCTGTTTAGTTTTCTGTCTTCATTTATGTTGGAAGTGAGAGCAGAGCTGTACGTTTTAATTTTTTCAGATATCTCTCAGTCAGAACATGGTATATCATGTTTAGGTGGAAACTAGCGAGCTAACTTCCTGCTAACTTTTAACTCTGTTAAATTTAATAAATTCTGTTTTCATGGATGCCTGCATGTTAAACTTAATTGTTACACCTAGTAAAGCAGCCACAATGATCATTTTATTAAGGATGAAAGAATTTAGACAGTTTTTAACTCTCAGTGATGCTGCAGTGTAGTGCTGGGCGATATGGAAAAAATATTTATCACGATATGAATTATTTTATATCACGATAACGATATATATCACGATATACCACCTGACCTGTGGTCATCTGGAAAGTATGCAGTCTTTAAACAGCGAGTGGAGAGGGTGCAGTCTTTGTTTTGAGTTACTGTAAAGCATGTCGCAAATCCGGGTGCATGTAAAGCAGCACCATGTTGCAAAACAACAAGACAGAGTTTCTTTGTGAAAAATGTCATTTTTTTATACTTTATTTTCTCTTGCATAAAGTTAAGAGTATGTAAAGTGAGAAGACAACATTAATATATTTGCACAGGCTATTTAACCCTTTAAGACCTACCATAGAACCAAGTCCACCAGAGCTTATCTTAAAATTGATTTATTTTGAGTGTCTTCATAGTTTTATTTTGAGATACACAAATTTTTATATACTACAGGAAAATGAAAATAAATAAATGCAAATTTGCAAAAACACAGCATGTGCATCAAAATAAACGATTTACAGCAGTGTAATTTGACTTCTAAGCATCCCAGAAACGATACAGAAGAACATAAAGTCAAACATGACTTTTAAAAACACCAACATAGGCTTTGAAGCTTAAAAAACTACATTTTCCGCGAAAATGACATCACTTCCGGTTTCGGACATGTAATGGCGGACATGCGATAGTTCGCGCTGAGTTATATTCCAACGTAGGAAGTGTTATGAACAGCTGATCGGATCGGCAAAGCCTGTTTCTGGAATATTATGTTTTTGTTGCTGCAAGTCTGGAATATTATGTTTTTGTTGCTGGAAGTGCTTTTTATGCAATTTTTGCAAAGCTATGTGTGGAAGGAAACCGTGACCTAGGGCAAGCTAATGGAATAAGATGTAAGTACAACTCCTACCGTTTCATATGCAAAAAAAACCATTATTGCGCTACCTTACGTGGTTACAGTTCTACAGGGATTTAAAAATAGTTAGGGAAAACGGAGTTTGCCTGCTCCGACCGGTTTTAAAGGGTTAATGATATATTTTATGTAATAATTTGTAAAATTCGGGTTAGAAACGATAGAAACGATAGAAGACAAATGGCACGATAGAAACTTTTCTATCGTCCACACGATATATATCGTCATATCGCCCAGCACTACTGCAGTGTTCATTTGACTTTGTGACCTGAAACGGAGTTTGAACCCAGATTACTCCACAAGGCTTCTGACTACGCAATCCGACAATCCATCGAGCGGTGTGGCTTCGTAGCTTACCAAAGTTGTACTAAAACATTTTTTGACAGATTTTTGAGCGGCGTGTACCACATAAAATCGGTTCGAGGTCAGTAAGCAAGACCAGAGTTCAAACATAAGGCGCACCGGATTTTAAGGCGCACTGTCGATTTTTGAGAAAATTAAAGGATTTTAAGTGCACCGTACAGAGCAGAAAATACGGTAGGTCTTTTTTGAGTCTTAATGTTGTGGATGACCAGATTGTGTATTATTAACCCAAATATAATCTTTTTTTCTTAAACATCAAGCAGTAAAGTAAAATTAAAAGAAAAAAAAAAAAAGAGGCTGTTACGACTGTGATCGTAATCATATGTAAATTTGAGTGTGCAGGTGCTCCTCCATGGTTGGTGCATCCAGGGTGGATGGCGCACCGATTGGCTGAGGACCGGGAGGCAGCGGATAAGAAGAGACCGCCAGGGACTGCCATGTCATTCATCCTCGGCCCAACCCAACCGGCAGACCGTTCACTGTGTCACTATGTTGGTTAATGTAAGAGCATGTAGGGGTGGACCGCCTTTTTGTTTGATCAGTTTTCTCCTGTTTTTGTTAGGCAGGGAGGAAAGTGATTGTTGTTTGGTTTAGTTCTTTTGAGTAGGTAAGTTGTGTTTATTCCTGAGATAGGCTACCTTTTGTTTGTTGTTTTGGCCTTGGGTTCACCCTGAAGTTATGATATGCTCCCTTCCTTTGTTTAACTGCACGCATTGTAAATAAATCACTGTCACAAAATATGAAGTGTGTGACGTGCTGCTTGGGGTTGGACGGGGATGGATCACCCTTTATGTTGTGGTCTGGCCGCGCCTACACTCAGAAAAATAAAGGTGCCAACTGGAACCAAAAGTGGTTCTTTAGACTGATGCCATAGAAGAACCTTTTTTGGTTCCACAAAGAACCTTTCAAACAATGGTTCTTTGAAGAACCATTTCTTTCAGTGGTTCATTGAAGAACCTTTAAAGGTGCCCCAAAGAACCATCAAGAAATGGTTCTTTGGGGCACCTTTAATTGGTTTTTCAAAGAACCTTTTAAAAATGGTTCTTTAAGGTCCTTCAAATGGTTCTTTATAAAACCATTTTAAAGAACCTTTTTTGAAATGGTTCTTTAAAGAACCATTTTAAATCTTTCAAAATAAAATGTATCATAAATTGAATTTAAGTAGGGTAAAATAAATACGAGCACAGGATAGACATATATTAATGGTTTATTGCCATTTAGCAGTATACCAAAAGACAAAAAAGCACCACATCACTGCTAATACATGTCACATATCAGTCATTTCAACAGTAATAACATTTTTACTATACTATAAATAAATAAATATATAAATACTATATCTAAAGATAACACAACAATTAATACATGTATTGTTTAATTAATAAAACATCAAAAAGTGATAAACACATTAGAAATAGCAATAGCTTCATAACAGACCAATAAATCAAGACATTTTCATCAGCAGATGTTTGCATGATCAGTAAAAATATTTCAACAACAAGCTTTTGATTAAAATTATCAATGAACTTCAGCCTTACATTATGTAAGGTAAGTTTAATGTTGGACTTAGGGCTGCTCGATTATGGCAAAAATGATAATCACGATTATTTTCACTGAAATTGAGATCTCGATTATTTGACGATATTTATTTAACAATAACAATGTATTGAATAATGGCTTTAAAGATTGTCAAAAAATAATGTAAAATAGTGTGCAAATACTGATTACAGTGCAAATGTTTGCAATATAAAAAATAAATGAAAAATGTAAACATTAATGTTTAGTGAACTTCAAAATACTGCATAATATTTATGCATACAAATAACCAAACATCAAGGCAAGCTGTGTAGACACACAATGCACAATTGCATCAAACGGACAGTGAGGTATGTAAATTAAAGTTGGTGCTCCTTCACTGTTTGATCGTATGTCACTTTGTGAGCGATCTTCAAATGTTTGAATAAATTTGTAGTGTTGCTCTGTGGTGCAGCTACGACACCGTAGCAAAGTTTACACACTATGTCTACTCGATCCACGTCTGACCCCGCGAACCCGTATTGTTTCCACATCACTGAAGTCGTTTTATCTCTCTTTTCAACCAGCTTCATTCTCTCTTCAGCAGCCATTATCCTCTCCAAATAACTTCTGCTTAGCTTTCCGAGCTTCCCTTGGGTCCTCTTAATTGTTATGACGTGTGTTCGAATCGCAGAGAGGTGCGCTCGATTTGGCACACGGAGCAGCGCGAGAGTAAAGCACGAGGGAGGTGCTAATAATCGTCTCAGTCATTTTTAATGATCGTTGAAAGCCCAGATCGTAATCGAGATTAAAATTCGATTAATTGAGCAGCCCTAGTTGGACTCATGGTTCTTTGTTAGTCCAGTTTAGGATAATGTCTCTGATGTATGTGTCATATCAAATATATGTCATATCAAAACAACCCCACACCTGCAGTTGTTTCAGTTTTTCACAGGTGTTTCCTGTCAGCTGGTCAACCTCACTCAGGTGGACATCCATATCAGCCAACCAAACGACAAGCTCCTCCCTTTGTGCTTCAAATCCCTCCCACTCTGAGACAAGGAGCTGAGAGAGAGAGAAAACAGGGGTCAATTATAAATAAGAGAGAAAAGTAAAACCCTCCTCAGAAGGTCTGACTCGCATACCTGCAGTCGACCTGTGATGGACTCCTGTTTGGCGTTCACGTCATCCCAGTGTTGCCAGCAGCCGAGTCTGCAGGGTGCCCTGGAAGAGCCGAGTTAATGTTCGACTCCTCCTGGTCAGGCTGTCCAGCTGGATGAGCCGAGGTCTCCCCTCTCGCCGCCGCCTCTGAACACAAAAACAGAAATTGCATGTGAAGCAGGAGGTGCAGATTTTTTTGCTATTCTTTCCTAAATCCAGACTTGATAATGTGGATGTATTTGGAAAACTTTTTTGGCCAGCGGACGACTGTTGTCTCGCAGAAAGTCAAATCAAATATATGTGATACACAATTAATTCACAAGAACAAATTATAAAAAACAAGTCCAGTTCTTGCCTGATTTCAAGTGAATTCTGCATCAAAACAAGGTAACAGAATTAAAACGAGAGTTTGCAGCAAATGTGAGCACAAAGCCTCACTTTGTACAAGCCTGCTATTGAAGTTCTCCTCTATGCAGATGACTTTCCTGTTTTCAAGGCACAACTTGGATCTGCTGTACAAATCTTATCAATCAATCAATCAATCTTTATTTATAAAGCACTTTTCATACAAACTGTAGCACAAAGTGCTTTACATGGTTAAAAGCAGCCCACCCCACCCTCCCACTCATTCCCCGCACTGTCATTAACAGAAGCGGTCATGATACACACATCCCCCCACACACACACACACACACACACACACACACACACACACCTAAAGAGTAAAATTGGGCTGGGTACGCATTAGCCAAGTGAGGAAACACTATCACAGGGAGCTGTCTGCACCGGGAGCCGATCACAGACCGCAGCCTCCAGGCTGGGCACACAGCAGGAGGGAGGCAAAGAAGCCCCCCAGCCAGGCTCAGAGGACCCACAGGGCCCCAGCAGCCACGGTCGATCACAGCCCCGGTGCAGAGAGCCCCCTCCGAGGAAACACTGGAGATATGACCTAATAAGAATATAAACAGGATAAAAAGATAAAATAAATAAGAGTGGGATATAATATAAATATAAGTATAAACAGAGTAAGAAGATAAAAAATGAATAAGAATACAATCAATCGGTATTAGGTAAAACTAAATGAATAATATAAATAGAATAACAGGATAGGATAAATAAGCATTAAATAAATAAACGTTAGGTAAAAGCTAAATTAAAAAGGTGGGTCTTGAGCCTGTTTTTAAAAACATGTACGTTCTCTGCGGCCCTGAGCTCCTCCGGCAGGCTGTTCCACAGTCGAGGACCATACCACTGAAAAGCTGCCTCTCCGTGAGTATGTGTCCTGACTTTAGGGACAATCAAAAGGCCAGTACCAGAGGACCTCAGGGTCCGCGAGGGTTCGTATGGTAAAAGCAGATCTAAAAGATAAGAAGGCCCAAGACCATTAAGACATTTAAAAACCAATAAAAGAACTTTAAAATCGATCCTGAAACACACGGGGAGCCAATGCAGTGATTCTAAAACCGGTGTAATGTGGGCCCGCCCTCTGGTCTTCGTCAGCACACGAGCTGCAGAGTTTTGCAAAAGTTGCAAAGGTGAAATATTCTTTTTGGGGAGACCAGAGAGCAGGGCATTACAGTAATCAATGCGACTGGTAATAAAAGCATGCATCAACATCTCCGTGTTGGCCCGAGAGAGAATAGGGCGGACTCTGGCTATATTTTTTAGATGATAAAATCCAATTTTGGTTACATGTTTAATATGTGGGATAAAACCAAGCTCAGAGTCAAAAATAACACCCAGGTTTTTCACTTGTAGTGAAGGGCATAGTGAAAATGCCTGTAATTTAGACAAGAGTTTCTCTCTCTGAGCCTCAGGACCGATGATTAAAACTTCAGTTTTGTCCTGGTTAAGCTGTAAAAAGTTTTCTGCCATTCAAGATTTTATATCTAAAATACAGTTAAAAAGAGCATCCATTGGTCTGGTGTCATCAGGAGACACGGAGATATACAGCTGAGTATCATCAGCGTAACTGTGGAAGTTCACTCCATGCCTCCTGATGACGCCGCCAAGCGGGAGCATATACAAATTAAAAAGTACAGGGCCTAAAACCGACCCTTGGGGCACACCACATGTCATTTTATGGATCTTAGAGGAGCATGTATCCATACTCACCATAAAAGTTCTGTCTGAGAGATAGGAAGTGAACCAGTTGTGTACAGCACCAGAGAGGCCCACCATGTGTTTCAGTCTGTTTAAAGAATAGCGTGGTCTACTGTATCAAAGGCTGCGCTTAGATCCAGTAGCACCAGGACTGAGAGCTTTTGGGAGTCCCAGTTACATCTAAGATCATTTAAAACCTTTAGGAGAGCGGTCTCTGTGCTGTGGTTCACCCGAAATCCAGACTGAAATATTTCTAGGATCTGTTTATCATTCAGAAAATCATTAATCTGAATAAAAACAAGTTTTTCTAAAATTTTACTTAAAAATGGTAAGTTGGATACAGGTCTGTAGTTATTAAAATTATTGCAATCCAAATTGCTCTTCTTCAGAAGGGGCCTCACCACCGCCGTTTTAAAGGCAGCAGGAAGACACCCGACTGAAGAGAGCAATTCATCATGTATAAAAGCTCAGCTTCAAAAAAATCCATAAAGTGTTTTAAAAAGTGGAGAGGGATTGGATCTAAAAGACATGTGGTGGGTCTCACTGTGGAGAAAACTTTCTTAAGGTTCTCAGCATTAACCAGGGCAAAGCTGTCCAGTGTCTCCTCAGGTACAGTCGAGCCCTCAGATGTGTTTAAAATCATATCACGAGAAGATAAAATATCACATCTGATGGTGTTGATTTTTCCCCTGAAGTGGTCTGCAAACTGCTCACAGAGTGAGTCTGTGGGGTTCTTTGGGAGCTGTTAAAATCAGGGTTAAATAAGTGATCTATGGTGGAGAAGAGGACCTTGGGATTATTTTTGTTATTACTGATTATTTTGGCTAAGTATGAATTTCTTGAATTCCTTAGTGTACTATTGTAAATTTTAAGTTGCTCGCAAAGTATTTGATAGTTGATTTCATTTTTATTTTCCTCCATCTCCTTTCTGCTGCCCTGCAATTTCTTTTGAGTGTTTTGACTTCTTCGTTTCTCCAGGGTAATACACGCTTTTACGTTAATCTTTTGGTGGTGAGTGGAGCAACGGAGTCAAGGCTTTTCTTCAGTTTGCTGTTAAAATGATTAAAAATAAAATCACAGGGTGCAGGTAGAATCACAGGGGGCATTCGTCTAAAACCCTGGTAAAATTTGCAGCCACTTCAGAGGTTAGATAGCGCCTCCTCACAGTTCGCACCGAGGTCTCCCGCTGAATAAAACCGGTGATGTTAAAAAACACACAGTAGTGGTCAGAGACAGCCAAGTCAACAACAGAGGACACACTGGTGGACAGCCCATGGGTGATGACCAGGTCCAGAGTGTGTCCTCTGTTGTGAGTCGGCTGCGTGACGTGCTGGGTAAAATCCATACAGTGAAGAATGTTTAAGAATTCTTTTGATGTAGGGTCAGAAGGATTATCTATGTGCAGGTTAAAATCACCGGTTAGAATTATCATGTTATATTTTGAATGTATGTTTGTTAAAATTCTGAGAATTCCTTGATAAAAGCAGCACTGTCTTTAGGTGGTCTATAAATTGTGACAGATAAAACTGGAGGGCTGCTAAAAACAATAGCGTGGAATTCGAAAGTGGTAAAATGATCAAATAAAATGTGTTTGGTGGTGAGTGTGTTGTTGGTTAAAGATGCAGTCCCACCACCTCTCTTACCACTTCTAAAGGAAAAAGAGAAATTAAAATTTGGTGGGGAGGCCTCAGTGAGAACAACTGGTGCATCCGAACCCAGCCATGTTTCAGTTAAAAATAAACAATCAAGTTTATTATCTAAAATTAAATCATTAATAATAAAAGACTTATTCAACAGAGAGCGGACATTTAAAAGTGCCATACTAATTGAGACTGGTGGATTTTTGACAGTAGAGTTCAATGAAGTCTGAGATTTTTGAAGAGGCCGGAGGTTATTAATGTTTTTGGAGTTACTGGATTTATGATAATTGTGTTGCTCTCTGTTTGTGATTATGACGGGTATTGTGTTGACTGTGGGAGAGAGGTCCGAGTCCAGAGTTTTGTGTATTACTGTTAAAAGTGGAACAAATGTAGGAGCTGGGACCACGGGGACATCAGTCAGTGGAGGACAGATCAGCGGGTAGTGTCGGTTTGGGGTAATGACAGGGCCGTGTGCGGGAGTGCTGTACGCCAAATACCAAATTGGCGGACAGCAAACGGCGTCCCCAGGCGTTGAGGTGGAGTCCGTCTGCCCCAAAAAGATGTCTCCTCTCCCAGAAGGCATCAAAATTGTTAATAAAACCCACGCCGTGGGAGACACAGGCGGAGGAAAGCCAAGTGTTAAGGCTGAGCAGCCGGCTGAAACGGCCTATCCCTCTGCCACAGGTGGGGGTGGGCCCGGAGATAAAAGCACTCACCTGCAACTGACCAAGGAGGCTGAAGAGTTGGAGGAAGTCCAGCTTCAGCAGCTCAGATTGCTGTTTGGGGATGTCATTGGTGCCGATGTGGATGATAAGCCGGTTGGCCTGTGGGTGGGACGCCAGGATGTTGGGAATTCTGTCCACTATGTCGACAACGGTGGCTCCCGGGAGCGACAGCGTGGCGCCCCCTCATCCGCACGTTCCTGACGATGGAATCTCCGAGGACCAGCGTGGAGAAAGGAGATGCCACCGGGGACTGCTGGCCATCTGAGATGCCTGCGCCACGGCACCGGGGGTGTTCAGATGGAGATGCACCAGCCGGACCGCGTGCGTGACTCCCAGGTAGCTGCGCCGTGGGTCCTCTTCTCCGAGGAGCCGGGGTGAAGAACAGTTCTCCACGGCGAGTTTGCGCCACAGCGCCGGGCTGCCCGCCACGGCTCCGGGGACGTAGTGGTGGAGATGGTGCAGACTTCGGCGACACAGCGGGGTGGCGAGGGCTATCGGCCAGAGGAGGAAAGTCCACAGGATCCAGGATACTGAATTTATTCTTCAGCACTACCGCACCGGAGGGGTGAGGGTGCGAGAGACGGATCCTCCTGGCCCCTCTGCAGCCACCGCGCGTCCCAACCATGGTCCATGGCACTGGTTGGAGTGGAATGGAGCTGACCAGAGCCTTGGGTCTGGCCCCTAGTTGAAACCAGCAGTTCTCGTCCGTGGCAGAAACACCAGCGACACAAGTTTGGAGCCTGGGTTGACTGTTGGCGGGATCTTGGGACACAACAGCTGAGTGGTGCACTGTGTCGGCTAGCTCAGCGCTAGTAGCGGTGGTTTGAGCTTTGCCAAGGAGGATCGTGTCAAGATCGCGTTCTGCCCCCTGGATTTGGTATAGCGTGGATATCCTTTGTTCCAGCTCGATCACTTTTTGGCTCAGGTTGACGCAGCTATCACAACTGGATGTTGAGGTAAGTGGTGCCATTCCGAAATCTCGTACCGGTGACAGCGTCACGTACCGGTGGATACACGCTAAATGAAACAGTAGAGTGCACGACTCCAGATTCTGATCCCTCATCCTAATATGGTCCCAAAGGCTCACAAAAACCAACATAGCAATAGCAATAAAGCAAATGTTGAGGCTTCTAAATACAAAGTCCATAAACCAGGGGTGCTCAATACGTCGATCGCGATCGACCAGTCGATCGCAAAGGTAGTATTGGTAGATCGCATGGCATTGAAAAAAAATAGATGCCAGCCTATCATCCATCCCGTCACTTGATTGATACAGGGAAGCCAGTCAGATGACATCAGATTTTTTCTGACGCTTAGGTCGCTACGCATGCGCAAACAGCGGCGCGAAGTGTAGTAAAACTGACAAGCTAGTCAGCGAGTTAACTCCAATTTTTAGCTCTCAGTTTTTTCTCTTAAACCTAAGAAAGGGTTAAAAATGAGTGAGGGAGCTGGACCAAGTAAGAAGACAAAAATGTATCACTTTCATACGGAATGGGAGGGGGACTTTTTTTTTCACGATGTCATTTTCGAAGTGCGTTTGCCTCATCTGCCATGCTACCATCGCAATGCCATAGAAGGGAAATGTGGAGCGGCATTTTCGAACTGTTCACGGAAAATACGACACTACATTCCCGCCGAAAAGCGAGCTAAGAAAGAAAAAGGTGAAGGAACTAAAATCCCAGTTGTCCGGACAGCAGTCATTTTTCACACAACAAACTTCAAAAGCGAAAGCCGCCACCGAAGCATCGTTCCGGGTGAGTCACATCATTGTTAAAAACAAGAAGTCTTTTCAAGATGGAGAGATGGTAAAAGAGGCATTCGTTGAAGCAGCTGACTCATTGTTCCGAGACTTTAAAAATAAGGCAGAAATAACATCTTCGATCAAAGCTCTCCAGCTGTCAAGAAGTACAGTTACACGGCGCTGTGAAGCCATGGCGGAGGATTTAACCCAGCAACTTTGGAAGGACATCGGAGATTGCCAGTGTTTCTCACTGCAGTTGGACGAATATACGGACGTGAGTGACACAGCCCAGGTGTGCATTTTCATTCGTATGGTGTTTACTGATATCACTGCAAAAGAAGAGCTATTTAACAGTCCTGCCCATGAAAGAACAGACGCGAGGAGAGGACATATTTCAGTCGTTCAAAAACTTTATCGAGAAAACCCAGCTCCCAGTGTACAAATTGGTGTCTATTACCACAGATGGAGCACCCGCAATGGTTGGCCGCTTGAATGGATTTATTGCCAAGTGCAGGCAGGACGATGCTTTCCCGGACTTCCTAAATTACCATTGCATAATCCACCAACAAGCGTTATGCACTAAAATGCTCAACATGAAGGAGATCATGAATGTTGCAACGAAGATCGCCTGTTGTATTCGCGCCAGATCTCTTCAAAGACGGTTATTTCGTGCACATCTGGAGAAGGCTGACTGCGACCACTCTGAGTTGTTGCTACACACTGACGTGAGGTGGCTTAGTCGAGGGAAATTCCTGCAAAGATTTCGAGAGCTCTGTCCGGAGATTAAGGAGTTTTCCGTGTAGCTGGACAAGCAGAATACATGCAACTTAATGACGGTCAGTGGCTGTTAGACTTGACATTTTAACCGATCTGACAAACATGTTGAATGACCTTAATCTAGAGCTGCAAGGAAAAGACAAAACAGTGATCAACATGATCAGCTCAGTTAATGCTTTCAAACGAAAGATGCAACATCTCTCTTTAAAGCTGCAGCGCCATGATTTGATAAACTTTCAAAACCTGGCGTCAGAGCTGGAGATGCAAGGGATGGCCTGTTTGCAACTTGACAGTGCACTACACACAGAGCAGATTGACAATTGTCTGTCAGAGTTTGACAAACGCTTTCAAGACTTTTCTTTGCTCGAGCCAGTCGCTACCTTCATGTGCTATCCTTTTCGGGAAGATGCTGAGGTCGATTCACTCGCATCAAAAATTGCAAAACTATTTCACCTGAACTCTTCTGGAGTGGAAGATGAGATTTTGACACTACAAGCTGACATTGAGCTGAAGTCCAGAGATCATGGACAGTTCTGGAACTTACTCACATAAGTAAAGTACCCCAACATGAGGAAATGTGCTGCCTCTTTGACTCCATTATTCGGCTCCACTTATTTATGTGAGTCATCATTTTCCCACATGAAGATCATTAAGTCCAAGTACCGTTCCACCATGACTGATGAACATTTGGAAGTGTGTTTGAGGCTGGCCGTCAGCAGCTACTGTCCGGACTATGCATCCCTGGCTGAATCAATTCAGTACAAGTCATCAGAGTAAACTCAGGTAATGACAAAAAATTTACATAGTTAATTGTGTTGTGAAATATTGGATATTGCGGTTATGCATGTATATACATTGTAGATATAAAGAATCCTCAATATATTTATAAATAAGTATATGTTTTGGATTTTTGTAGTGGGTAGATCATTTTGACTTGGTCATTTTGTAAGTAGCTCACATGCGGAAAAAGTGTGAGCACCCCTGCCATAAACCAATGGCTGACATGGGTTTTATCATAAGGGTGATAAATATACAACATATGTTCTTAAGACTAAAAGTATAATACAGATTTTAGTCTGAGAGATTTGATGTTCATTTACATGCAGATGCACTATACGTGCCTGCTCTGTGGTTTTCCACAACGTTTTGCACATCACTATTTAATACAGGAAGTAGGTGAACTAAAACAAGTCATCTTTCTATGTGAGAGGACAATATTAATGAAACAAACCTCAATGACATCGTAGAGATCCCCAAAGATGCTCCTGCTGCTTTTCTTCCTCCTCATCCTAAGCTTCCTCCTCCTTGTCCTCGACATCCATCCAATTGTAATTCAATCTAATTGTGTTTCTCCCCCTCCTCTTCCTCATTTTGTTGGAGCTGTGAAAAGAATTAGTGTGAATCTGAATTAATTTGTGCAAACAAGAAAAATCTACAGCTTTTCGGTCAGAGGTGGTCTTGTCATTTAAGCCGGGTAGAGTAGATTTATGTGTTGATGCGACCTGCTTCATCTCTGCGACTGGCTGCTGAGTGATATTGACACCCTGGCTGGATTACAAACTTTAACCACATGCTGAATTTCGCCCCAGTGTTGATACCTCTTGTTAGTATAATGACCTCTTCTTGGCTTAATGTACGATGGTGGATAAATGAAACGTACAAAGAAAATTTAACTATATTACAAATGGACATCTATCTTGGTAACATCAAATGGCCGGAGCATAACTTGTCAACTAGTCCGAAAATTAGTTACACAGGAACAGTCACAGACACATCTTCTAATGTGTCACATTTCTATTCATTCAAAGCACTTATGCATTGCTGTGTTTTATACAGCTCTTACAGAATTCAAAGTACAGGCTGATGTGAGTATTTAATGTACGACTCAGATCTACTGAATTTCTGAGTTTCTAGAGCAGACACAGAGCTCACGTCACAACAGGTTTCAGGTGCCATTTTAGTGACATTAAAAATATTATAAATTTTAATCAGTCTAGCTGACATTACTTTATGTACGCAGCACGCAATAGAACCACATGTTTTAGAAGCCAATTAGTTGGGAGCACCTTCACTTAATTATAACAGTGGTTTTGTTAGGAAAACAGTTCTTTATACCGATACTAAATTGCCTTAACGTCAACGGCTAACGTATCTAACATAGCTAACTGTTATTGTTAGCACAGCATTAACAGCAAGCTACAATGACGAGTAACAAAAACAAAACAGTAAAAAGGTTTTAATGAAAACGTTTTACCTTTTCCAACAGTCCCACAATCCAGAGCTTCAAAGACCAGCAGGTACTGAAGACTGTTCTCCGTGTCGCTGTCACCGTCCGTGAGAAAGTGTTTTTTCCCTTAAAAAGTTCAAGGCCCGCCGGTCGCGCAATCTGTCTGCGCATGCGCAACCCAACGATTGACTCTCTCTCTCTCTCTCTCTCTCACTGTCATTTATTTGGCTCGAAACACATAAATTGCTCAGTGATAAACAACTACTGAGATCATTTACCTAAGCAGCATGCTTTGTCAAAACTAAGTGTGTTGGTTATGAACACAGTGTTCATTACACTGACATTCTGTTGTGCAATTGTTATTTACTTGTATTTTATAATTTGACTTTACATACTGCTGGGTGGTTTGTAAAGTTTACAATAACTAGTATTTTCATTATGCTATATTTTCTAATATATATAATAATCTCAAAAGTAATGCCTTGAAGCAGAAAATAGTAATACTTTATTAAAATTTAAAACTGAAGTACAGTATTTGAATGTGTGTATTGTGTCTACTGTTTGTTAACTCACCATATTCATAAACGTCTTAATAATAAATTCCATATTCTATTACCACATTATTTTGTGATCAGTGGGTTTATGGGTTGGGGTGTGGGGGTAGGGTCTTTAGGCTTTGGCCCCACCCTGCCACCAGTATATTTTTAAGCAAGTATTTCTAACTTTTATTTGAATATTCAGTTTCCTACCATCTGCTCTTAAAGGGTAATTGCCAGGTAACCCGCCCTCCCCCTTCGCACACACATGCACACAAACAAAACACAAAACTAATTCACAGCCTCATTATAGTGAATAAATATTTATGCCATTTTACACCATCAAACTCAGATAGCTAAGGATGAAGAACCTTTTGTTCTTTAAAGAACCATTTGTAATACCTAAAGAACCATCTACAAAATAAAAAGGTTCTTTGACGTATGATGGTTCTTTAAAGAACCATGAAGACATCTGAAGAACCATTTAAGAACCATAATTTTTCTGAGTGTAGACGGGCCATAACAAGGCTCACAAATTTATTACGCCACCACATCTCCTATTTCTTATTCAGGAAGCAGGAGGTTTCTGTCTTCCTCTCTACAATATTTTGTTTCCTCTCATCATAAACCGTTGCTCCAGTCAGCTCCTCAATATGCACTTGCAAAATGACTCTTTTTAAATACTTTATCTCCGACTGCAGTTGCCTCTAACAAAAAGGCAGACCAAAAGTATTATCTCTATCATCCTCTGTCACACCACTAACCCTAACCCTCTGCATGTCCTCCTTCGCTGTATCCATCAGTCTTCTCTATTGTCTTCCTCTTTTTTCCTACCTGACAACTCCATCTTCAATATCCCTCAACCAATAATGTCCACTATCCCTCACCTGCACATGTTAAAAACCTATGAGCCTTGCCTCTCTAACCTTGTCTCTAAACTGCTCAGACTAACTGTAATTAATAGTACTGTTGGAATAAAGAGGAAGGTGATCACCAAGTAGTGATACTCATATTTTATTCAAATACTACATTAAGACTATCAAAGCATTTAATTGTAACTCATCAGTGCTAAAATACTGACTACATTTACAGAAGTGTAGAAATATTTGTTCTGTAGTATTTGTCACTGTTTAATGTAGACACATACAGCTTTAAGATGAATAGGCTTGGAGCTCTGCAGCCACCGAGTAAGCAGAGGTTTGGTGGCTGTGTGCCTCAGCAGTTGGCAACCCTGTTCTAAACTTCACATGTTCTGCTACTTTGTGGAAGAGTGTCTGTGATTCCTGAGCGCTTCCTTTTAGTAACAATTTACAACAAGATTTACGGTAGACTCTGGAATATCTAGGAGGGAGTAAACTGCACATGCTCACTTGTTCCAGTGATAACTATTACACCTATTAGAGCACTATGCTCGAATTTAGTGAGCTCTTTAGATCGACCCATTGTGTCACATTGATAAAGGCAAACTTCACACACCTATGGCAATGGGACTGAAAAAATCTGAATTAAAAGAGTAAGAGGTGTGTATTTCAGTACTTTTTTCCCATATAGTTTACTATGAATGTAGAAATCACCACTCAGTAGACTGCATGCTTAAACAGGACTTTATTTGAGTTTTGAGTTATACTCATGCTTAAAAATGTACACCTGGTCAAAGGTATAAAAATGTATCAAAGACATCAAGCGGAACCATAAAATTTTTTTTTACTTAATTTTATTAAAAAGTAAAATCATAAGACATGCAGTTATGGAAGTAATCATTTTGAGGATTTACAGTGGCTTGCAAAAGTATTCGGCCCTCTTGAACTGAGTGCAGTCAGTTGCCCATAGACATTGCCTGATGAGTGCTAATGACTAAATGGAGTGCACCTGTGTGTAATCTAATGTCAGTACAAATACATGCTGCTCTGTGACGGCCTCAGAGGTTGTCTAAAAGAATATTGGGAGCAATGACACCATGAAGTCCAAAGAACACACCAGACAGGTCAGGGATAAAGTTATTGAGAAATTTAAAGCAGGCTTAGGCTACAAAAAGATTTCCCAAGCCTTGAACATCCCACGGAGCACTGTTCAAGCCATCATTCAGAAATGGAAGGAGTATGGCACAACTGTAAACCTACCAAGACAAGGCCGTCCACCTAAACTCACAGGCCGAACAAGGAGAGCGCTGATCAGAAATGCAGCCAAGAGGCCCATGGTGACTCTGGACGAGCTGCAGAGATCTACAGCTCAGGTGGGGGAATCTGTCCATAGGACAACTATTAGTCGTGCACTGCACAAAGTTGGCCTTTATGGAAGAGTGGCAAGAAGAAAGCCGATGTTAACAGAAAACCATAAGAAGTCCCGTTTGCAGTTTGCCACAAGCCATGTGGGGGACACCGCAAACATGTGGAAGAAGGTGCTCTGGTCAGATGAGACCAAAATGGAACTTTTTGGCCAAAATGCAAAACGCTATGTGTGGCGGAAAACTAACACTGCACATCACTCTGAACACACCATCTCCACTGTCAAATATGGTGGTGGCAGCATCATGCTCTGGGGGTGCTTCTCTTCAGCAGGGACAGGGAAGCTGGTCAGAGTTGATGGGAAGATGGATGGAGCCAAATACAGGGCAATCTTGGAAGAAAACCTCTTGGAGTCTGCAAAAGACTTGAGACTGGGGCGGAGGTTCACCTTCCAGCAGGACAACGAGCCTAAACATAAAGCCAGGGCAACAATGGAATGGTTTAAAACAAAACATATCCAGGTGTTAGAATGGCCCAGTCAAAGTCCAGATCTAAATCCAATCCAGAATCTGTGGCAAGATCTGAAAACTGCTGTTCACAAACGCTGTCCATCTAATCTGACTGAGCTGGAGCTGTTTTGTAAAGAAGAATGGGCAAGGATTTCAGTCTCTAGATGTGCAAAGCTGGTAGAGACATACCCTAAAAGACTGGCAGCTGGAATTGCAGCAAAAGGTGGTTCTACAAAGTATTGACTCAGGGGGCTGAATAATTACACACACCCCACTTTTCAGTTATTTATTTGTAAAAAATGTTTGAAATCGTGTATGATTTTCATTCCACTTCTCACGTGTACACCACTTTGTATTGGTCTTTCACGTGGAATTCCAATACAATTGATTCATGTTTGTGGCTGTAATGTGACAAAATGTGGAAAAGTTCAAGGGGGCCAAATACTTTTGCAAGCCACTGTAGTTGGTCTCTTGGTGTCCTTTTTAACTTTTTGCATCTCCTGTTGCTTATACTGATAAGCTTTTAGTTGGACAATGAGGTTTATTAGCTGTAATGTGAACAGTGATAAATAAATAATTCAATGATATTTCTTTCTTTTATTAATGCACATATTATATTTCTGATTCAAAACATTATCAATACATACAAAAGCTAGGAGAGAGGTGTCTACAACCACTGCAAAACTCAGTGGAGGCTCCGTCATGGTTTGGTTTTGGGCTGTACTCCAGCCAGTTGAGATTGGTGTTTTATGTGGATGTTGAGTATTTTATAAATATACCCATTTTGACTTTTGACCCATCTCGGTATAAAATATTATGTGTGAAAACTATTGTTGTTATTTCCCCAATAATCATCATTTATTGTTTTTAAATTGATCTTAACATCTCTGACATACCAAAGCAAAACATTGTGAAGTAATTAACACTGGAGTGTTTAAATGAACTACATCTAAGAGCTTTCAATGGAACATTCACACAAACTTGCAACTCGGGCTTCAGTATCTTCAGATCAACTACTCTACCTCCTGAACCACAGCCAACCACAAAACTATCACAACAGACTATAATATACAGTGGAAAGTTACATAAATTGGCCTTAGAAAACACATTGTTTTAATGTGTCATTTATTTTAAGAGTATTATATTTTAAATCACAACATAGATGGTGATTAGAGCATAAGTGAATGAAGTTTTGCTGAACATAAATATAGCTATATCTATCTCTATAGATAGATAGATAGATAGATAGATAGATAGATAGATAGATAGATAGATCCATCCATCCATCCATCAGGGGTGCAACAATACATGTATCTGTATTGCAACGTTCAATACACTGCTTTCGGTTTGGTATGCATATGCATTGAAGAAAATGAAGAAAATTGAACAAACAAATTTTTTTATTTATTGAATCGACTTTTCTTCTTACGATGCTGTGTTGAGAGCTCAGTGGATCTGCGTTCGACTACTCCGCCTAGGCTGCATTGTCGAGTGCAGATCCACTGAGTGCCGCCCATATGAATTCACTCAAGTTAGCGAGACTGAGATTAAGCTCGTTGCAACATG